>NC_083880.1:72037797-72340828 GCF_032452875.1 Bos javanicus | reverse complement strand
CTTCTCCGAAAACTTTTGTTAATACTCTTTATCAATTAAAAAGTTTCTTTTTAGTTCCTCTTCCACTAAGAGATTTTTCTGGTGATCATGGATTAATTCTAATTTATAACACTTTTTAAGCATTTATTAAAATAATCATCTGGATTTTATCTTCTAACTTACTAACATTGTAAATTATATTATGTTAATATGTATTTTCATGGTGAACCATCCTTGAATTCCTGGGATAACTGTTGGAAATTCTATTAAGTCATAATTCATTTTTTAGCTCACTGCTAAAGCCATTTGCATAATTTCATTTAGAATTTTTGCATCTATGTTAGTAGTTGAAACTGTTCTTAAAATTTTTTTCTGTTATTGCCAAGCTTTGCAGGTCAAGGCTATATTCATTTTGCCTAATGAGTTGAGGGAGACTTTTGGTAACTGATTCAACTGCTTAAATTATAATTGTATCATTATGTCATATTTTTCTCCAGTAAATGTTGGTAAATTATATTTCTAGAAAGTTGCTCATTTTCTCTAACTTTTCAAATGTATTAGTATAAAGGTGTTTTAGTCTTATGGTTTTAAGAACTCTTCTGTATCTATTATCCATTCTTTCTCTCTCCTTTTCTTTATCAAGGTTTGTCTTTGTCATTAGACTATATTTTTTTCCGTATTATATATGTTCTATTTTCTATATTCTCCTCTAATCCACAAATTTTCTATAGCAACTGGATTAAAAATTAATAATTTTAGAGAAAGGCAATTATAAATTATCTGGCAATTATAAAGTATTTGGCAAATATTAGTAAAGCTAATATGTGAAAAATGTTTTTGATCACATATCAGAGACTAGAGATTGAACTATGATAAGGACTTAATTTGTGCTCTCAAGGAGCTCACAGCTGAACTGAGAAGGCAGACAAACAAATAGTCAATTAAATAGTGTAGGAAACACAATAGAGGGGAGAAAAAGAGTGGGAATGGGAACACAAAAAAGGGCTTCCTGAAGGAGGTGATGATGAACTGGGCATGGGAGGATATTTAGGAGTTAGGCAAGTAAAGAAATTGGGTATCTCTTGGTTCTACCCTTGGGCCCATCTTCAGTTGACTCAGCTTAAGAATATCTGCTAATATTTCCCTCTTCTAAGGATAAGACTCCACTTTGGGCCCAGACACCCCTCTGGTCTATATTCTCCATCACCTGTAGTAGCCTTAGTGATATACAGGCTTGGGCAAACGAGAATAAATATAGAGTTTATTGGTACTTCTCATGTTGAAGAAGATATTTGACAAAGCCCCTTAGAGTGACAGCCACTCCCCAATTGCTGATGGTTTGTAAATAGGCCCAGCCTTAGAAGAAATATCAGAACAAGTACATTAAAATAAAAGATGTACAACTCTCTGATCACTCTCTTCCAGTTCTCTTCCTTGGGGTCTCAAGAAACTACTTGGGAGAAGCCTAAATTTCCTGGTCCAAAGATGTTCAGAAAAGTAGGGCCTAGAGTCGCTGAAATTGGACAGAGAGAAATCTGGCTATGGCAGTGAGAAATAAGAAGAGTTTCTTGGTCCTGGAATACTGACAGCAACCACTCAGCTGTGGACTCTGAAGAACCCCACTGAGCACTTACTATGTACTAAGTGTCTGACGTGTATTATTCACCTAATTCTCTCAACCACCTGTGAAGTTGTCATTGTCAGCCTTCCCAGCTTACAGGTCAAGAAAGTGAAGCTCAGAAAGGTTAGGTGACTTGCCCTAAAGAACTCTGGACCTGAGATTCACATCCAAGCAACTTAGTTCCAGAACCCTCATGCACCATCTCCTATGGGGTCGTGTCTCCAATGCCTGGGACAGAGCAGACCTTAGGAGACTAAAGAATGGAATCAGTGAAAAGCACAAATTACCATGAAGGCTAGTAAGCAATGTGAAAAATTATTTTCCTACAGTGGTAAGTGAAAAACAAATAACAAAATGGTGGTGGTGGTGGTGTGTGTGTCTGTGTGTGCGTGCATGCACACACGTGTGTGTTAACGATAGACTGGGAAAGAGCATGAGGGAACTTTCTGGAGTGATCCTGATGTTCTGTATCTTGGGTTACACAGGCATATGCAGTTGTCAAAACTCAGAGAATGTACATTTAAGATTTGTACAGAGCTTCCCTGATGGCTCAGTGGTAAAGAAACCGTCTGCCAATGCGGGAGCCACTGGCTTGATCCCTGATCCGGGAAGATCCCACCTGCTGCAAAGCGACCAAGCCCGTGTGCTACGCCTATTGAGCCTGCAGTCTAGAGCCTAGGAGCTGCAGCTGCTGAAGCCTGAGTGCCGTAGAGCCTGTGCTCGGCAGCAAGAGAAGCCACTGCAACGAGAATCCCTCGCACTGCAACTAGAGAGTAGCCCCGCTCTTTGCAACTAAAGAAAAGCCCATGCAGCAACGAAGACCCAGCAGAGCCAAAAATAAAAATGAATAAAATAAAAAAAAACTACCTTTGTTAAACAACCAGTATGCACCAGTTGGAGAAGGCAATGGCACCCCATTCCAGTACTCTTGCCTGGAAAACCCCATGGATGGAGGAGCCTGTTAGGCTGCAGTCCATGGGGTCGCTAAGAGTCGGATACCACTGAGCGACTTCACTTTCACTTTTCACTTTCATGCGTTGGAGAAGGAAATGGCAACCCACTCCAGTGTTCTTGCCTGGAGAATCCCAGGGACGGGGGAGCCTGGTGGGCTGCTGTCTATGGGGTCGCACAGAGTCGGAAACGACTGAGGTGACTTAGCATGCACCAGTTATTGGATTAGATGCTAACTAAACAAAGCAAAAAAAAATGTAACAGACTCTCAATAGAAGTTTGTTTAAAAAAAAAAGATTTGCATGTTTCATTGCACGTAAATTTCAAATCAAGAGAAAAAAAGGTAAACAAATATCAGACTTTTATTAATTACACACATACTGATATATTCTAGGGGAGTTAAACCATGCCAGCATTTGAAATGTGTCCAAAAAATAAAGATTGATGGATGAGTGGAGAAATGGCTAGATGGATACATATGTAATAAAGCCAGAAAATGTAAAATGTCAATAGCCAAATTCAGGTGGTGGGCATACGGGTGTTGGCTGTAATATTCCTCCAGTATTGTTTACTAAACTGTTATGAAAAAGCGGTGAAGGAAAAGATCTTGGTATATTGTGGTGGCAATTGTTTAAAGAGCTTTTTTGTTTGCCTGCCGCTTTGCCTGCATCCTGGTATTTACGATGCTTTCCCCTTTAAAAGAATGGAGAGAGAGCCCTGCCTCCCACTCTTCCTTCCTTCCCTCCCTTCCTCCCTCATTTCATCCAGGAAATAGCGACTAAGTGCCAAGGCTGGGTTGGCAGCAAATCCCTTCTCAGGTTCCCCTCCTCTATGCTGCTGCTCCCCTTCCCCAAGCAGCACTGGCTACTCCCTCTGATGAGCAACTGTCTTCGGTTCCAACTAAAGTCCATTTGGAGTTACAAGGAGAGCATGGTACTTGGGAACCCTGTCATACCGTCCACCTTGGAGTGAAAGAATCTGCCTTATCTTTGCATCCCCCACCCCAGGTCTTCATCTGGCATGCAGGGGATCATACAGGACTGTCTAAGGAATGCAGAGAGAGAGAGAAAAAGTGTCCTGAATCCAGCAGGTAGAATTCTAGATGATTTTGCTTTCAAACTTTCTTTACTGGTGTCCGATTGCCTTTTGGATAAGGAGAACACACAGCTCGCTCAGGGGCCCCAGGGATGCTGTCGACAAGCCTTTTTACCCATCAAGGGAGGACGAACCCGCTTGCTTTGCGACTTGCAGTGATGTTCGTTTGCTTGGCTATTTGTTTATCATTGGCTTATTTATTTTTCTTTTGTTTGCCATATGGTTCCTTTAAAATATCCAGAGAAGGAAGCCACTATACATAAAGAAATTTGAATTTTTGAATGCCCGCTTCCCATCTGAAATGTCACTTGCACGTTAAGTCTCTGTCCCTGAGTTGCTGTGGCAACCTCAGCAGCACTCTTTGCCCGGGGTGACAAAGGGGCCCTTTGTTAGCCGGGAGGCCAGGTCTGGGTGCAGGGACATCCTATTCAGCCCATCATAACAAAGGAGCGCACGTCCCCCTCTCTGAGCAGGGCAGCCGCCGGCCCGATTATGCCTGCACTGTTGACAACCTTCCATGGGGAGACCGGGAAAAGAAATCCCCTTTTATTGGCATCTTTGAGCCAAAGTTGTTTTTTTCCCCCTTTTTCTCTCTGTGCTGCTCGCTGTATAAAAACCCCTGCAAAGGGCCCCACTCATGCTCTTGCAAAGAAAAAATACCAATTGTGAGGCCTCCCTGGAAGAGGGATGTGGTTCCCAATCTTAATTGAATCTCCTAAACTTGGTTATTAAATGGCAACTCCAGCAGCAGTGGGTGAGCAAATGGGTTCTTCAAATTTTAGCGGCCTGGCTCTGGCCCAGAAAAGAGTGTTGGCCACCCTTGGATCTGCAATGATCTCTGTTCCCAAGAGCAAGGGGCTTGTGCTAAGGACAGGGGACCACGCCTCACATACTCTGACCAGATCTGGGGCTCAAGTGTGCCACTCAGCCTTGGAAAGCTGAAACCCCGGGGAGGAAGTGGGGCTGGGCAGTACCTAGGGAGATGACTGAAACCCTGTGAGAGCAAGGCTAGGAACCCAGCATCCTGACTTCCAGGCCTAGGCTCTTCAAGGTCACTGGTGGGTAGAGAACAGCCCCAGACCCAGGCTACACCCATGGCCCTCCGTCTGCTGCCAGAGCCTTCTGCCTGCAGGTTAGGCTCAGTTGAGGCTCTTATAGCATTTTTCATGCTCTCTATCACTGCTCCCATCAGCATCACCTTTCACATTCCTCTTTCTGATCCAGCGATGTATGTATTAATAGAAGCTAGGACTGCGGTCTCCAACAGAGCCAGAACTGTCTTATTCACCGTGTACCAGCACAGTGCCTGGCATGCAAGGTGTACTCTGAAAGTATTTGTTGAACCAGTGGATCAAGAATGAGCGAATCTCTCAGTACGGATTCATTTCATTGTACCAAACCCTCCTTGAGGTCAAAGTCATCTTCCTCATTTAGTTCCGTTCCTGCTGTCCTCTGTTGGCAGGTCCAGGGCTGGAGCAGGCTATCCGGGTGACAGACGTGGTCCCTGCCCAACAAGGGCTGCGTTCAGACAGTTGTGTGTGCAGACACTGCAGTGGAGGACAGCGAGAGCCCAATGCGGGAGTGACCCTGGCTGCAGGAAGCAAGAAGGGAGGATGCAAGGAGTACAGAAAGACTTCCAGGCCGAGGACACTCCCAAACAAAGGAATGACCAGAGCTGGCTGAGCAAAGAACAATGCTTTGTTCAGATAAAACAGCAAAAGCAAAAAGGCAGAGTGGTGAAGTATTAGTAGTCCATGATATGTAATAGCCCTGTGAAGCTGGCAATAGGTAGAGAGTACAGAGCGTGGCAGGGAGGCCTGGATAATGCTGGAGAGACAAAGCCAGAGGGAGGACCCTATGAGCCAGGCTTAGGAACTCAAAGCCAGGGCAACCATGAACAGTTGTACATGTTGTGTACTGGGTAAAGGAGGCAAGTAGAGTTGAAATCCAGCCTGCATTCTGTTGGCTAAGCCCGGTGGCCACGTCCAAATCCCTCTACTTAAAAAGGCAGTAAAGTAAGTTTGAAAAAACATAAATTACTCAGATGCCCATTCCCAGGGGTGGGCAACAGCTTCCTCAGTCCAAGCTCCAGGCAGCGTTTGTTGAGGGGAGGTGGTGAAAAGCCCAAAGGAAGGCCAGGCAAGAATCAGGATAAATTAGCAGTTTCCCCAGGATCATTAGGGCCTACTTGGGTTGCCAGGAACATGCACACTCCAGTCCACCCAAATTTTCTAGCCTTCCACACACAGGGTGAAGGTATTTGCAAAGGAGCAGTGAAAACTCTCAATCTCCAAGTCAATCCTCATTAAGAGAAGAGAAGGCAGGAGGGGACGGAGTATGCAAAGGGGTGGAGGTTCTGGTTTTTGAGGTCTCCATGGGATTGGGCTAGAGGAACTATGAGAAGGCTGAGGATGGTATAGTGAGGCCCGCCAGGTTTTAATTTAATACGGGGGAGTGGGAGAGACTGTTTCTAGGGTGTGTCCTCAGCAGTGAGGGTAGGCTGGCCTTCAGAGAGAAGGTGAAGTCCAGGACCAGAAGATTAGGCTGTGAACTGGCTCCTGAGATGGGAGGGTGAAGCCTCAGGCCAGTAACTAGACCATGAGCTCCTCCGGGAAGGACGGGGTGGAATCTGCTTTGTGTTCCAGGCGCCCAGCCCCGTTTCTCATACATGGAAAATGAGCTATAAATATTTGTTCAATTAATGGCTGAATTGATAAAATCAATGACCCCAATATTCTGAATGTTACCTGTGAATGCCTGAGAGGTTTGGAAGGGAAGGTGTGCCAGAGGAAACAAGTACACAGAGACAGTGTGTCTTTTAGGGTGATGTTAGCTGCTGTAACAAATAACACCCCAATATCAGTGGTTTAACCTCACTGTTACTCTTTGATTGACAGCTTTCCTCCATGTGGTGATTCAGGGATCCATGCTTCCTCTCTCTCAGGCTCTATCATACCCCAAGGGCCTTGGAGCCCTTTGCATTGAGCAGGCAGATAAAGGCCAGGAGAAGGGAGAAGTTCCAGCTACTTCATACAAACCCCACTCAGGAAGTGACCCATCACTTCCGCTCCCGTTCTCTGGATGAGAACTGGTCCACAGCTCACCCTGGATGCAAGGCAGGCTGGGAAATGTAGTCGACACCTGGAAAGACGCCTTTTCAGAACAATGGAAGGGGTGCCCCTGATGTTTGGTTCATGGACACAGGAGGTGACAGGGATGTGAAGAAGGTGGGTACAGAGGTGTGGTCATGGCCAAGGACAAGAGCAGCCACCAAGTGAGCCTTAGATTGAGCTCTCAGCCTTGCTTGAGATTCTAACTGGACCATGCAGGTGAGTTTTGTGGGGGTGGGGATGGACTCACGCTGGATCCTCATGGAGTCTTGGGAAATAGAACTCACCAGCTCATGACCCCTTTTAGACAGATGAGGAAACAGGGCCTCAGAGAAGACCTTGGCCAAAGTCAGAAGCCAGAACTAGAACCCGGGGCATCTGTTTCCCAGTCTTGTGCTGACCCACCTAGTCCCTGACCTCTAAATCAATCCCCCAGAGCACGACTGAGATTTTTGTGTCATTTCAGAAAAACAGCCCAGTGCATCACTCTCTTCTGCCTGAGCTTGGAGAGAGCAGCCTGTGGCCATCAAGACTGAGTATTTGCTTTTACTGACAGCTGGGAGGAGGAGCCTTTATTGTCAGCCTCTGTGGGCAGGGCTTGGCCAGGCTCTCCCTGCTGGGTCAGGAATTCTTCCATTATTGCTCAGCAACTCGGTTACAAAATATAGGATCTTTGAACTTGTTTTTAAACACTATCAACTGAGCTCTGTGTTCGTTAATATCCCTTTGTCCTGAAACTGGACCTGGACACAAACATCTTTTCCATCAAAAATTCAAAGGGACCCTTACAAAGTGACAGAGGATTAGATAGCAGTATTTATGATAAAATCCCCCACACTCTTTTTTTTTTTTTTTTTGGCCTAGCACCAAAAATCAAATGCCAAAAAGGCAACCCATCTCAGCTGCTTTGAAACTGGCTGTGTCAGTTCAAAGATTGTTTCACTGTGGACACTGTGTGACCCTGTGTTTGCGCCTCCATGAAATTAATAAGCAATGGAGATTCATGAGCCCTTTATCTCAGTGTCTCCCCCAGTCCTGGCACACAGCAGGTTTAGGAAACAGGATGGAAACCCAAACCCTGTTTTTTCTCTGACCCCCTCCCACTCCCCTAGAAGGCAGCGACTTATAGTTGCTGAGAAATCTGTTATTCGTGGTTTTTCATTTTAAACCTGTGTTCTCACATTGCCTTAAAATGTGTCAACAAAGGCATGGGGAGTATTACCAGCACCCAGCACCGTGTGGATCAGAGCAAATGATCAGCAAGTCATCTTTGAATGAATAAAGCAATTAGGTAATTAATGTCCCAAGACGGGCTTTCATACATCACATCATTTCCTGAAAACAAGGACATGAGTGTACCTCCCCTTTAGCAAAGGGAACTCACTGCAAACTGGAGGATTGGGGTGTGCAAAAATGACATTTCTGGGGCCTATGACACTCCCCTCTGACCTCAAATCCTACCTACCTATGGCTCTCATCCCCAGATCTTCTTCTCTTCCAATCCCCTTCCTGATGTTGCTCACAACCTCCACATCTCCCCCCATCTACCCTCAGGCTGCACACCCCTTACCCCCTACCCACCAGTTCTAGCCGCTCACGCTCCAGGGTGGATGCCCAGGATGGCCTCAATTTCCCTGGGATCAGCCTCAGGGAAAGAGGACTTGGATGACTCCTCCTGGTCCCCATGGCCACCCCTTTTGTGGGGAGGGAACAGGAGGATCCAGGGGGGCCTCTGGGTGGAAGAGTGGGGTTCTTTCAGCTCCTGGTACTTAGCAACCTCCCCATGGCCCAGCCTGCCCACCTGGAAGATGAGGTGGAAACCTACTGGAGGAAGGGCCAATGCAGTCTAAGGCAGTCAACCTAAGCATTTATTTAACCCTCAACTTTAACCTCAAAATTAATCTTAATGCTATTAACCCCTTCTCTCATAGATGTTTTAAAGTTTTTCTTCCACATTAGTGTTTGTCTTTTAGCTTCAAGCCTTCTTTTGCTCTATAGAAATGTCCTCCAAAAAACAATAGCAAACTAAAAGAGAAATCTGTTTTCTTGCAATTAAATCTGTCAATCTTTTCCTTTAGTTTTTCTAAAAGATCACGAAAATGTTCTCTTGAACTTTTTTATGCTGTATGGATTTAAGGATTGCTTTTTCCCCCCTCTTTTCATCCTTGATTTATCTCTGAAGTTTATTTTGGAGTAAGACCTGACGATAGTTTTTAACTTAAATTTGTATCCCAAGGGTGAGCCAATTTAGATAGGATTTAATAAATAATTCATCATTTCTTCCCCAAATGTGAAATACTCACTTCATTATTTGACAATAGCCATGGACCTTTGAGTCTATATTTTCATTCTGGGCCCTCTTCAGTTCATCACCCCATCTCTTTAACTGGCAACATGTTTTATGAATGGGCGAGTCCCACTCTTGCTTCCTTTTCAGGAAAGGCTATTCTATTCTTTCAAACCTAATGGTCAAGATTCATAATAACTGTTAAAGTCCCATCAATTTGAGGGAGATGTTTTTATCGGGATTACCTTGAATTAAAGACTAATCTAAGAGGATTTCCCTGGTGGTCCCGTGGTTAAGCCTCTGAGCTTCCGCTGCAGGGGGTACGATCTAACCCCTGACGGCGGACTAAGATCCTGCATGCCATGTGATGTGGCCAAAATTTTTTTTTTTAATTTTTTAAAATAAAGACTAATCTAAGAAGAATGTAAATCCTTTCTATACCAACACTTCCTATTCAGGATAGGAAGCCCTATCATGTACTTATTATTTTATTGATTAAAGTCCTATTTTATATCCTTGAGTGGAGATTCATTATTTTCTCTTTCTCGTTCTTTCGTTATTCTCTCCATATTAAACCATTTTCTGATCTTGTTTCCAGGAACCCACCTTGATGCACTGTTCTGCTTTGACTCCCAGAACATCACATGCCCCTTCTTTTCCTCCTACCTCCCAAATGGCTCCTTCATAGAATCTTTTGCTCACTCCTTCTCGGCTCCCAGACTTCTCAAATGGGCCCTGCAGCTCAGACTTAGAATTCTCAAGGATTCTCCTAAATAAATGAGTACTTAAGTGATAGATATCTTTGTGCTGGGATTTCCCTGGGATCCAGTGGTTAAGAATCTGTCTTCCAATTCAGGAACACAGGGTTTGATCCCTGGTCAGGGAACTAAGATCCCACTTGCCGCGAGGCAGTGAAGCCTGGGCACTGCAACTACTGACATTACATGTCTTAAAAAAATAAAATAAAATCTTTTTACAAACGGGCTTCCCATGGTTTGAGTATTTTTCTCTTTATGATTCCTCTCCAGTGGGAAACACTGAGCAAAAGAGCCACGTAGGGTAGATTTCCTTATCATGTCAGTACTGACCATGGTTGCCTTACAGGGTTATCTTGGCTCAGAGCAGAGAGCTTTGTCTTTGAGTTAAGCTTCCACGTTCATCTATGAGAATAGTAATCTCGATTTGAAATGCCATTGCAGGAGCTACCTTTAGAAGGAAATTATGGTAGATTGCAAAAGTGGCCCCTCCTCTACATGCAGAAGAATGATTTCTAAACTCATCAGTCCTGGGTTCAAAAATCTATTCATACTCTGTTTATAGTGTGGCCTTGGGGAAAGTAACACCTTCTGAACCTCTGTTTCCTGGATAGTAAAATGAAGGCAGTAATATGTAGTTGTTGTGGGCAATTCATTCATTCATTCGACAAACATGTACAGAGTGCCTGTCACGCACTTGGTGTTGTTTTTAACACTGGGAACCCAGCATGTTTGATAAGACAGACAAACACTCATACCTTCTTGGGACTTACATTCTAGGAAAGAACAGACAATAAGAAAATAAACAAAATTATCAGAGCTAGTATAAATGCTAAAAAGAAAAGCAAAAAAATAGGAAATGGGATGGAGTGAGGGGCTTGCGTTTGAGGCAGAAAGGACTCTTGTTAAGGTGACATTTGACTGGAGCAAGTCAAGGGTGAAAGAAGCAAGATCGTTTAGGTGCTAGAGTGATTATTGAGGAGAGAGGTAATGATGGCTTAGGATGGGCAGCCATGAAGATGGTAAAGATACCGTACCCTGAGTGTGTGTGTGTGTGTGTGTGTGTGCGCGCACATGTATTCAGTCATTCAGTCATGTCCGACTCCTTGCAATCCCGTGGACTGTAGCCTGCCAGGCTCCTCTGTCCATGACATTTTTCAGGCAAGAATATAGGAGTAGGTTACCATTTCCTCCTCCAGGGGATCTTCCTGACCCAGGGATCAAACCTGCATCTCCTGTGTCTCCTGCATTGCAGGTGGATTCTATACCGCTGAGCCTTGGGGAGGTGGAGTAGAAGGAGAAGAAGATGTAGTAAGGGCTAGAAGGTTCAGCCTGTGACAGTATAAGAATTGAGTCACTGTTGAGACTGAGAGTGGAACAGGCATGGGGAGATCAGGAGCTGTTGGAACAAATTCACTGGAGAAGTCTGTTCACTTCTAGGTGCAGAGAGCAGGCAGGTAGGTGGATGCATGAGTCTGGAGCTCACGGCAGTAGCCCAGGCTAGCAGTGCAAATCCAAGCTTAAATAAGAGAATCAGATAAAGTGTTTGGACCCCTGTGAATCTTAGAAAGAAGACAGACAGGTCCATGCCAGGCTGACTCCCTGCTAACTTGAACGTATCAACGTGCACAATTTAAACTGATGCCTCTGTAAAATCACGCACTTTTTACACATCACAGTCCTTTCGAGTCTCTCATGAATGGGTATGAGCAGTGTCATCAGGAGGACCTTCAGAGCTCTCCCCAAACACTTATTCCCAAGTTAATCATGCCCTTGCCAGGATTCCAGCTCAACTGGTCAGGTCTTCATTCTATAAAAGCTCCCCACGTGGTTTTTGTGGACACCCAAGTACCATCCATTGGTCAGAACCTTGGGTGCTAAACTCATAATGCCAAGAATATTGTAAAAGTAGGGGGTGAGTTACTGGGGGCAAGAAGGCAGCTGTGGTGGCCGCAGCTGAGGAAACAAGATGGTAGATTTTCTGAAAGCACTGCCTGTCTACAACAAAAGCAATTTTAGTAGATTTCATGCGGACTCTGGGTGCAAAGCCTCGAACAGACGTCCCTCGGTCTCCCTGCCCACTCGGGAGTACCCGTCTGAACAGATCATCGTGACAGAAAAAACATTCTTTTGCGCTTCCTACATCAGCAATGGGACAGAAAGAATGCCGCCAGGAAGAGAGACCTGGAGCTAGTGGCCCTGGGGGGCGAGAGCTCGGCACCCCGCGCCCCCTCAAGGTCGCACGGAGGACAGCCCGACGTGGACGAGGACACTTAAGGCTCACGCTCCCCGACAGGCGCCTCCTGTCTTGTCTGCTCCTCGCTCACCTGCCTTGTGGTAGCGCCCTCCCACCCCCACCCCCACCCCCACCCCCACCCCCACCCGACCCCCACCTCCACCCCCACCCTCACCCCCACCCCCACCCCCTCCAGCGGCCCACCGTGCCCCTTCCACACCGCCTCCAACTTCATAGAAGCCAATGTATTTATTTTCCTTGAGTTTTTATTTACGCTGGTAAAATGTACCAAGTGATGGTTACAGGGGACGTCAGATCCAGTAGTGTGATGTTGGTAGATGCTTAAAAATATATATATATATTGTTACTCACCTCCCCACCCCCACCCCCGTCCAGTTCTCCTTCCTCCTCTTGCCCCCCAGTTCTCCTCTGGAAAACTGGAGCGTGTCTGTGAGTGTCTAGAGCCGGAACACTGCTGCGGCTGGCCGGCAAAGGTGGGGGGCCCTTCTCCCAGCCCCCTCCTACCAGTCCAGGCCTTAAAGACTTGGCCCTGTCTCAAGTTCCACTGGGACCTATTCTGTGCCGAGACCTTGCTCTAAGACTGAGTAAGGGGGAGAAGTCAGCCCTTTAGGATCTTTCTCTTAAGTCATTTTATCATGGACTAGTGCGTGCTCCATGTCCACCCCAATAAAAGGATCTTTCCTTAAAAAAAGAGAGAGAGAGAGAGAAGAGGGGGAAAGAAATATCCAAGTAATAAAGGTGGGTATGCTTATCCTTGCTTCCCAGGTGGCACGTGTGGTAAAGAACCTGTCTGCCAGTGCAAGCAAACATAAGAGATGCAGGTTCTATCCCTGGGTCAGGAAGATCCTCTGGAGGAGGGCATGGCAACCCACTCTAGTAGTCTTGCCTGGAGAATCCCGTGGACAGAGGAGCCTGGTGGGCTACAATCCACAGGGTCCCAAAGAGTCAGACATGACAGAAGTGACTTAGCATGCACACAAGCATGCTTATCCTCATTTTATAGGTAAGGAATTAGCAGCTCAGAGATGAAACAAGCTTCCTAGAGTCACATAGCTGGTGGCTGATAGCCAGGATTTGACACAGGTTTCCAGGTCGGATTCAGTGGTGTTCTTGTCACCACACTACTCTGCTGCTTGGTCACTCGTCATTCCACCGAGGAGGAGAAAGCCTGTTTTGGGAGTCTGAATGACAGAAACGTGTCAGGGGTAAGTTTTCCTGCCCTCTTAGCCAACTCTTCAGCCTGAAAGAGGTAAGGATTGAGCCGATATGTCCCAAATCCTAATATAATCAGAGTCACCGGGAGGATTCCTATGCCTCCATCCCCAAAGTTAATGCTTCGTTAGATCAGAGTGAGAAACACAGTCTTAGATGCAAAGTGCTGGCTGCTCCAAACACTCAGTCATTTCTTGGAATTTTTCTTCCACTTCCCTCAGGTGCTCAGCAGCAGATCGTGAACCCCTCCCAGCTTGGCTCTGGTCCCTGGGTCCTGGCAGGAGAGGGTTAAAGCCCTGAGAACTCGGGGCTCTTCTCTCATGAGAATGGAATGTGGAGGGGAGCAGCTGAGCGGGATGCGGGCTGTCCAGGGCTGAGCATGGCCATTGTTGCAGAACAATTGACCCCCAGGAACAGAACAGCAGACGCTAATTATGGGACACTCGTGTTGTCATGTAATTATGAGGCCTCTGGAACCATCAGCATAAGAAACTAAGCTCACTGGCTCGTTTTGGTCATAACTTTTCCCAAAATGCTCTGCTCAGAAATCTGAAGAAGTAAGACTGTTAACTCAGAGTTGCATAAAAGACTCAGTCCAGAGAGTCTCGGGTTTTGGTCATGCTAAAATCTCCCAGTTGCTTGATACATATGTGGAGTCTCAGGACGCACTTCCAGAAACTTGGGTTTGGTGGAACTGAGTGGAAATGAAATTAGCCATTGAAATTCACAGAAGTCCAAATTTAGCCCTCCTTGGGAGTTGGCAGAAGTCCTGGCAACCATACTGGAGTTTTCTAAGTACCCTCACTCCCTTAGCAAGGACTCTGATGCTCAACTGTTGTTGCCTGAGCCTTGTGAGTTAATCAACACATCCTCAAACACCAATTGAACCCCAAGATAGCTCACCAGGAAGACCAAGTCGAATGACTAAATTTCTCTGCACACAATCTCAGATCTGATGGGAAAGTAAGAGTCACAGAGAAGACAATGATATAAAACTGGAGTGATAAAGGCTCTGAAAAGAGAAAGGATGAAGGAGCAAAATGACCTCATCTGAGGGTCCTTGGGTGTCTGATCACTGAATTAGGTGACTTTAGACATGAGTCAGAAATCTATGGTAATCTAGCTTGGTTAAGATAGAATAAGTGATGTGTATGTTTGTTTAATACAGCACGAGCTACAGCTGCTGCAGAAATAACCAGAAACCAAGGAGAAATGCCTCCAGAGCGTTCTCTAGGCTTCATTCTTCCACACTGACTTCCTGGGCCACCTGGACGCCACCAATTCCCTGCCTCACACCTCCCGCACTCTCCCATCTGAAAGATGCTACACCTCTTCCTTTAACTCCAATTTGAAAACTCCTAGGAAGATTTCTGCTTGGCCCAATGGGCTCCATTCTCCAGCTCTGGTCCAGGGGAAAAAAGCTGCAATGATTGACAGCTCATAGAACCAAAGGGTGAAGACAGGATAGGAAGCTTCTCCCTCAATGAGAGGAGAGAAAGATTGAGCAAAATTTGGTCCCTATCGTTACATACCCTATTCCATTTAAATCTCGCAACCAGGTTGGGAGGAGGTAAACACTGCTAAAGTGTTCTAAGACCCTTGCATTGATTGGGAAGAAGATAAAAATACACATTAATGTTGGACTTTGATAAGTCAAGGACACTTGTTGTAGTCTCTATGGTAGCCTTTAAAGGAATAGTAAAAGTATGTATAATTACTGAGGTGACAAAAGAGGCCACAAAAACACAAACTTCAACAGAAAAAAATAAAGGATAGAGGAAAATAGAAATTACACAGTAAAATGGTAGATTTAAACTTAAATACATTCTTAATTACACTAAATATAAATAGTCAAAAGGGTCAAAATTAATACAAAGATAAACCATATTAAAAAGTATAAAACTCATATGTTCTTTAACAAGAGATAAATCTGAAATAGAAGGATACAGAAAAGCTGAAAGTAAGATGTCAGTGGGTTGCTTTTGGGAAGAGGACATCTAAACATCTCTTTCATCAGAGACCTGAATGAAATGAGTCCTATGCATGTCCAAAGGGACATGTTACAGAAAGAGGAAGTAGCACATAAAAGGTTTGAAGATGAGAATGAGTGGATTGTGAAGGAAGTGTTAATAGAATTTGGGATGAATTCGGTACTGGGGGTTGATGAGGGAAAGAACAGAATAAAGAATAACTTTTTGGTGTTTGAACCTGAGCAGAAAAATGCATGAAGTCATTAACTGAAATAAGGAGGAGTGAGGTGGCTTAGCACTAAAGAATCTGCCTTGCCAATGCAGGAACTGCAAGAGATGTGGGTTTAGATCCCTGGGTTAGGAAGAACCCCTGGAAATGAGGAGGAAATGGCAATCTACTCCAGTATTGTTGCCTGGAAAATTTCACGGACAGAGGACCCTGGCGGGCTACAGTCCATGGAGTTGCAAAGAGTCGGACACAAGTGAGTGACTGAGCATGCACGCACGAAGGAGAAACAGATTCTAAAGTAGGGAGTGAGGGGATCAATCAGTACTTTGGTATTCTGCTTTGGATGGTTTACATTGGAGATGCTTACTAGACATCAGTTGGAAGTGTTAGGTTGCCAGGTGAATATATAAGCTGAGATCAAGGGAGATGTCAGAAGGTATAAAACTGAAAGTCATCAGTGTGTAAATGATATTTAAAAACAACTGTACTCAAAGCCTGCTGATTGTTCGATCAAAGTGTAGAACCAGAAACAAGGAGATCATGATGAAAGAGGACTGGTAATTAGTAATAAGACCAATTCAGTACGAATTTAAAGTATTATATATTTCTAAAAATTAACTCTCAGAAAAGAATTGCCCTAAATTTTAGTCCTTACAAAATCTCTCATATTATGGGAAGTCACTCTCAATTTCTTTGTTTCGAACAAAAATCCTGTCTGGGGAGGAAACAATGACCTGAAATGACCTCAATCAATGCTGGTTTGGGATGATTAGAGATGGCACCTGACAGAGTCAGTCAATAAGGAAGGCAAAGAAATTTGACACAGATTTAGTAATTATTGCTGGAGGTATCACCTCACAATTGCAGGCGTCCGATGTCTTTGTAAACAAGCCTCTTAAAGCTTGCTTTAAAATCAATACAGGAAATGGTTGTCTGTGGAAGTCATGCACAAACACCACCAGGACAAATTAAACAACCCAAACCTGTCCTGACACAATGCATTACTGTGGCTTGGGATACAGGTTTCTGTGAAAGCAAAAATATAGATTCAAACGTTAATGTATCTCAAATGCCTTAAACGGAAATAAAGATAATGTGGTGTGGAAAACTTAAGATGATTCCCCCCAAAATGGCCCTACAGATGACAAGAACACTGATGTCCGAGATACTGGTGAAGACCTTGAACAAAACTGCTCCTTAAAACGTGAGTGGCAGGACTTCCCTGGTGGTCCAGTGGTTAAGAATCCGCCTACCAATGCAGGGGATATGGGTTTGATCCCCACAGGGGAGATCTCACATGCCTCAGGGCAACTAAGCCTGTAAGCTTAATCTACTGAAGCCCATGTGCTCCAGAGCCCATGCTCTGCAACCAGAGAAACCACCACAGTGAGTAGCCCCTGCTCGTCACAACTAGAGAACAGGAGCAGTGGAGACAGGGCGGCCGAAAATAAATAATAAATAAATTTTGTTAAAAATAAATGGAAAAAAGCAATAAAGCAATAAATAAAATTATTTTTGTAACATATAATTCTAAATGTGTGTAATTATTCCAAAAAATTTTGTAAGTAAACACCTGTTTCCACTATGCCCTAAAGTTTTTTTTTTTTTTAATATTTAAGATGACTAAGAATCTGTCCATATTTAACTTATATGCAGATTACATCATGAGAAACGCTGGACTGGAAGAAACACAAGCTGAAATCAAGATTGCCAGGAGAAATATCAATAACCTCAGATATGCAGATGATAGCACCCTTATGGCAGAAAGTGAAGAGGAACTAAAAAGCCTCTTGATGAAAGTGGGGAGTGAAAAAGTTGGCTTAAAGCTCAACATTCAGAAAACGAAGATCATGGCATCTGGTCCCATCACTTCATGGCAAATAGATGGGGAAACAGTGGAAACAGTGTCAGACTTTATTTTTGGGGCTCCAAAATCACTGCAGAAGGTGACTGCGGCCATGAAATTAAAAGACGCTTACTCCTTGGAAGGAAAGTTATGACCAACCTAGATAGCATATTGAAAAGCAGAGACATTACTTTGCCAACAAAGGTCTGTCTAGTCAAGGCTATGGTTTTTCCTGTGGTCATGCATGGATGTGAGAGTTGGACTGTGAAGAATTGATGCTTTTGAACTGTGGTGTTGGAGAAGACTCTTGAGAGTCCCTTGGACTGCAAGGAGATCCAACCAGTCCATTCTGAAGGAGATCAGCCCTGGGATTTCTTTGGAAGGAATGATGCTAAAGCTGAAACTCCAGTACTTTGGCCACCTCATGCGAAGAGTTGACTCATTGGAAAAGAGTCTGATGCTGGGAGGGATTGGGTGCAGGAGGAGAAGGGGATGACAGAGGATGAGATGGCTGGATGGCATCACTGACTCAATGGACGTGAGTTTGAATGAACTCCAGGAGATGGTGATGGACAGGGAGGCCTGGCGTGCTGCGATTCATGGGGTCGCAAAGAGTCAGACACGACTGAGCGACTGAACCGAATTGAACTGAAGAATCTGGTGCTGCTGCTGCTGCTAAGTCGCTGCAGTTGTGTCTGACTCTGTGTGACCCCATAGACAGCAGCCCACTAGGTTCCCCCGTCCCTGGGATTCTCCAGAGGCTATTCTAAATTGGAAAATGGATGGAGATATGTGTTATATTCTGGTTTGCCCTGTAGTTAATTAAACACGTATGGTATTGGATGTTCCTATGGCTGTAAAGTGCTTCCCTGATGGCTCCGATGGTAAAGAATCCACCTGCAATGCAAGAGACCTGGGTTCATTTCCTGGGTTGGGAAGATCCCCTGGAAGAGGAAATGGCAACCCAGCTGTTGAGGGGCTTCTGAAGTGATGCTAGTGGTAAAGAACCCACCAGTGCAGGAGATGTAAGAGACTTGGGTTGGATCCCTAGGTCGGGAAGATCCCCTGGAGGAGGGCATGGCAATCCACTCCAGAAATCTTGCCTGGAGAATCCCATGGACAGAGGAGCCTGGTGGGCTCTGGTCCATAGAATAGCAAGGAGTCGGACTTAGAGACTTAGCACACATGGCTGTAAAACTAATGCAAAGTTACGGCACTATCTCCACATAGGAGGCATGAAGAGAAAGACCTAGGTAAGTCCTGAGAAAATCTGAGACTGAGGTCCCTGCATAAACAGCATTCTGAAACCATGGTAATGGAGCCATACAAGAGCAATGCTCCTATCACATTTCTCTGAGCCAGAGTCTGAATACTGCTGAGGGTACAGCATTCTAAAGAATGAGGAGTGTATGCACGCACATGTGCATGCGTGCATGCACACACACACACACACATATGCCAGATGTTATCAAGGTGAAGGCAGAATCATGGAAGATGGGGACAGTCATCTTGAGACTATTCTCACAAATATAGACCAACATCATCAACAAATAAGGTTGGGGTGAGAATATCCTTAGTCTTCAACACAGAAAGCCTATAGTAATGAGCTTTTCCTTTAGCTTGACATCTCTTCAATCTGATTGATCCACTTCCAAAAAGGGAGAAAAATGAGAATCAGAAGAGGTGCCCCCCAGTGGGCCAGGGCACTTCCCCATCTCCATGTTGCCCAATAGGTACAACAAATATAGAAAAATGTACCAATGTCCAGTTAAAGATGATGAATTGAAGAATTGAACCCAAGCATTGCGCTCTGCTCTCTTTAGGAATTCCATGAAAACAACGAAAGGGGATTTAGCAACAACAAATAAAGCACAGATTAAAAAGGACCAGTAAGAGGAAAAGCAACAACAACATTTTGAAAGATGGAACAAGTGAAACATATTTAACTGAGAACTAAGAAAGCTGAGTTCTAAGACAGCAGGGGTAAATCCAAGAACCAACTCAATTTATATAAACCCCCTTCCACCTTGCCAAAATAATCGGCAATTGTTATCAGGAATCTCTAGAGGCAGAGAAGATTCAAGTAGAAGCTGGATGGGGGGTTGGAAGTCTCTTGGGGAGACAGTCCAATACCCTTGCCCCTTCCCCTCCCCGACTGATCATACCCAGACAGAGGACTGAAGGTCTAGTCCCTGAAAAAAGGACACCAAGCCACACTGAAGGAAACAAAGAACAAAGCCAACACTCACTCCCTGGATTTTGAAACCCCCGACTCCTCCCTTATTCATCTTCAGAGTGTGAAGGCAGGCCCTCTTCCTCCAGGCAGGCGACTGTGAAAGTTTTCTCTGGGAATCAGAGCAGTGCATTAGGAAAGTCCCAAAGCTGCTAACATTGAGTTTGCCCATGGATATGTCCAGTTAAGGGGCTTCCTCAGTGGCTCAGCAGTAAAGAATCCACCTGCAAGGTCGGAGACTCGGGTTTGATCCCTGGGTCAGGAAGATCCCCTGGAGGAGGTCATGGCAACCTATTCCAGTATTCTTGCCAGGAGAATCCCATGGACAGAGGAGACTGGTGGGCTACGGTTCATAGGGTCGCAGAGAGTCAGACACGACTGAAGTGACTGGGCACGCATGCATGACCAGTCAAATCACTCACAGGGAGTTTCACAGTCAACAAGCTCGGCTCATGCTTTCAGAGCTTCTGATACATTTCTTAGTCCCCTATTATTAAATATGTTCAGATAACTCAGATATCGGACTACCAGATATCTGAGAAAACCTCTAATGTGAAAATCAGAACTCAAACTTGTTTTTTAAAAAAATGGCAGGCAGGATAATGACCCCTCAAAACGTTCATGTCCGAATCCCCAGAACCTGTAAATGTGCTAAATATGTTACATGGCTGCAAAGGCAAGTAAGCTTGATAATCAACTGACTTTGAGGTGAGATTATCCTGGATTATCTGGATGAACCCCATCTAATGACACGCAGCCTTGAAAGCTGAGGACATTTCCTGGCTATGGTCAGACAGAGATGTGACAACTAGAGAAAGAGTCAGAGGGTTGTGAGTCTCTGGCTTTGCAGATGAGAAATGGGGCTGTGAGGAAGGAATGTGGTAGCCTCTAAAAGCTGCGAAAGCCTAGAAAATGGAGTCTCCAGAAAGGAACACAGTCCTATGATTATAGCCCAGTGAAATCTGCTGTTGTTCAGTCGTCCAGTCAGGTCTGACTCTTTGCAACCTCAAGGACTGTAGCACGCCAGGCTCCTCTGTCCTCCACTATCTCCTGGAGTTTGCTCAAATTCATGTCCATTGAGTTGGTGATGCTATCTAACCATCTCATATTGAACTTTTTTTTCCTACAGAATGGTAAGACAATAAATTTGTGTCATGTTAATTTGTTACAACAGCAATAAAAACCAATACAAAGGGATTTCAAAAAAGAGATATGATTTAGGAAGAAGACCTCTTTTTACTAAGTATTCATTTCCTCAAAGGTATGAAGGGTTGCAAGCATGAAACAAGAACAGGATTCTATTTTTGATAAAAGCAACATTCTGAGAACAAGAGGGTGCTCTTAAAGTTAAAAATAAGATAGAATTTTTTTTTTTTAATCAGCAGCAGGGTTGGAAGATATAGATGAGGAAATCTCCCAGAAAATGGACCAAAAAGACAAAGATACAGAAAATTGGCAAGAAAGGTAAGAAATGATCCAAATAAGAGGAGTTCCAGAGGAGCATAGGGGAGTATATACATGGGTTCTGGTAGCAATTTCAATGTGGGAGAAGGTCCCCACACCAATAAGCAATTCTCAGACCCCAGCTGGGAGTCCTACAATTCAACTGGATTCTGACACCATCTACCTGGATGAGGCATCAGATTCCACGGGTAAATGGTTCAATCCTATGTGACTCCCTCACCCAGGCCAATCACAGGTCCAGTTTTTCACCTGTGCTTCTGACCCCACTGACTAGAAATCAGATTTCAATCACCCCCTCTTCAGGTTTCAGCAATTTGCTGGAGTGGTTCATAGGACCCAGAGAAATAATTTATTTACTAGATTTCTGGTTTATTATAGAAAAGGTAAAACTCAGGAACTGCCAGATGGAAAAGCTGTGCAGGGCAAGGTGTGGAGGAAGGGCACAGGGCTTGTAAGCCCTCTCCAGGACAGACACTGTCTTCGCATCTCCATGTGTTCACCAATCTGGACACTGTCTGAACCAGGTCCTTTGGGGTTTTTTTGGAGGCTTCATTATCATCTGCCATTGGTGACTGATTCACCCTCCAGCCCCTCTCCCCAACTTCAGAGGTTGGAGTGGGGGATGGAGGGTGGGGTACTGAAAGTTCTAACCCTCTAATGACATGGTTGTTTCCCCTGGCAACCAGCCTCCATCCTTAGGTTACCTAAGGGCTAGCCAAAAGTGACCTCAATAACATAACAAGACACTCTTCTCACGGGAAATTCGAAGGGTGTTAGTAGCTCTGTGCCAGGAAAGGGATCAAAGACTAAACGTATATTTCTCATTATAAATCACAATATTACCGTATGTCAGTAACAAAATAATAGCAATTCTCCCCAAAGAGAAGGATCTCAACTTCCAGATTGAAAAAATCCACAAGTATCTAGCAAGACGCACACAAAAAAAGACTAAAGCAGGGGTCCCCAGCCTCCAGGCCATGGACCGGTACTTCCTGTCAGATCAGCAGTGGCATTAGACTAGAAATTTAAAAAAGAAATACAGTGCACAACAAATGCAGTGCACTTGAATCATGCCCCCACCCTGATCTGCTGAAAAATTGTCTTCCACAAAATTGTCCCACGTGCCAAAAAAGTTGGGGTCCACCGAAAGGATATCATTGTGAAATTTCAAAACACTGGGAGCAAATAGAAGATTTTTTTTTAATATTTCTGATTATTTTTAGCCTACTTAATCTGTCCATTTCAGAGTAGAATATGATAAAACGTCCAATGGCAAATAATGAATTATCAACATCTCCTTGAGGTTCTATCAATTGTTGCTTGATCCATCCCATCTCTTGTATTCTTTCCTCCAGCTGTTCTGTTTTTCATGCTTAATATCGCTTCTTTTAAACAATTTCTTAGTTTTTCTTCACACTCTTTCCATCTTGCTTTATTTCTTTGAGTCTTTTTGTAATGCTTATTTTAAATTCTGGGTCCATCGGTCTCAATAATTCTGTGTCAGGTGGGATGCATTTAGTTTCCCGTCTTTCTTCCCTAAGAAAGGCACTCCCTGTCTAGTTATTCTGGGGGCTGTGAGTCCGTGACTCCATGATGCCAGCAGAGCCCCTTGCTGTTCTGTGTTGGTTCCGCTGACACTGGAGGTCTGGGCTGTTGCTTTCAGTTTCTATGGTGAAGTGACCGTCCAAGGTGGTATCACGGCGTTTCAGGAGCAGCAAAGGCGGGACTTTTAAAAAGCTTTCCTTCATCCCAACAACGGGTTTTTATCCTCGTTCTTAAAAGTGCCAGCTCATCACACACTGATAAAATCAGAACACCTGGAAATTTACAATATGCATCTCCAGAGGTCTGGGGATGTGCCTTGATTTTCTCAACACTGTATTTTAGGGAAAAAAAAAAGTCAAACCTATAAAACTGTTGAAAAAGATAGTATAATGAACACCAGTGTGATCTTCACCTCGATTCACCAAACGTTGCCACGCTTGCTTTTGCCCTCTCTGTCTCTTTCTCTCCCTTCCTCTCTCTCTCTCCCCGCTTCATGGGAGTACAGAGTGTTTTGTTTTATTTTGCTGAACCATTTGAAAGTAACTTGCAGACATAACTTTTCATCTCTAAGACTTCAGCATGACTCTCCTAAGAACAACAACATTCTCCTATTGTTATCGGGTGTGAATATTTTTAGAAGCTTCCTTGGGTAATATTTAATGTGCAGCCAGGATTGAGAATCACAGTCACAGCTCTAAGCCATCTTCCCACCATTGCCTTTACTTGCCTTATCCCCTACCCATCAACACACATGAGCACACACACACACACACACACACACACACACACCCCAAATGCAATACACACATATACACCACACATACTACATATCACGCACATAACACGCCACACCACACATACACACTATGAACATGCACTCACACCACACACACACCAGCTCAAGGCAACCTGGCGACCTTCAAAGTCCTCAAGAATTTTTGACAGTTTTTTTGTTTTTGCTTTTTTGGCCATTCTGTTCACTTCAGTTGAGTCGCTCAGTCGTGTCTGACTCTTTGCGACCCCATGAATCACAGCACACCAGGCCTCCCTGTCCATCACCAACTCCCGGAGTTCACTCAAACTCATATCCATCAAGTTGGTGATGCCATCCAGACATCTCATCCTCTGTCGTCCCCTTCTCCTCCTGCCCCAATCCCTCCCAGCATCAGGCTTTCTTCCAATGAGTCAACTCTTCCCATGAGGTGGCCAAAGTACTGGAGTTTCAGCCTCAGCATCAGTCCTTCCAAAGAATACCCAGGATCTCCATTAGATCTCCATTAGAGATCTCCATTAGAATGGACTGGTTGGATCTCCTTGCAGTCCAGGGGACTCTCAAGAGTCTTCTTCAACACCACAGTTCAAAAGCATCAATTCTTCGGCATTCAGCCTTCTTCATAGTCCAACTCTCACATCCATACATGACCACTGGAAAAACCATAGCCTTGACTAGACAGACCTTTGTTGGCAAAGTAATGTCTCTGCTTTTGAATATGCTATCTAGGTTGGTCATAACTTTCCTTCCAAGGAGTAAGCATCTTTTAATTTCATGGCTGCAGTCACCATCTGCAGTGATTTTGGAGCCCAAAAAATAAAGTTTGACACTGTTTCTACTGTTTCCCCATCTATCTGCCATGAAGTGATGGGACCAGATACCATGATCTTCATTTTCTGAATGTTGAACTTTAAGCCAACTTTTTCACTCTCCTCTTTCACTTTCATCAAGAGGCTCTTTAGCTCCTCTTCACTTTCTGCCATAAGGGTGGTGTCATCTGCATATCTGAGGTTATTGAGATTTCTCCTGGCGATCTTTATTTCAGCTTGTGTTTCTTCCAGCCCAGTGTTTCTCATGATGTACTCTCCATAGAAGTTAAATAAGCAGGGTGACAATATATAGCCTTGACGTACTCCTTTTCCTATTTGGAACCAGTCTGTTGTTCCATGTCCAGTTCTAACTGTTGCTTCCTGACCTGCATATAGGTTTCTCAAGAGGCAGGTCAGATGGTATGGTATTCCCATCTCTTGAAGAATTTTCTGCAGTTTATTGTGATCCACACAGTCAAAGGCTTTGGCATAGTCAATAAAGCAGAAATAGATGTTTTTCTGGAACTCTCCTGCTTTTTCCATGATCCAGCGGATGTTGGCAATTTGATCTCTGGTTCTTCTGCCTTTTCTAAAACCAGCTTGAACATCAGGAAGTTCATGGTTCATGTACTGCTGAAGCCTGGCTTGGAGAATTTTGAGCATTACTTTACTAGTGTGTGAGATGAGTGCAATTGTGTGGTAGTTTGAGCATTCTTTGGCATTACCTTTCTTTGGGATTGGAATGAAAACTGACCTTTTCCAGTCCTGTGGCCACTGCTGAGTTTCCCAAATTTGCTGGCATATTGAGTGCAGCACTTTCACAGCATCATCTTTCAGGATTTGAAATAGCTCAACTGGAATTCCATCACCTCCACTAGCTTTGTTCGTAGTGATACTTTCTAAGGCCCACTTGACTTCACATTCCAGGATGTCTGGCTCTAGGTGAGTGATCACACCATCGTGATTATCTTGGTCATGAAGCTCTTTTTTGTACAGTTTTTCTGTGTATTCTTGCCACTTCTTCTTAATATCTTCTGCTTCTGTTAGGTCAGGGATCAAATCCTGCAGTAGAAAAGCACAGATATAACCACAGGACTGCCAGGGAATTTGCCAGTATTTCTTTGTTAATTCCTCAAATTTAAGTTCTACAGTTTCTCCAGGGTAGAGTTTGAGGACAAGAGCCACCAACTAGGGCTCAAAGGTCATCTTGTAGCCCTCAGGCTTTGTATGTATCTATTTCCCAATGTTGATGTATTTGGTATATGATAAAGCAGTGGAGAGATACCAGCATTGTAAGTGAAATATCAGTCCAGAAAAACTGAAAGCAATCCTAATGCAAAATTAAGTCTGATCTTGAATTTGTTCATAGTATTCTTAAGAGTATATGAATTATTTCTCCACTGAAAACAAAATACACTAAGACTAAATTCACCCACTCTATCCATAGCCCCATTTCAGTGTGGGTTTTAAATGCCTGAAATAGCATTTTAAGTTACATGACACAGTTTTAAAATTGCCTTTAAAAAAATTTCTTGTAATAGTGCATCTTCCCCCATATTTTTACTGTACTAGATATTATAGAATTTTAATGTTTTTTCCAAGAGATGATGTTTCAGTGTTGTTTTAATTTGCATTTCAATAGATATCAGTGAACTCAAGCATCTTTTTACAAGCAAATTTTATTTGCCATTCATAATGTTTGCCTATTTTTAAAAAGAGATTTTTAAAGAACAAAATTGAGTTTTTCTCTCCCTCTACTCCTACCTTGAAGTAATTGATAGATTCTGTTGGTTTTGTATCCCTCTTAATTTTTCTCTAATTGCATCCAAATATGTAGACACTTAGATGGTACTTGTAAGGTGATTCCAAAGCCACTCAAATACATAGGGGATGGAGGTGTGGGGAATCACCAAGGAAAATCTGGCCATGTTCAGTTTAGTTCAGTCACTCGGTTGTGTCCAACTCTTTGCAACCCCATGGACTGCAGCATGCCAGGCTTTCCTGTCCATCACCAACTCCTGAAGCTTACTCAAACTCATGTCCATTGAGTTGGTGATGACATCCAACCATCTCATCCTCTGTCATCCCCTTCTCCTCCTGCCTTCAATCTTTCCCAGCATCAGGGTCTTTTCCAATGAGTTAGTTCTTTGCATCCGGTGGCCAAAGTATTGGAGTTTCAGCTTCAGCATAGTCCTTCCAAAGAAATCCCAGGACTGATCTCCTTCAGAATGGACTGGTTGGATCTCCTTGCAGTCCAAGGGACTCTCAAGAGTCTCCTCCAACACCACAGTTCAAAAGCATCAATTCTTGGGTGCTCAGTTGGCCATGTTAGTCTGAGACAAATAAAAATCCTAAATAGAATCATAGTCAAAGGTGAAAAAAGGAGACATAAGCAAAAACTTCACCACAAAAGAGAATGAAGCAAACACAGCAGTATAGTGATGTCAAGAGTATGTTTCTGAAAACTGAACCCATAAAACAGATGAAAATTTGGGGTGAATCAATTTTCAACAGCATGGGGAAAAATTAAACACTCTTAAAGAAAAAGGATGAAGAATGAGGTCCTAGAACAACAGATCAGTTAACAAAAGAATGGGCAATACTAAGAAAAATATTAAGAAAATGAACAATGATATTGTAACATTTTAAAAAATGGCATAAGAAGCAATGAAAAGCAAACTCATCATTGAAGGGACCCAAATTAGCAAGACTGCAGGAAGATGTGAGGAAAATAATACAGAACGTAGATGTGAAAAACAAGAGAATAAGAAAACCCAAATAGGAAAAACAACAGAGATCCCATATATGGTAATTGGTATTCTTAAAGAAAGACCTGAATAAACTGAAAAAACATTTGAAACATAAAAGAAGAAATCTTTCCTAATATGAAAGAGGACTTCAGATTGAAGCAGGAAGCAGCCCACCAAAGAGAGGAAAAATAAAAAACAATAGCAAGGCAAATTCTGATATAATTCTTTCATTTTACATATAAATAGAAATTTATGTAAATATCCATGGAGAAGAAATAGAATCTTGACTTTTCTGCCATTCAGATTGCTGCCAGAAGACAAAAAAGGTTTGAAGGAATAAAAGGAACTTGGTCCCAGAATTCTAAGCCCAGACAAGATACCTGTTACCTGTTAAAGAAACAGACAAGATGTTATTAAACATTGGAGAATTTGAGGAGGAGATTACTTTAAAACTCTTCCTCAAGAACTACTCGAATAAATAAATATTTTTGAACAGGAAAGTTGTGTCATGGAAGGGTTGTGGTGAACCTCAAATCCCAAATATGGAATTGACTTAATAACTATGAGAAATATAAAACAGAATGAAGATATTCAGTTCCTTGCAGAGAAAGGCATATGATACAAGAATTAATAATAATTTCATTGTAATACACTGGAATTACTAGTGGTAAAGAACCCTCTTGCCAATGCAAGTGATGTAAGAGATGTGCATTCATTCCATCTCTGGATTGTGAAGACCCCCTGGAGGAGGAAATGGCAAGCCACTCCAAATTCTTGATTGGGAAATCCCATGGACAGAGAAGCCTGGTGAGTTACAGTCCATAGAGTCACAAAAAGTCAGACGTGACTAAAGCAACTTAGCATGCACATAATACAGTGGAACAAAAATTCAGGATACATAGATAAGTAAATCTGGTAGTTTAGATTTGGAGTTGAGGTTGACTGAGGAAAAAAATAAAAGGAAGTAAAAATGTATATTTTCTTACTCTTATAGAGACAGATGAAAGACCAGGTCTTCTAAAACTGATGAATTAGAGAATATAGGGTTAACTGTCTTCAATTATTAATAGATCCAAAGCATGGAATCTATGTGGTCATTAATTACTTTTAAAATTATAAGCAATACAGCAAAGACTCAAAGCAAATAACACTGCTGTGAATCACAGCACAAAAGACACAATAGCCTAACAACACTTTTAAACAACAGAAATTATTATGGCAATAAATGAAAATGGGATATACACATATTTTTAAAAAAAAAAAACTTACTTGAATTAAAACATAAAATACAGTTCCAGAATGTCAACAAAACATTCAAGTAAAACAAAATGATTCAAAAGATTATGAGTGAGAGGAAAGCAAAGATGTTCTAGGAATTGCTAACAAACAAGAAAAAGGCAGAGCTGCAATGCTAACATCAAAGTAGAATTCTCTGAAACATTCAAATACTATAGCAGTCTCTTGCCATTTAAATAATTCCAATGCATAATGAAGTTAAAATTCAATTATTTTTACAAATTATGCAGACTCAGTGTAAAAAAGTAGACAAAGCATGAAATGGACCACTATAAACCCAATTCTAAATGTACCTGAAAAAATATTAAATAAAATAAAGCAAATAAGAGGCAATGTGAGATGAGATTAAAAATGTTAACAGAAAAAAAGTGTGAGATTAAGCCATGATTGTTCTAAATTTGATAGACTATCCATATAGAAAGAAAAAGAATAATCTCAATGAATGCCTAAAAATCATTTTTAAAAAACAGTATCTACCTTTGATAGTACTGTTTCATAAAATAATAATAGAGGGATATTTTCATAGCATGAACTCCTCCCCGCCCCCCGAAATTTCACACTGACAACAAATGACTGTTAGCCTTATAATCAATGGGAAGACATTCAGGAACATTCCCCATAAATCATGAGAAAAACAAGAGACTGCTATCACTACCCTTTCTGCACTCTCTTCTGAGGTGCTATCAGCGTCACTCGGCAAAAGAATGAAATAAGAGGTGTAGATATTAGAATAAAAGCAAAACGATCAATATTTGCACATTATATAATTTTCTATGTAGGGGAAAAAAAACAAGAAAATCAATTAAAAACCTGTTAGAAATAATCATCATCTCAGTGAAAGCAGGTGGTTTAAAAATAAATACACTAAAATCAATAGTTTTTCTAGATTTCCAACAATGATCAATTAGAAAATATGGCAGATTTTAAAAATTGCATTCATATAAACAATAAACGTAAAAGATACCTAAAAATTAACTTTAAAAACTATTCCTGATCTATATGGGGAAAAAAAACTACTACTTAACTTTATTAAAGTATCTAATAGTTTAAAAAAAATAAGAAAAAGAAAAATAATATTTGGGGGGATAAGAACAAATTGGTTGGGGTAAACACTTTTAAAAGGTAATTGACAGTGTCTATCTAAGTGGAAAATAACTATACCCTTTTATTCAGCAAACCCAATTCCAGGGACTCTACAGAAATTCTACCTCAAAATACAAAATTACTATATGTAGAATGACTCAAGAATTTTGACCTGAGCAGTTGGGTACAGTTTCTAAAGTTAGCAAAGTTTATCAAATTGACAATATGTAGTGACAGCTGGCACCCCACTCCAGTATTCTCGCCTGGAAAATCCAATGGATGGAGAAGCCTGGTAGGCTGCAGTCCATGGGGTCGAGAAGAGTCAGACACGGACACGACTCAGCGACTTCACTTTCACTTTTCACTTTCATGCATTGGAGAAGGAAATGGCAACCCACTCCAGTGTTCTTGCCTGGAGAATCCCAGGGACGGGGGAGCCTGGTGGGCTGCGTCTATGGGGTCGCACAGAGTCGGACACGACTGAAGCAACTTAGCAGCAGCAGCAGCAGTGACAGCCTTAAAAAATGTTACTCTTGTTTTTCTATTCCTAGGAATCTATTCTTAGGAAAGAAGCATGGTCATGCTCAGAGTTAGTTTCTGGGAAATTTACTGCAGTGGTGTTTATAATAATGAAAAAATGCAAACAACTTAAATGTTAAACAGTGGAATATTGGGAAGCACTTTAACACTGATGTAGAAGAGTGTTCAATGATAATGAAAGAGATACATGATACACTGTAACATGAAAAATATCATATTACAGGACAGTAGTTTCTGCATGTATAATGTGCTTGAAATTTGGCAAAAAAAAAAAAAAACCAACAAACCAGCATACAGATATGATATGAATATGTCTAGAATAAAAGACTAGAAAGATACAGACCAAGTTGTTGACAATAGTTGTCTCTGGGTTATAAATATGATTCTTAATTTTCCTTCCAGCTATCTTTTCTGAATTTTCTCTAACAATTGTGTCTTACTTTCATAAAATAAAAATGTTTTTAAATGGCTTTTTTCTTTTGTACAAGGTCCCAAGGGAACTCAACTTGCCACCTTGGCATGCTAAAAGTACTTTATGATTTTGGAAAAGTTTCTTTTCCTCTTTTCCTCTGGGTACTTCAGTTTCTCATCTGTAAGCCAGAGGGCTGGTGATAGCCCAGGTCCTCTGAGCCCTTGTCATGCTCTGGGGCTTCCTTTAAACCACCACCCTTCACCCCAAGAGACCCTTTATGGTACTGCTCAGAGTCTGTTGCTGGTAAATTCATTCTGACCCCTGGACCCTAACCGTACCAGTGCTGACCCAACTTCTAGTTGCCATCATTTGCATATTGCCTAAGGGCTTTCCCTGGTGGCCAGAGCTGTCTCCCCACCCCTGCATCCGTCTAAGTGCTGGGGACCTAAAGGAATGCCCAGCCAGGAGCAGCCTTCAAGCAAATACCACCCAAGCTGGCATATAGATACCTCAGCTCCCTCTCCTCATGGGTGGATCCCAGAATTCTCCACTGGGATGGGCCTTCAGTTGCCCACTGTGGCAATGGGCTTGACCATGCTCCTCTTACTGGCTTCCTCTCCTTCTCTGCCTCCATCCCCTGCCTGTGTATCTTAGGATCACCTTCCAAATAAACCACATGCTCTGGGATTCTTGTCTCAGATACTGCTTTTGAGCAGCCCAAAGGAAGATAACTCACACTCTTCAGCTCCTCTCCTCTCAAATCTCCAATCCCCACCACCTCAACTGTGGACCTTGTCTTTTAGTTTGTAGAGGAAATAGAAACAGTCAGGTATCAACAGGCATTCTCAGAAAAAACTTGAAAGGCTAATACATACATGAAAACACACTCAGCATCACTGATGATCGTGCTTGTGTGCTCAGTCGCTTCAGTTGTGTCGGACTCTTTTCAAACCCATGGACTATAGCCCGCCAGGCTCCTCTGTCCATGGGATTTCCTAGACAAGAATACTGGAGTGGGTTGCCATTTCCTTCTCCAGGGGCTCTTCTCCCTCAGGGATCGAACCACGTGTCTCTTATGTCTCCTGCATTAGCAGGCGGGTTGTTCACCACCAGCGCCGGCTGGGCAGCTGGATGATCCAGGAAATACAAATTAAAACAACTGATAGACCATTTCATAAAACCAGTTTGAGGAGAGTTATCTGACAAGACCAAATGTGGAGGAGGTGGAATAAACAGTACCTCTCATACATTCTGGGTGAGGGTGTTGGTACTCTCACCTTGGAGATTTGGCAAAACCCAGTGAAGTCGGAGATGTGTCTGTCCTGTGATCCTATGACCCAATGATCCAATCCTCCCACTTTTAGGAAAACACCTGAGAGTCCCTCTTACACATGGGCTCAAGAATAGTCACTCCAGCATGAATATAAATAGGAAGAAAAGAAGGAAAGAAACTCATGGCCTGTCAGTAGGGTACTGGCTAAGGAAATTTAAAACCATTCTTACGCTCTAACACTATGTTACGGCAAATGAACTACATCTACTAACAGAAAGGTAAATGGATCTTACAAGCACACGCTGAGTAAAAATAAGTTGTGTGCATTATGCACATACATTGTGATACTATTTTATGTAAATATCAGAAGTCTCCAGAACAGTGTAGTATAATTATCTGTGATCACATACAATGCAATGAGTTTTAAAACTTGGGGAGAGCTTGTTACCTTTAAACACAGGTAGTGACAGTGGCTGAGCTTCTCTGGTGGCTCAGTGGTAAAGAATCTGCCTGCCAATGCCAGAGACACAGGAGACGCAGACTGGATCCCTGGATCAGGAAGCTCACTTGGAGAAGGAAACCGCAACCCACTCCAGTATTCTTGCCTGGAGAATCTCGTGGCCTGAGGAGCTTGGCGGGCTACAGTCTATCTGGGGTCACAAAGATAGGACTGAAGAGACTAAGCAACAAGAAGTGACAGCGGTTACCTTCGGGGACTGGAGTGAGGAAGTCTCCAAGCGTATCTGCAACGCTTAATTTCTTCAAAAGAATTTTATTCCATTTCTTTAAAAACGGAGAGTAGATGAAGGGAGAGGAAGAGAGAGAGTGAGAAATAGAACAAACCACAGCAAATACAGCAAAACAAAAACCCTGGTGGCAAATTCGTGCTATTTTGAAATACTAAACTCTGTTTTTTTTTTTTTTCTGATGGTTGCAATATCTCTAAATTTAAAAAAACTGATTGAGGTTCTGTCTTGATTGTGATGGTAGTTACATGAATGTGGGCCCCAGCTAAGGCTCCTTGAGCTGGACACCTACAATGGGTGCATGTTCCCATATGTAAATTATACCTCAGTAAGTCGATCTTCAAAAGGAAGGACAAGTCAGGGAGATGCTGACTGGCAGGTGTGCGGGTCTCCTGTGGGACCCAGTTCTACATGGAAGTGCACAAAGGGATGAGATGCCATAAACTCAGGGCAGCCTTGAGGGTCTGCCCCCTAAACTTCAGGACCTCGGGGCAAGTGGAACACCCTTTGCTTTGGGGGAGGAGTGGACCAAGCCCTCCTCACAGGGTCTAATCCAAGAGCTTTAGGGGCCGGGGAAGCTCTCTCCTGCCATGAGTTCATCATGTCCTCTGACATCTCAATGTTCTCTCCATTTAATTTTTAAGAAGCACCAACACATCAGAAAAGAAGTCTGCCCTGAAATCACTGTTTGGATGAATCTGACATTTGTAGGCCAGCAACGGCAACTGGAGGAGCTGACGTGTTTGCAACTCACAGCCTCATCTCATGGCCCGCCCTCCCAAACAGTGCACACACTAGGAGGGCAGGGGTGGGGGAAACATTTGCCTGGATGGATAAATAGAATTCAGTAGACAGACTCTCCATGAGGAAAGGAAAGAAAGAGGAAGGAAGGGAGGACAGGCAGGCTGGCACAAATATACCCCTGTGTGCCGGGTCCACTGTGCCATTTCATGTTTAAAACCTGTGTCGTTACCCCCATTTGCGAGTTGAGAAAACAAGCTCAGAAATGGGATGTGTTGCTTTGCCAAGGACACAAAGCCAAGTTGGATTTGACACAATCCACGTGATATCAAATTCCTTAGAATACGCTGGCAACAAAGAGAAGAGACTGTTTCCTTCCTCTTACCTTTCCTCTCTCCTCTTTCTTTCTCTACGAGGAAAGGGGTCCAGCCAGACTGGGGGATGTATGATTGAGCTGTGTGGGGGACAGAGGCAGGACAGAATAATTAACTGGATGGTGAAACTGAGGAAGACTGAAGAATCCTGGACAAGTCACTGGTTTCCGTGCTGGGGTCGGGCACAGAGGTAAGGAGCCTTCACAGGAAAAGCAGCTGCTGGCAGGAAACGGAGGGATGGGATTAGCTTGAAATATCTCTGTCCTCCAATAAAGGAGTCCTGAGACAACTGACCTTTTTATTATAGACTTGTGGAGAGAGGGGTACACTAGGGAGTTGGCGATCCTTCCAAAAATGAGCCTTATTGTGGTTAGACTTTCTTCTCATAGTCTAGAATGACTCCTCAATATAAGGGGTCCAGGTCCAAGGTAAGCCAATATTTTGGTGAGATTTCTTCCACTTCCAATAGGCAGGGGAGAAAACCACATTCACATATCGTCGCATTTCTAATAACATAACAATGGTGAATTTTTACAGTTGTCCAACAATGAGATAGACAAAGAAATAACAAAAACGCGAAAACCCTGGGTAGTTGTTCCAGTTAAGTTCAATTAAACATGCCCGTAGGTAGAACAGATACGGTGGAAAATGTCTTATCAGAATCCAATTTCCTTGATCAACACACTTGCCAGCAGACAAGGAGGTTATTATTTCATTTGTTGATAAAGATTGCAGTGTAGTGGAAAGGACAGAAAATTTCGAGTCAAGCAGATCTAAGCCACATCGGCTCTCTAGCCACAGACAAATAAAACCCACTAAAACATGGGCACAATCATATCTACTTCAATAGGCTGCTGGAGGATTAAATGAGATGATGCACAGGAAAGAGAGATTTGAAAATGTACCCCCCAATAGTCATAGGAAATTAAATAACTGAATTATTTGTAAGGTTTTCTTTAAAATTATCTGAAACATTCAAGGAAGATAGAAGAGTCAATATGGGCTTACTAAACATCCCTTGCTTCCAACTGAATAGAATGAGCAAGAATACATTTTATTTTTCAACCTTTTTATTTCATATTGGAGTATAGCCAAACAACAATGTCGTGATATTTTCAGGTGGACAGCAAAGGGACTCAGCCATACATACACACGTATTCATTCTCTCCCAAGCTCCCCTCCCATCCAGGTTGCCACATAACATTGAGCACAGTCCCCTGTATATACAGTAGGAAATAAGACATTTTAAATAACCAAGAATTAGCCAGCAATTCTGAAGCTAGGAATGGACTGCAACCCCCTGGGTTGAATTTTGAAAACTGTCTTCCTGAAAAAGAAAAAAATAGGACCAATTTGGAAACAGGAAAAATAGGACTTAAGAACGGATATGTTGATTATCCCTGCAATGGTGAAAAGGTTGAATGGATGACATTCAGAGGAACCTCATGACATCACCCCGTTTGGTGGGGTGGGGACCAGGAGAATGCACTGTCCAAGAGAGAGGCCAGGGTATGTCAGTCTAGAGCAGGCTTTCCAACCTCACAGGATGGGAACATGGGACAAGAGAATTCTTTGCTTTTCTGGGTGGTGTGGAATGCTTAATAGCATCCTTGGTCTGTCCCAGGTTTGATCCCTGGTAGCTCATTTGGTAAAGAATCTGCCTGCAGTGCAGAAGACCTGGGTTTGACCCCTGAGTCGGGAAGATCCCCTGGAAAGGAAATGGCAACCCACTCCAGTACCCTTGCCTGGAAAATCCCATGGACAGAGGAGCCTGGTGGGCTGCAGTCCATGGGATCACAAAGAGTCAGGCATGACTGAGCGACTAACACTTTGGTCTGTCCCCCCCAAACTGTGCCAACCAAAAGTATCCCTAGACTTTGCTGAGTGTTTCCTGGGAGGAAGGGGCCAGTATCACTTCTAGGTGAGAATCACAGGTCTAGAAGACCACCCTCCTTACCCTAGAAAAGAGTGAGTTGGCCAAATGCGGACAAGCCTAGGATCCCTGCCTGTAGCTGAGAGGGAAGCAAAGCTCTTTCAAGGGGATGAACATCAGGACAAACAGTCTGACAACAAATAGAGGCTTTGCAGAATGGGGAGAGAAAACAACACTTCCTGTGGGCAAGGCAGCCCAGGAAAGATGTGGAATGCAAAGAATAACCCACTTGGCCTCTCTCCCTCCCTGTCAGTAGCTGGAGGAGCTGAGATCTTTAAAATTCCATCTCACAAGAACAGGGAAGAGCTTGGCTGGACCCATGGTCTGAAACTGATTGTTCTGATAGCCGAGACGTGGTCTCCAAAGGTGGACTGTCTCCGAAACTGCTGGCACCATCTGAAACTAAGAGTGTCCCCCCTCGCCACTGTCCCCAGCTGGATGTGTCCCTAACTGCACTGAGTGACTCTCCTGCATGGCTTTAAGCTCTCCAGGTGCTATATGGAGAAAGTCACAAAAGTTTCACTTGTAACTCCCATCCAGGTCCCCAGCTCCTCCTTTGTTACCTTCTAGGCACCAGAAAAGCAGCCTTGATATTCAAGATGTGATGGGTACAGAGAAGACCCAGGTAAACAGACAAGGAAGTATGGGAGACTCCAGCTGTTCTGGATCTAGGCAAATAAGAGACGTGATAATAACTCCTCCAGTTCAAAGATAAATAAGTTGAAATAACAACAGAAATAACAACAAAATAATATTAAAACTACAGAAATTTTCAAAACAGCAGGAAAGGAAAGGAAGGGGTAGATCATGTTAAAAACAAAGACAGGTTTGAAAAAAGACATGGGCTAGGAAACAGAAAAAAAAAAAAAAAAAGACCACAAATGTATCACAATCCCAAAGAAACTGAAAATAGATGATAACAAAGTAAGATTAGAAGAATTGCAGGGCCAAGGTAAGAAATTATGGATCAGAGTAATACCACGAGGCTGCTACTAAACAGATAAGAAACCATGAGGGCAGAACTGACACAGCAGAAAAATAACTTGGGAATGTTAAAGATAGTCTACAGGGAAAAAAAAAAAGAAAGAAAACCATACAAAATGCAAAAGAAACAAAGAGTTAGGAGCAATTCAGAGAAGATAATTGTTATGGATGACAGACAATGGAGGTTAACATAAAGATGAGTAGCCTTAAAGAGGACAAAACAAATACATCACAAAAATAACCCATCATATAAAAAGGGAAAAGTGAATACGAACATTCAAAGTGTATATGAAAATCTAGATGTTCAAGATGTTCAACTTAAAGAATCGAAGAGGCAATTATATAAACACCCCACCCAGGAATACCAAATTATTAGCAAGAGGAAGAATATCAGAATCCCTTCAATTTCTCCACACTAACGTTTGATGTCCAAAGACCAAAGTAACATCTGCACAGTTTTGAGGGAACACAAGTGTGACTTAAGAATGCTATACCCGACGAATACTTTATCCGTACTTACTCAAGGACGTAAGATCCATCAACATTTCTCTTTAAACAGTTTTGGACATAAAACCCAGACTGCCATGACATGTATGCATATTCAGTCGTGTCTGACTCTTTGTGACACTATGGACTGAAGCCCACCAGGCTCCTCTGTCCATTGGATTTTCCAGGTAAGAATACTGGAGTGGGTTGCCATATCCTCCTCTGGGGGATTTTCCCAACCCAGAGATCAAACCCGTGGCTCCTGTGTCTTCTGCATTGGCAGCTAGATTCTTTACCACTGAGCCCTCTCGGATCATAACTAAATTGGGTTGGGGAGGAAATATCAATCCTTCAGAGAAAGTGGGAGGCCAGGAGAAGGACTGAACAGAAGTTGAAAGTAAAATGGTTTTCCAGGATGTGCCAGGCAAATGCAGACTAAAAGAAACCACAATCAAGTCGACTTTTAAAGTTCTCACCACATACAAAAAATTATAACTATGTGAAGTGATGGCTGTGTCAACTAACCTTATTGTAGTAGTAATATTGCAATGTGCACATATATCAAATGATTACATTATATACCTTAAACTTGAAAAAAAGAAACTACATGTTAGTTTACTATGTTATGAATATCAGAAAAGGTTGAATTGAAAACAAAAATTATTGAATGAAAAGAAAAGCATTGCCCATAACTATAAAGGATAGAAAACATTAGAATAACCATCATGACATTTTCTGTTCCAGATAAAGTAGCATCAAAATATATGAAGCAAAAATTATAGATATAAATACAATGTGGAATCAATAGAAATACAAGAGTAGGGAACTCCCCCTTTTTTGATTTTTGATAGTTAAGTTGAACAAGTAAGGATATAAATGATCTTAATAATATGATTAATAAAATTGATTATGGACTTCCTTGGTAGCACAGTGGTTAAGAATCTACCTGCCAATGCTCGGGTTCAATCCCTGGTCTGGGAAGACTCCACACACCACGAAGCAACTAAGCCAACCAGCCGCATCTACCGAGCCCACGTGCTGCAAATATTGAAGCCCGTGTGCGTATAGCCTGTGCTCCACAACAAGAAAAGCCCGTGCACTGCAACAGAGTAGCCCCCCGCTCACAGCAACTGCAGAAAGCCCATACAAAGCGACCAAGAGCCAGTGCAGCCAAAAATAAAATTAGCAGATTAAATTTAAAACTTTTAAAAATCTCTTTAAAAATTGATCAAATATGAGTATATATGGTATCTTTACACTCTGTACATGGGGTGCAGAGAATATTACTCTTCTTTGGGTGCCAATGTGATTTGTATAAGTTTGCCATATGCTAAGCCACAAAAAAAACCTAAAAATTCTAAAAGTAGATATACCATGGGTCACCAACACTGACCTTGATGCAATAAAAATGTACAGTAATAGTAAAGGGAAAAGAAAACAGAAATTGAGACATTTTCTATCCTCAACCACTCTTGCCTCAAAGAAGAAATCAATACAAACAGCTCAAGCCATAATGAGAAGAAAATTCATAGGCTTAAACGGTTACATTTCAAACAAATGTTAACTCATATGCCCTCAGATTTCAATACGCAATGGCCACAAAGTAATTTTAAGACCCCAATTATTATGACTCTCAGCCTTCCATCCCACTAACTAGAGTCCATCATTCTGCCACATTCCCCATGAAAGCATTCCTGGGAACCCCACAACTTGTGCCCCACGAGTTCCTCTTGGTCATCACTGCTCTCTCCCTCCTTGCCCCCACCTCTTTGGTTAGCAACCACAGACAGTTGTATGTAGTCATAGGATAATTCAGTACCTCCATTATAGTGGTGACTGCACATATCTATACATGTATTAAAATCTATAGAACTGTATATCCCCTCAAAAAAGTCAAAAAAGAGCCTATTATACAGTGAAGTAAGTCAGAAAAACACCAATACAGTATATTAACGCATATATATAGAATTTAGAAAGATGGTAACGATGATCCTATATGTGAGACAGCAAAAGAGACACAGAGGTAAAGAACAGACTTGGATTCTGTGGGAGAAGGCGAGGGTGAGATGATTTGAGAGAATAGCATTGAAACATGTATATTACCATATATAAAATAGATGACCAGTCCAAGTTCAATGCATGAAACAGGGCACTCAAAGCTGGTGCACTGGGATGACCCTGAGGGATGGGATGGGGAGGGTGGTGGGGGGGATTCAGGATGGGGGACACATGTACACCCATGGCTGATTCATGTCAGTGTATGGCAAAACCCACTACAATACTGTAAAGTAATTAACTTCTAATTAAAAGAAATTAATTAATTTTAAATTTAAAAAAGTCAATTTAGGATAATTTTTAAAATATAATTAAGGAGAAAGGGTAGTGACCACTAGGATTTATAAAGAAGAAATTTTCTGAATATTTTAAGAAGGCAGGCATATAAATTACACTAAAAGCTGAAAACAAAACCAAAAAAAGCAAATGAAAGCTGAAAACAAAAGGAAAAAAGAAAACCGATTTCAAAACATTAAATAAAATATTAACAAATCAATTACAGTTATACATTAAATAACTGCCATAATATGCCCAGGCGGTGGTTTGCTCTAAGACTACAAGGATGGTATAATATGAGGAAATTCATAAATATGATTTATCATATTAATAGGTCAAAACAGAAAAATGACAAAATCATCTCCTTAGATGCCAAATAAAGGCATTTGATGAAATGAAATTTTTATTTCTAATAAAAATAGTTTCATAACAGTATCAATATATACTTCTATATTTAGATATCTACAGATGTCTGTTGGATGAAGAAATACATGTCTACAATAACCATTTAACTCAAAGGTCCGGCAACAGCAGCATTTCTGATTATATATCAGAAATAAGATCAGGCTATCCATAAGTAACTAAGAAAATAAGGTATAGCTTTTGATAAGGAGTAAGCAAAATATTCATGTATTGTACTATTGCATTTCTAGAAAACTTGAAAATCACTAGTAAACTATCAGAAATAATACAATAATGCAATATAATACAAGAATAATAATAATATACTAATTTAGGAATATAAATTAATATACATTATAATAGCTCAGGAAAACAACTCATTACAAAACTTTAAAAAATAACAGTAGCTATATAACAATAATAATAGCAATAGCAAATATTTATCAAGGATTTGCTGGGACATTGCCATCAAATAGGTACCATTTTTATTCTTATGTTAAAAACGAGGAAACTGAGGCTCAGAGAGGCAAAGTTACCTGCTCACAGTCACACAGCTTGTGAATAACAGAGCTAGGATGGAAATTCAGGTAGTCACATTCCAAAGCCCATGTGTTTATACACATCAGTTCAGTTCAGTTCAGTTCAGTCGCTCAGTCGTGTCTGACTCTTTGCGACTCCATGAATCACAGCACGCCAGGCCTCCCTGTCCATCACCAACTCCCAGAGTTCACTCAGACTCACGTCCATCAAGTCAGTGATGCCATCCAGCCATCTCATCCTCTGTCATCCCCTTCTCCTCCTGCTCCCAATCCCTTCCAGCATCAGTCTTTTCCAATGAGTCAACTCTTTGCATGAGGTGGCCTAAGTACTGGAGTTTCAGCTTTAGCATCATTTCTTCCAAAGAAATCCCAGGGCTGATCTCCTTTAGAATGGACTGGTTGGATCTCTTTGCAGTCCAGGGGACTCTCAAGAGTCTTCTCCAACACCACAGTTCAAAAGCATCAATTCTTCGGCACTCAGCTTTCTTCACAGTCCAACTCTCACATCCATACATGACCACCGGAAAAACCATAGCCTTGACTAGATGGACCTTTGTTGGCAAAGTAATGTCTCTGCTTTTCAATATACTATCTAGGTTGGACATAACTTTCCTTCCAAGGAGTAAGTGTCTTTTAATTTCATGGCTGCAGTCACCATCTGCAGTGATTTTGGAGCCCAGAAAAACAAAGTCTGACACTGTTTCCACTGTTTCCACTGTTTCCCCATCTATTTCCCATGAAGTGATGGGACCAGATGCCATGATCTTCGTTTTCTGAATGTTGAGCTTTAAGCCAACTTTTTCACTCTCCACTTTCACTTTCATCAAGAGGCTTTTTAGTTCCTCTTCACTTTCTGCCATAAGGGTGGTGTCATCTGCATATCTGAGGTTATTGAGATTTCTCCCAGCAATCTTGATTCCAGCTTGTGTTTCTTCCAGTCCAGCGTTTCTCATGATGGACTCTGCATAGAAGTTAAATAAGCAGGGTGACAATATACAGCCTTGACATACTCCTTTTCCTATTTGGAACCAGTCTGTTGTTCCATGTCCAGTTTTAACTGTTGCTTCCTGACCTGCATACAGATTTCTCAAGAGGCAGGTCAGGTAGTCTGGTATTCCCATCTCTTTCAGAATTTTCTGCAGTTTCTTGTGATCCACACAGTCAAAGGCTTTGGCATAGTCAATAAAGCAGAAATAGATGTTTTTCTGGAACTCTCTTGCTTTTTCCATGATCCAGCGGATGTTGGCAATTTGATCTCTGGTTCCTCTGCCTTTTCTAAAACCAGCTTGAACATCAGGAAGTTCACGGTTCACATATTGCTGAAGCCTGGCTTGGAGAATTTTGAGCATTACTTTACTAGCGTGTGAGATGAGTGCAATTGTGCAGTAGTTTGAGCATTCTTTGGCATTGCCTTTCTTTGGGATTGGAATGAAAACTGACCTTTTCCAGTCCTGTGGCCACTGCTGAGTTTCCAAATTTGCTGGCATATTGAGTGCAGCACTTTCACAGCATCATCTTTCAGGATTTGAAATAGCTCAACTGGAATTCCATCACCTCCACTATCTTTGTTCGTAGTGATGCTTTCTAAGGCCCACTTGACTTCACATTCCAGGATGTCTGGCTCTAGGTCAGTGATCACACCATCGTGATTATCTGGGTCGTGAAGATCTTTTTTGTACAGTTTTTCTGTGTATTCTTGCCACCTCTTCTTGATATCTTCTGCTTCTGTTAGGTCCATACCATTTCTGTCCTTTATCGAGCTCATCTTTGCATGAAATATTCCCTTGGTATCTCTGATTTTCTTGAAGAGATCTCTAGTCTTTCCCATTCTGTTGTTTTCCTCTATATCTTTGCACTGATCGCTGAAGAAGGCTTTCTTATCTCTTCTTGCTATTCTTTGGAACTCTGCATTCAGATGCTTATATCTTTCCTTTTCTCCTTTGCTTTTCGCTTCTCTTCTTTTCACAGCTATTTGTAAGGCCTCCCCAGACAGCCATTTTGCTTTTTTGCATTTCTTTTTCATGGGGATGGTTTTGATCCCTGTCTCCCGTACAATGTCACGAACCTTAGTCCATAGTTCATCAGGCACTCTATCTATCAGATCTAGGCCCTTAAATCTATTTCTCACTTCCACTGAATAATCATAAGGGATTTGATTTAGGTCATACCTGAATGGTCTAGTGGTTTTCCCTACTTTCTTCAATTTAAGTCTGAATTTGGTAATAAGGAGTTCATGGTCTGAGCCACAGTCAGGTCCTGGTCTTGTTTTTGTTGCCTGTATAGAGCTTCTCCATCTATGGCTGCAAAGAATAGAATCAATCTGATTTTGGTGTTGACCATCTGGTGATGTCCATGTGTAGAGTCTTCTCTTGTGTTGTTGGAAGAGGGTGTTTGCTATGACCAGTGCATTTTCTTGGCAAAACTCTATTAGTCTTTGCCCTGCTTCATTCCGTATTCCAAGGCCAAATTTGCCTGTTACTCCAGGTGTTTCTTGACTTTCTACTTTTGCATTTCAGTCCCCTATAATGAAAAGGACATCTTTTTTGGGTGTTAGTTCTAAAAGGTCTTGTTGGTCTTCATAGAACCATTCAACTTCAGCTTCTTCAGCTTTACTGGTTGGGGCATAGACTTGGATTACTGTGATATTGAATGGTTTGCCTTGGAAACGAACAGAGATCATTCTGTCATTTTTGAGGTTGCATCCAAGTACTGCATTTCGGACTCTTTTGTTGACCATGATGGCTAGTCCATTTCTTCTGAGGGATTCCTGCCCGCAGTAGGAGATATAATTGTCATCTGAGTTAAATTCACCCATTCCAGTTCATTTCAGTTCACTGATTCCTAGAATGTCGACATTCACTCTTGCCATCTCTTGTTTGACCACTTCCAGTTTGCCTTGATTCATATCAGGGACTGCTATTTCCTGTCAATATGCTCACATATACAAGTAAAAACTAGTCAGAAAATACTATGGAATAAAACACACATTTCTCAATAGTAACAAAAATAAGAAAATACTTAGGAATGAACATAACTGGAAATAGGTAGAATCTTTAATGCAGAAGAAAATAAAACACACATAGGTACATAAAATATAAAAAAAGATTTGCATTAATAATAATAGATACCTTTTTCTAAGTAGAACCTAACATCGAAAAATATAAATTCTTCCCCAAATCATATAAAATTTAACACAATCCAAATTAAAAACTCAAAAATACTCTTTGTGATCTTAACATGATAATTCTAAATTTTGCAAAGAAAAATAAATGTACAGAGCTGTGAAAATCCTTTAAAAGAAAAAAAACAATAAAGGGGAATTTTCCTTAGTTATATGGCTCAGTCGTGTCTGACTCTTTGCAACCCCATGGACTGTAGCCTACCAGGATCCTCTGTCTATGGGATTTTCCAGGCAAGAGTACTGGAATGAGTTGCCATTTTCTTCTCCAGGGGATCCTCCTGACCCAGGAATCGAACTGGGGTTTCCCGTATTAGGCAGACACTTTACCATCTGAGCCACCAAGGAAGTCCAAAGTTGTTTTAACAGGTGCTAAATATAAATACTTCTTATCTCCTGTCTACACTCTTGTTCAGAATAACTCTTCTATGAATAGAATTCTCCTTACCAGGTAGTAAAATGTACTATAAAACTATAGTGATCAGTAATGAGATAGGTTGCCTAAAGCGATAGACAAATCAGTGACACAGAATGGGGAATCCAATTTGGAGCCAAAAATATATTGAAGTTTAATTTATAATAATGGCAGCATTTTAAGCGAGTGAGAAGATTATGGTTTATACAATAAACAGATGGTGGGATAATTGGTTGGCCCTTTGGGGGTTAAAAACCCAACCACCCTCTTAATACCAAAATAAATTCCAGAGTTGAATGGTTTACATATTTTAAAATAATTAAAATGCTGGGAAAACACACCAAAATTGAGGAATAGGACACCATAAAAAAGGTTAATTTTATCATATAACATTTTAAAATGGTAATGAGCACCATAAACAAAATCAAAAGACAAACTGTAGTATATATACAGAAGAACCAAGGTCTCTACTGTACAAAGAAGTCTTTCACATCAATAAGAAAATAGCTGAACTTCGTAGAAAATGAGCAAAATAAATGAGTAAGCCTTTCAAGTAAGAAATAACATAAAAAGATACTCAGCCTCACTGATGGTTAAAGAATGCAAATTACAACATTGACAGCTCTTTGAAACTCTACAATTGGCAAAATTTAGTAATTTAAAATTCTGAGGGGGGTGCAGTAAGAGCACGGAGGCACTAGGCAGTGGCCAAGGGCATGGCGGGGAGGGTGGTCATGCTAAGGTCCTGAGGCCTGTGGGCCTGATGACCGAGGAAGCTGAGTGGTAAGGGAAGCTTGCGGGGCAGCCTGGAGACATGAGCTGACAGTCACAGCAGCCAAAGCTGCAGGATGACGACGGGGATGCTGAGCTGGTGGGCAAAGAAGACAGAAGGCAAGATTGGGAGGTTGGTGACATTAAGAAAATAAGCAAATCAATTAAAGAAATAAAGAAAAATGTTGAGGATAACAAGAGCCAAGATTTTCATTGCCTAAGAAGATATTTACAAACACAAAAGGGGAAGCCTGTAAAGAACCTTGAGATGTTTGATTGGAATTAGAGGTATGGATATAAACTCATGGTTCTGTAATATACATAGAAGTACATTAGAACGAATTTATAAGTTGGACTGCAAGGATATCCAACCAGTCCATTCTGAAGGAGATCAGCCCTGGGTGTTCTTTGGAAGGAATGATGCTAAAGCTGAAACTCCAGTACTTTGGCCACCTCATGCGAAGAGTTGACCCATTGGAAAAGTCTCTGATGCTGGGAGGGATTGGGGGCAGAAGGAGAAGGGGACAACAGAGGATGAGATGGCTGGATGGCATCACCGACTCAATGGACGTGAGTTTGAGTGAACTCCAGGAGATGGTGATGGACAGGGAGGCCTGGTGTGCTGCGATTCATGGGATCGCAAAGAGTTGGACACGACTGAGCGACTGAACTGAACTGAAGTGAACTGATATGGGTATATAGTTACACAAAGGTAAATGGATCCAAAGATAGATGATACATACATACACAGATAGGTAGAGATAGGTTAGGTCAGTTCAGTTCAGTCGCTCAGTCCTGTCCGACTCCTTGTGACCCCATGGAGTGCAGCATGCCAGGCTTCCCTGTTCATCACCAACTCCAAGATAACCAAGCGATGTCTAGACAGAAGCAAGACATCCTAGTAGCAACAAGCATGCTGAGCACCCATACCTTGGTTTTTACCATCCTCCACTGAAATGAATCAAAACTAATCAAATAAATGGCTGATTCCAAGGCTGAGGCCAGGAAAATGCAAGGGGAGAAGATGAACCTAGAAATTTTCGTTGTGCCCAGAAGTAAGGAAATGATCAGTGAAACATGGAGACATGTCAAAAAGGCCACAGGAGACACTTTGTCCTTGAAGGGGCTCCTGTTGGACACATTGAGCATAAAAATAAACAATGATAAAAATTGATTGTAAAATAAGAATCCATGAACTCTTGGTGATACAAATAAACTGGAGAAAGGGAAAAGTTTTTCCTTATGATAGAAAGCCAATGAATCCATGTAGAAGGAATGATGGGAATAGAAAATCTCCATTTGGCAACAGGCACAGAGGTAGTTGATCCATCAGGAGTAATCCATGGAGATTTGACAAGGAACAGGATATTGACATAATCTCAGAGAGCCTACCCACGACATATAGGTCCATTACAAAAGGGGATGGTGAGTTTAGGTAGAGAAAGCTGGCAAGCGCCAATGTGACCAGGAGACCAAGTTTAACATCTCCAGGGTGGCATGAAGCACTGCCACATGCCTCTTGATATGGGGCACTGATTTTTTTTTTTTTTGGCCACACCACTCAGCTTGTGGGATCTTCAGTTCAGTTCAGTCGCTCAGTCGTGTCTGATTAGGGATCAACCCACGTTGCCTGCTTTGGAAGCATGGAACCGTAACCACTGGGCCACCAGGGGAGTCCCATGGTGCTTTGACTGAGCACAGCATAATTTCTGTGGTCCTTCTGCCCAGGAAGCATGACCTGAATATGGAATGAAGGGAATGAGGCAGATTTGGATTGAGGGTCGTTCTACAGAATGTAAGACTCATACCCTTTAGCACTGTTGAGAACTCAAAAGACAGGGGGAAATGGAGGCACTGCTCTAGATTGGAGGAAACTGAAGGTGCCTAAGAACTAAATGCAATACATATTCTTAGAGAACATCCTGGACAAGAAGAGAAAAGGCACAAAGTCTGCACAATTGATTCTGTCGATTGGATGGTGGTGCCTGTAGCAATGTTGTTGATTTGGAGGGTTGCATGGGGGTTGTGTAGCAGAATGAACTTGGTTTGGGGAAATATGCACTGCAAGTGTTTAGAGATGAGGGATGTTATGTCTGCTGCTAGCCCTCCAAGGATTCAGAAAAAGAATCATGGAGAAAGAGACCACAGATGTGATAAAAATGTTAGTTTGAGAATCTGGCTGGAGAAGGGAATGGCAGCCCACTCCAGTATTCTTGCCGCCACCCCTCTCCCAAAAAAAAGAGAATCTGGGTGAGGGGCTCTATGGGAGTTCTTTGGAGTTCTCCAGAAACTTTCCTATTAGCTTGAAAATTCAAAGTATATTATTTTTTAAAATATTCAGTGAGGGAACAGAAACACAGATTCTCTGGTGATAGGATTATAAGCTGGTACAACCTAGAGAAAGGAAAATTTGGCAATACCTATCAAAATAAACCTTTCTCTGAGTCTAAAAAAATGCATAAAGAAGTAAGCAAACATATATATGTTACAAGGATTTTCAGTGCAGAATAAATATAAGCTTGAAAAGTTGGAAGCAGCCCAAGTTCAAGTACCTGCTAGTGGTTGTTGAAAGTTAATCACATCCATACAATGTAATTTTCAGCTACCCTGTAACAATGAAAGATCCGTCAGTGGACAAACACCGAAAGGTGTTTATGACATAGTTTTGAAAAAAGTTCGCTTAGTCATTTATTTGGTTATTAGCTCAGCAAATATTTGTTGAATCCTATTATGTACAATTTATTTGTCAAGGTTTTAGATTTATAAAGATTGATAAAGCATAGAAAGGCTACCCACTCCCGTATTCTCGGGCTTCCCTTGTGGTTCAGTTGGTAAATAATCCACCTGCAATGCAGGAGACCTGGGCTCGATCCCTGGGTTGGGAAGATCCCCTGGAGAAGGGAAAGGTTACCCACCCCAGTATTCTGGTCTGGAGAATTCCATGGACTATATGGTCCATGGGGTCACAAAGAGTCAGACACAACTGAATGACTTTCACTTTTACTAAAACGTAGATACCTTCCCCCTCTAAACCCCAAATTCCAGTTGAGGAGACAGACACATAGGCAAATAACACTTGTGGTATCTTAGGTGAAAAGCCCAAGTTATAGAACAATTTTCATAGAATGCTATTTGGGAAAAAAAAAAAGAATTAAATGAGTGGTAAGGTGAGGAAGCACACCCGTGATGACAAAAGGCGCATATGATGCATTCTGCCCCGTCATCGGTGGTTCTCTTGGGGAACAGGTTACAATGGGGGAAATTTCACTTTCTGCAGTGTTCAGAAATGTTTACAGTGAGCATGTAATGCTCGTATAAGTGAAGGGGAAAAAAAGCAATACAAATATCTATGACTAAGAATAGATAAACAACATAATGTTACCTGAACACAAAACAAGAAAAACACTGTCTTGTCTCTAAAATCAAGATGTAGCTTCGCCCCAGGAAAGATTGACCTAAATTATTATTAATTGCAGTTGTGGGCTTGAGCGCTTCGCCATGTCTGCAATTTCTAAAGTAAACAAACATCTTGTTCTCGAGATAATCTCGAAATGTTTATATTTGGTCTTCCTGAGAACGGACGGTCTGTGACTGCCAGGGGTTGAAGGGAGGAGGGGGCAGGCCCAACACGTTGCTCAGGTTTGCCTGTTGAAGAGGCTGCCCCCCAGGAGTCCCTATTTTAGCCAGGGGGGTACACTTGTCAGAAGCGTCTCTCCACACTGAAAAATCATGGGGTCCAAGCTCACCTCTAACTCCATTAATGACAGGGGATCTTAATGGAGAGGGCTGGTTTGGACGTTAAAAAAAAAAATCATCTTTCTCTTTACTCACCTCTTACTGAAATTCACCGTTTCCTTCCCTTGTGAAGACCAATGGCAAACCACAGTGCTTGCAGTGCCTGTCAGTGTTTGTCACCAAGAGAAATCACAGATATTTTCATATCACATTTCTGTTGCTGCTGCTATCTTGAAAGATCACTTATGCTCATCACCGCTTCAAAATTATGGTACTAATTAGACCTGTCCCTAGCTCTTGGTATTCAGTTCATTAATAAACACACTTATTACTATATCAAAATGCCTGCTTTTAATATTTTGATAACTGCAGTTCAAAATAATTAGAATCTTTTGTAATATAACGTATCTTATGCATTCAAAAGATTTGCTCAGTGAAGAGATCCATGGCTCAGAAAGGAGAGGAATCTTTGATCTCAAGGATTACAAGGGGCTGAAAATCCCAGGAGACCTTCCAGATCACCCCCAAATCCTCCTGCTGTGGACTGAATTCTTGTATCCCCCCAGATGCATATGTTGAAACCTAATCTCCAGTGTGATGGTGTTTGGAAGTGGGACCTTTGGGAGGTGATTAGCTTTGGATGAGGTCATGGGGTGGAGCCCCTAGGATGGGATTGGTGCCCTTATAAGGGGATGAAGAGCTCAAAGTTCTCTGCAGGCATTGACTCTGTGTGCCAGCGCCTCCAGAACTGTAGTAAATGTTTATTGTTTAAGCCACCCAGTTTAAATTCCCTGTCCCTGTGAAATTTAATTCTAATCAGGGGCAACAGACAATGAACAAATAAGTTAAGTACATGGCAGTGATAAGTACCATGGGGGCAAGATAGGGTAGGGCAAGGGAATCAGAAACATGAAGGTGAAGAGGGGGTTGAGCTTTGAAATCTATCATCAAGGAAGTTCTTTGGGGCAAAGACCTGAAGTCAATGAGAAAACAAGCCGTGTTGATATCTGGGGTGAGGAAGAGTGTTCCAGGCAAAGGGGGCAGCATGTGCAAAGGCTCAGCAGTTTGAGAGAACATGTAACAGTTGAAAACTGCAGGGAGGTTGATACAGCTGGAGCAAAAGTGATGGGGCCACGTGGTGAGAAATAAAGGAGGAGAAGTACTCAGGGACCATGTCAGGAAAAGCCCTGTGCTTCAGGCTAGTAAATGTGGACTCTGTGCTGAGGGAATTCAGGAAGGAATTACCCATCAGTCTATGTGTGGAGGGCAAGGCTTTGGGGCAGGCAGTCTGGTGCCGGGGCTGTTACAATTGTTGGATGATGACGACGACTAAGTTAGGGGCGGAACTATCTGAGACCAGGCGGCTTGTATTTGCTTCCTGTCGCTGCTGTAACAAAATGCCACAAACTCGGCGGCGTAAAGAAGCAGACGTTCATTCTCTCACAGGTCTGGAGGCCAGACATCTGAAACCAGGATGTCAGCAAGGCGACACTTCTTCTGGAGGTTCTAGAACGGAATCTGATCCTTGTCTCTTCCGGCTTCGGGGGGCTGCCCCCATTCTTTGACTTGTGCTGCAGCCTTCCGAGCTCGCCTCCGTGGTCACATTGTCATCTCTGGGTCAGGTCTCCCTCTGCCTCTATTACAAAGACAGCCAGATAATCCAGTGTAATCTTCCAGTCTCAAAATCCTTAATCACACATGCAAAGACCATTTCCCACTGTTAGGTAACAAAAGGTTCCAGGGATTAGGACCTGACATATCTGGAGGCTGTCATTCAGCCTCCCATGAAGGTAAAAGATAAGTCACCCAGACATGGAGAATTACTGCAGCCAGGCTCCTCCCGCAAGGCCACGGACGACCCCCTTAGTTCCTAAGCCTGACTTACTAGACCCATTGCATCATATTTCTCCTACTTGCCCTCCTACCTCAGTGGCCACTCCTGTCTGCCTCTTCTGTGATCCTTCCCTTCTCCCCACACCCCGAGGCTTAGCCCCTGGTGACCATCCAGGCCATGGCTTTATATCCCTTCATGCCAGCAACTCCAGCCTCGGCCTCATTCCCCAACTCAAGCTCCACAAAACCAGCTCACTCTCAGCATCTCCACCTGAATGTCTAGGAGGCCTTTCAACCCCCAGATGTCCAACCTTTCAACCCTCAGATGTCCAAACTGGTCTCCTGGTCATCCCCTTACTCAAGTGTCGGCAATTCTGCACTTCAGATGCTCATGCCAAAACCTGGGGGTCACCCCAGACTCCTCTTTTCCTCTCACATTCCACATCCAATTCATTAGGAAGTCTTGCTGGCTTAATCTTCCAAGATTCCCACTTCCTCTTATCCACCTCTATTTTTTCCACAGTACTTTCCATCTTCTAACACATTTCTTCTGCTTCTTTTTTATGTTTCTGGTTTAGTCTGTCTCCCTGAGATGGAATGTAGAAAGTTTTGTCCATTTGGTTTGCTGGTTTCTCCTTTGAGCCTAGAACAGCTCCTGGCACATAGTAGGTGCTCAATAAATGTTTGTTGAATGAATGAGAGAGTGACTCCCTGGCTGTGGGGTGGAGGGAAGGGCAAGTTCAGGTGACTCCAACCAGGCCTCATCCTGGAACCATGTGACAGTTAAAGCAGACATTGGTGACACAGGCTTTCAGCAACAGTTGAGTCCAAGTTAATGGGCCTCTGACCCATTTTCCTGGTTGACTCTTTACCTCTTATTCAACCTTGAAGACACAGAGGTCTGCTGGCAGAAATGCCTTCACTGACGAGAGAGCCTGGGATCTGGATCAGCTACCCACTGGCAGGGAACTCTGGCCTCAGCAGCTAAAGGCAGAACCAGGAGAGGCAGGGTGTTGGCTTTACCCCACACTGCTCTGCCGTGGAAGGTGTCAAGGTCCCCCCCTGACTGAACCACCGCCCCAGCATAACCCCCATCCCCAGCTTCCTTGGAGAGGTGATGCCGGCACACAGACCAGGCTGGAAGTGCCCAGCACAGCCTCTCACCTAACCTACTGGCCCAAGATCATTGCTGGGGGAGCATCGGTTAGAAGCTGGGCTCACTGGTGGGAGGGCAGGATCAGGTCTGCCCCTTCTCTTATGTCCCTCCACACTGGGTGGCTGGAGCATAAGGCATGCAAGGCTGAGATGAGTGTACACACAATGGATACCCTCCCTCCATCGCTGTCAGCTTCACCCTATCAAAGGCCCGGGCAGCTGGTCCCATCATTCTCCCCAAGGCCACTAGAGGGGGCTATTCAAATCATACCTACAGATCAGATCTGGATACTCCCCAGTTTAAAGCCTTTTGTGGGCACCCCCTCAGGATAAAGACCAGAAGCCCTAGGAAAGGCTCCCAGGTTCTACTTGCTCTGGCCCAGCCAGTCTCTCAAGCCTTTTCTCTCACCACGCTCCCCCTCAATCACTCTACTCCAGCTGCTCCAGCTTTGTTCAGCTCCCCAACACACCCCGCTCCTTCCCGACATAGGGCTCTTTGGAACATCGGACTTTTTGTTCCTTCGGCCTGGGATGCTTGTCCCCGTTGTTGCCTAGCTACCACTGACTCATCTTTCATAGCTCAGCTCAAAGTCATTTCCTCTGGGAAGCCTGCTTTGACTATATAACAATATGATGATAAATGAGGATGATGATTTTTTTTTTTAAAGTAGCCTTTTAGCTCTTACCGTGTATTCAGAACATTCTAAGGACATTGCGAGTCTTATTCATGTGAACCTCCCAACAAACCGATGAGGCAGGCGCCTTAACCACCTTCATGCTCCAGGTGGAAACTGAAGTCAGTTTGCTCATGGCCACACAGGAGCTCAGCTCAAGGGTCCTCCCTCTCTGGACCGAATCCTCTATTATACACGTTCAGCACCACTTTCCTCTCCTTCAGAGCATTAATCATCACCCCCAGAGCTAACCTTTATTGGGTATTTACTATTGGGTTAGCCAAAAAGTTCGTTCGGGTTTTTCTATAAGATGGTACAGAAAAATTGGAATGAACATTTTGGCCAACGCCAGCATACTCCATGCACTACTCAGGCATCTTGTGAGCATTACCGCTGTTGTCGTTTAAGGTTTGTTTGTAGGACCTTGGCTGTATGACAGTTCAAGTTGCTCACATTCTTACTCACACTCTGTTTCATTTATACCCACAACAGAATATTGGTTAAGGACAGGAAGCCTGGGGACTCTGAATTTGAGACACAAGTGAATGAGCATTGTTGCATTGATGATAAGTCACTTATGTGCCTCGTGGTAACTCCCATTGGTTCCATCTGATCACACTCCTTACAAAGCACATCCATAGGCTTCAGGCTCCTCAAAAACCAACCACAAAGAGAGAAAATTCAGGGATGAGTACAACTGACTTGATTTTTCACTTATTGGAGGCAAAAAAGGAACCCACAATGTGTTCCTTGAGTAGGTCTCACCAACACCAGCCCAAAGCCGTCTCTCCTATTTAGTCAATTTGAAACAAAAACCTCAAAATGAACTAGTAAGCTGGTGGCTTTCATTTTAGCCACAAAATGCAAAGCTCCCAAACATCCGGCTATGGAAGCCATTTCTCTCTGTGTCAATGATGAACACATGATTAAATGTCAGTCTACATTTTAATATGCATTTGTTCCCCCAAATCAAACATAGTACATCATTTAAAGATGTATTTGTGAGCAAACTGTGTAGTTTGTTACATAATTAATCCAAAAGAAATTAATTTTGTGTATGTCTTTTTAAAGGATGAAGATAAGAAATGTCTCTCTATGTAACAACTGTATTAAATGTGAACTTTGTAATACAATCCTTAATAGTATGCTGATTTAAATAATTAACTATTTTTTAACATTGGCTTCCATGGTGGCTCAGATGGTAAAGAATCTGCCTGCAATGCAGGAGACTTGAATTCAATCCCTGGGTCAGGAAGATCCCCTAGAGAAGAGAGTGGCTATCCACTCCAGTATTCTTGCTTGGAGAATCCTGTGGACAGAGGACCCTGGTGGGCTACAGTCCACAGAGTTGCAAAGAATCAGACTTGAATGAAGCAACTTAGCAAGCAAACATTTAAAAATAAATGAAAGAGAGGGTTGGAGAGATTATTTTGGCCATGAATGGGGAATGCTGATAGCTACTCCGTCAAAGCTCCATCATGGGGAAGGACCCTACAGAGGGGATGTGACGGTCACCTGGGCTAGAAGTGGGGGTGCATGCCAGGTCTCCTGCCCACCTCCCCAGCTCAATTCTAATCCTAGTACCCCTCCAGCCTCTCGTCTGGAGGATCTCTTTCACCCGCTACCCACCTGCAACCACTCTCCACCTTCACTTGCATCTCTTACATCCCTACTGGCTTGTCTTTGGTCCTGTGGTTCCCTCACCTTCTCCAGGAAGGCCTCCACCTGCCTGCCATCAGAATTCATCCCCAACTGAAGGGAGCCTGGCTAGCTACAGTCTATGAGGTTGCAAGAGTCGGACACAACTGAACATCTGAGCATGCGTGCTACTGAAGAGAACTTGGGCAAATCACTTCACTCTTGAAGGCCCCGGTGTTTTTTCTTTTTTTTTTTTATATTTTATTTTTTAACTTTACAATATTGTGTTGGTTTTGCCATATATCAACATGAATCCACCACAGGTATACACGTGTTCCCCATCCTGAACCCTCCTCCCTACTCCCTCCCTGTACCATCCCTCTGGGTCGTCCCAGTGCACCAGCCCCAAGCCAGTGTTCTTATCACATGGGAGAAAACTTCTCCATACTCCTCGCCCCCCAGCCTAGAGAGAGTTTCCAAAGACCCAGAAGCCGGCCTTCACAGGTGTCCCTTTCCTCCACCAAATACACCTGGATCTGTCCTTGACTCTCACCTTCTGACCTTGGTCTCCCCAGACCAAGTTGCCAGCATCTCTCACCTGGGCTCCCGGCAGCCACCCTGCCCTCCCCTCCAGTCTACACTGGGGCCAGAGGGCTCTTGTACAGCATAAGTCACTTTGTGTTTCTCTTCTGCTCTGGCCCCTCCGACAGCAAACACCCCCCCGCCTTTTCCTTACCCAGGGCTGAAATGCCCTCAGGTTCTGGTCCTGCTGACCTGGCCCAGATCTAGTTGCCACCCCCTCCACAGCCTCACTCTCCCACCCCACCCAGAAGGAAGCTAAGCCTCTTCTGGGCTCCACAAACTACAAGCTTTTTCTCACCCCTGAACCTTAGCACACACCTGGACCACTCTTCCTCTCCATCTTCAAACAGGTGGCTCTTTCCTCCCCCTCCTTCAGTTCTCAGCCTGCAACCTCCATGCCTCAGGGAGGCCTGCCCTGGCCGCCCCATCGGAAGAAGGCTGCCTCCTTGACACCCAAACCACAGCAATGCTGGTCACCTTCATTGTATGGGTCACAGTAGTAAGTCATTAATTTGCTTGCTGGTTTATTGTCGGTGCCACCCACAAGGCTTTGTCATGTTCTCTGTTGTTTCCCCAGCATCTGAGACAGTGCCTAGCACATAACAGGTGCTCAAGAAATATGTGAATGAATGAAAGAACAAACAGCTAGGAGTGACTGTGTGTAGTACCTCGTGAAGGCCCTAATGCATGTAAAGGGAGCTTTGGGTTTTTTTCAAATAACTAACAATATTTTAATTTTAAAATTTACTTTATTCAACTATAGTTGATTTACAATATTGTGTTAGTTTCAGGTGTACAGGTTTAGACTCTTTCTACTCTAGGTTGGGAGAAGCCAATGTCACCCCACTTGCCTGGGAAATCTCATGGGTGGAGGATCCTGGTAGGCTGCAGTCCATGGGGTCACTAAGAGTTGGGCATGACTGAGCGACTTCACTTTCACTTTTCATGCATTGGAGAAGGAAATGGCAACCCACTCCAGTGTTCTTGCCTGGAGAATCCCAGGTATGGGGGAGCCTGGTGAGCTGCCATCTATGGGGTCGCAGAGTCGGACATGACTGAAGCGACTTAGCAGCAGCAGCAGCTATTCTAGGTTATTATAAGACACTGAATATAGGTCCTGTGCTCTATTTTACATATAATAACTAATCCCATACTTCTCTCTCCTTCCCCTTTGATAACCATAAGTTTGTTTTCTATGTCTATGAGTCTGTTTCATAAAAAGTTGATTTGTATTCTTTTTTTTAGATTTCACATATAAGTGATGTCGTATAGTATTTGTCTTTCTCTCCCTGACTTACTCCACTCAGTATGATAATCCCTGGGTCCATGCATGCTGCTTCAAATGGCAGTACGTCTTCTTATGGCTGAGTACTACTACTATATATATACATACCACATCTTCTTCATCCATTCATCTGTTGATGGACATTTAGGCTGTTTCCATGTCTTGGCCATTGTAAATAGTGCTCCTGTGAACACGGATGTGCACAGATCTTTTTTCAATTAGCATTTGCATCTTTTCTGGATATATGCTGGATCATATGGGAAGAAACCTTCAGACTGTTCCGACAATGGTTGCACTGATTACACTCCCACCAGCAGTGTAGGAGGGTTGCTGCTGCTGCTGCTAAGTCGCTTCAGTTGTGTCCGACTCTGTGCCACCCCATAGATGGCAGCTCACCAGGCTCCCCCATCCCTGGGATTCTCCAGGCAAGAACACTGGAGTGGGTTGCCATTTCCTTCTCCAATGCATGGAAGTGAAAAGTGAAAGTGAAGTCGCTCAGTCGTGTCCGACTCATACCGACCCCATGAATCGAAGCATGCCAGGCCTCCCTGTCCATCACCAACTCCCAGAGTTCACTCAGACTCACGTCCATCGAGTCAGTGATGCCATCCAGCCATCTCATCCTCTGTCGTCCCCTTCTCCTCCTGCCCCCAATCCCTCCCAGCATCAGACTCTTTTCCAATGAGTCAACTCTTCGCATGAGGTGGCCAAAATACTGGAGTTTCAGCTTCAGCATCATTCCCTCCAAAGAAATCCCAGGGCTGATCTCCTTCAGAATGGACTGGTTGGATCTCTCTGCAGTCCAAGGGACTCTCAAGAGTCTTCTCCAACACCACAGTTCAAAAGCATCAATTCCTTGGCGCTCAGCGTTCTTCACAGTCCAACTCTCACATCCATACATGACCACAGGAAAAACCATAGGCTTGACTAGATGGACCTTTGTTGGCAAAGTAATGTCTCTGCTTTTCAATATGCTATCTAGGTTGGTCATAACTTTTCTTCCAAGGAGTAAGCGTCTTTTAATTTCATGGCTACAGTCACCACCTGCAGTGATTTTGGAGCCCCCAAAAATAAAGTCTGACACTGTTTCCACTGTTTCCCCATCTATTTCCCATGAAGTGATGGGACCAGATGCCATGATCTTCGTTTTCTGAATGTTGAGCTTTAAGCCAACTTTTTCACTCTCCTCTTGCACTTTCATCAAGAGGCTTTTTAGTTTCTCTTCACTTTCTGCCATAAGGGTGGTGTCATCTGCATATCTGAGGTTACTGATATTTCTCCCGGCAATCTTGATTCCAGCTTGTGCTTCTTCCAGTCCAGCATTTCTCATGATGTACTCTGCATAGAAGTTAAATAAGCAGGGTGACAATATACAGTCTTGACAGTCTTTCCTATTTGGAACCAGTCTGTTGTTCCATGTCCAGTTCTAACTGTTGCTTCCTGACCTGCATACAGATTTCTTAAGGAATATTAATTTTTGATAAACATTATTTGTAGAAAATTGAGACTAACAATCCAATATAAGCTTAAGGTTGGGAGCACTGTGATTATTTTGACCCTAAGTTCCATTCTCTCTTGTCTTTATCAAGAAGAGGCTATAGATCTAGCAGAAAGAAGAGCAGGTCCTAGTCCGAGCTCTATCACAGATCTGCTGTGTGACTTCAGGTGGGTCACTGTCCCTTTCTGAGCCTCAGCTTCATCATCAGTTGCAGTCTGCACTAGGCGGTCTCCCAGGTGCCCTAGCACTGGCACTCTCTGGAAGAGATGAACAATACTGGAGCCAGGATCATCTCAGAGTATTCCAAAAGTACCCCATCCTGAAGGAGAGTCTGGGGGAGAATGAATACATGCATATGTATGACTGAATCCCTTTGCTGTCCACCTGAAACTATCCCAACATTGTTAATCAGCTCTACTCCAATATAAAATAAAAGGCTTAAAAAAGAAATACTCCATCCAGGGCCCACTGCCAAGGTTCAAAGGGTCCAGGATGGGGCCCAGAGTCTACACTCTAATAAAGCTCAGACTAAACCTCTCTCTGGGGTTCTTTGGGCCATTCTCTGAAAAAAACTGGCTGTAACTCTTGGGATATCCAGGGAGGACCCTTCAGAAAGGATAGGGACTTGAATGATATACATTTTTATTAGCTGCCTATGGCAGAAAGTGAAGAGGAACTAAAAAGCCTCTTGATGAAAGTGAAAGTGGAGAGTGAAAAAGTTGGCTTAAAGCTCAACATTCAGAAAATGAAGATCATGGCATCTGGTCCCATCACTTCATGGGAAATAGATGGGGAAACAGTGGAAACAGTGTCAGACTTTATTTTTGGGGGCTCCAAAATCACTGCAGGTGGTGACTGTAGCCATGAAATTAAAAGACGCTTACTCCTTGGAAGAAAAGTTATGACCAACCTAGATAGCATATTGAAAAGCAGAGACATTACTTTGCCAACAAAGGTCCATCTAGTCAAGCCTATGGTTTTTCCTGTGGTCATGTATGGATGTGAGAGTTGGACTGTGAAGAACGCTGAGCGCCAAGGAATTGATGCTTTTGAACTGTGGTGTTGGAGAAGACTCTTGAGAGTCCCTTGGACTGCAGAGAGATCCAACCAGTCCATTCTGAAGGAGATCAGCCCTGGGATTTCTTTGGAGGGAATGATGCTGAAGCTGAAACTCCAGTATTTTGGCCACCTCATGCGAAGAGTTGACTCATTGGAAAAGAGTCTGATGCTGGGAGGGATTGGGGGCAGGAGGAGAAGGGGACGACAGAGGATGAGATGGCTGGATAACATCACTGATTCGATGGACGTGAGTCTGAGTGAACTCTGGGAGTTGGTGATGGACAGGGAGGCCTGGCGTGCTGCAATTCATGGGGTCGCAAAGAGTCAGACACGACTGAGTGACTGAACTGAACTGATATGCTGAAAGGGTGTGTGGAATGATATTTAAGTGGATTCACCCAGTTCTTGATTTTCCTTCTCATCAAAGTTCATGTGGTTAATTCTGGTATGTAAAACATAAAATCTTTGTCTTCTAATTATCTGCTTATGAGTTCACTGCAGTGACTCCCCAAAAAGAAGCCATAATTCTTGTCCACGGAAACTGAAGATGAAACACACAGATAAGCTCTCTGAAGAGAATACACACACATATATTTCCTGAACACACAGAGGAGAAGCTTGACTCTGAAACCCTGGGAAGTAATCTGTTTACCCACCTATCTACACACCTACCCGCCCGTCTATCTATTCATTCACCCACCCATCCAAGGAATGCTTACCGAGGACCTCCTATGTCCCAGGCACTGGGGATACAGATGGTAAGCAATACAACTTTGTATCCACCTGGGGATATGGACATTAATTAAGTAAACAAACTATATAATTACAAATTGTGAAAAATGCTCTGAAGGAATCAAATAGGTCCCTGAGACAGAGAATGGCAGAAGAGGAGAAGAAGAAGCCTATCTTGAATGAGGAATCAAGGAAGACTTCTCTGAAGAGGCGACAGTAAACCTAATACCCGAAGGATGAGGAGACACATGTGAGAAGTCTTTCAGACAGAAAAAAACAGTCAGTGCAAAGACTGTGGGCATGAACTGCTTGGGAAGCTGAAAAATTCCTTAGTCCAACAGCCTTCCCAAGTGGTCAGATGATCTTCTAGCTGCTTTGTCATTGCTGTTCAGTTACTACGTGTGTGTGTGCTAGTCACTTCAGTCGTGTCTGACTCTGCAACCCTAAGGACTGTAGCCCACCAGGTTCCTGTCTGTGGGATTCTCCAGGCAAGAATAATGGAGTGGGTTGTCATTTCCTCCTGCAGGGGATCTTTCTGACACAGGAACTGAATCCATGTCTCTCACACCCCTTGAATCAGCAAGCGGGTTCTTTACCACTAATGCCATCAGAGTTCGTCCCCAACTGGTGGGAGCTTGGCTGGCTAGTCTGTGAGGTTGCAAGAGTCGGACACAACTGAACATCTGAGCATGTGTGCTACTGAAGAGAACTTGGGCAAATCACTTCACTCTTGGAGGCCCCAGTGTTCTTATCACATGGGAGAAAACTTTTCCATACTCCTTGCCCCCAGCCTAGAGTCTCCAAAGACCCAGAAGCCGGCATTCACAGGTGTCCCTTTCCTCCACCAAATACACCTGGGTTTGTCCTTGACTCTCACCTTCTGACCTTGGTCTCCCCAGACCAAGCCACCAGCATGGGAAGCCCATATATGAATATTCAGTTCAGTTCAGTTCAGTCGCTCAGTGGTGTCCAACTCTTTGCGACCCCATGAATCGCAGCACACTAGGCCTCCCTGTCCATCACCAAGTCCCAGAGTTCACCCAAACTCATGTCCATTGAGTCGGTGATGCCATCCAACCATCTCATCCTCTGTTGTCCCCTTCTCCTCATGCCCCCAATCCCTCCCAGCATTAGGGTCTTTTCCAGTGAGTCAACTCTTCACACGAGGTGGCCAAAGTATTGGCGTTTCAGCCTCAGCATCAGTCCTTCCAATGAACACTCAGGACTGATCTCCTTTAGGATGGACTGGTTGGATCTCCTTGCAGTCCAAGGGACTCTCAAGAGTCTTCTCCAACACCACAGTTCAAAAGCATCAGTTCTTCAGTGCTCAGCCTTCTTCACAGTCCAACTCTCACATCCACCATACATGACCACTGGAAAAACCATAGCCTTGATAGTAATATATGAATATTACTCACCTTTAAAAAGCAATGGAATTCTGACTCTTGCTACAAATGGACAAACTTCGAGAACATTATGCTAAGTGAAATAAACCCACCATAAAAGACAAATGCTCTATGTCTTTGTCATGTAAAGACAAAACCTTTGCATGAGGTACCTGAAGTAGTCAAATTCACAGAGACAGAATAGGATGGTGGCTGCTACAGAGAGGGGGTGGGGGTGGGGTGGGGAATTGTTTAATAAGTAGTTTCAGTTTTGCAGGATGAAAGAGTTCTGAAGACTGGTTGCACAATAGTGTGAATGTACTTAACACTTTTGAACTGTACACTTAAAATGGTTAAGGTGGTAAATTTCATGCTGTGTGTATTTTATCAGAATTTAAAAAAAATAAAAAATGGCTTTACCCAGAGGCAGGGGTGTGGACTGTTTGACCCAGTGTTTTCACAATCAAATTAAAGCACAAGAGCCTACAGTCCCAGAGCCAGATGTGCCTTTTATTCACAAACAGCAATAAGAAGAGGGTTCATTAGATACCTAATGATTGATTTTAAAATTCTTATCGAAAGGCCTGTATAATCTATATTCAGAATCAGCTTGCCCTGCATTTAACTAAAAACCACTTATGACAGGAATTCATACATACTCACTATCAGTGGAGTCAACTTGTAAGAATATTCCAAGCATTTAATTGACTTTTAAAAGAATAGCTGCAGCAAGCTAATTAAATATCAAGTCAGGGAATGTGTTAATTGATATTTAATAAGGATGTCAATTGATGTCTAACTAGCCAATATGTCTCTTAAAATATGTCAATTAGATGCCTAAAGATCCTTTTCAAAGGGGATTAGGAACTGAATGCACTGAGGATATAATTGGTTAATTCTTTTTTAATTACAAACTGCAACCCTCCCTACTGACTTTGCCTGGATCATAGAGTCATTTATAAGCCACTTTGCTTGGTCTCTAGACTGTCTTTACTACAGATCCATGAAGCCAGAACTGGCTTTTGTTGGGTTCTTGTGTAACACCTGTATACAAATGGGACACAGAGAGGGTGAGTGAACCCTATTGAAGTTCTCCATCAAATCGAGCATGGGTTTTTCCTCCACTCAGCATGGCTGAATTTAGACAATTAGGTCCAAAGGCTCCTGTACAGAGGCCATACATGCGGTGTGCACCATACCTGACCACCCCACCCTGCCCTGCCCTAAGACTCTCCTCCTACCTGATGCCACCATACCTGAAACCCACACAGCCCAAGACCTTTCCTTCCTATCTGCTCCCTGGTCGCAGTAAAAAATGTCATCAAGAAAGCCCTTGTAATTTGGAACTAACAGCAGAAGCTCTTGTACTTCTCAAATAATTCCACCAAACAGTATCAATGATAATACTAGCTTTATCCATCCTTCCATTCATCCATTATTCACTGCATGCCTACTGTGTGCCAGGAAGTCTACCAGAAGCTGGAGATCCAGGAATGGGCCCTGCCTTTATGGAGCTCACAGTCCAGTTCAAAAGAATAAATAAAAAAGATCCAAAGGTCACTAAGATATTTGTCATGTGATAGTAGCCCATTGTGGGCCTGACCTGCTCTGTGTGGTTGGAAAAGGTGTCCAGCAAAAGTGATGCTGGAGCTGAGATTGAAAGATGAGTCAGTGGTAGCCAGCTGAGTATGTGGGAGAAAGCTAAAAGAACATTCCAGACCCTGAGATGAGAAGATGTATGGAGTGTCAGTTGGAGGTAAAGACCTGCAGACCTTGAAGTCTGTAAGATCTGAATGCTGGTCCAGCTTTCTACTGCTATATAATAAACCTGCCTAGACAACTGCCATTTTATTATTCTTATGCTTTCTGTGCACCAGAAATTCAAATACAGAACAACAAGGATGGCTTGTCTCTGTTCTTCAGTGTCTGGGACCTCAGCTGGGAAGACATGAATGGATAAGGGTGATTCAGTGGCTGAAGTTGCGGGGACCTAGAACCATCTAGAAACTTCATCACTCATTGGCTCCTAGGCTGGAATGACCAAAGGCTGGGCTATTCTGTGACTGTCAACCAAAGCCCTGATATGTGGACTCTGCATGGCTTGGGCTTCCGCACAGCATGGTGGCCTCATGATGATCAAATGATCTTAAAATTGGTGCAGCCACTATGGAAAACAGTATGGAGATTCTTTAAAGATCTAAAACTAGAGTCACCATGTGATCCAACAGTCCCACTTCTGGATATATGTCTGCAGAAAACTAATTTGAAAAGGTACACTCACCCCAATGTTCACAGCAGCACTATTTACAACAGCCAAGACATGGAAACCACCTAAATGTGCATCAACAGATGAACGGATAAAGATGCGGTGCACATATACACAATGGAATACGACTCAGCCATAAAATAAAGAACGAAAGGTAAGAATTGAAGCCATGGCCATAGTGGATGAGGTCACCTTGGACCAAGCCTTGAACCCCTCCAACTTGTAGAGGTCAAGTATAGGAGGAAGAGTAAAGGGAACAGTGAAGGAACAGCCAGAAACAAGAGGAGAAACAGAGAAAGTTGGGGTTAGAGAAGTCACGGCAGGGCAATTTTCAAGATCAAGAGAGCGGTCAGTTCTGTCAGAGGCCACTGAGAGATCAAGAAAGATGAGGGTCCTTCTTAAGAAGGGGTACTAGAATTTGGACACGGATGGCCAGATGCCAAACTCTGAGTTCTTCCTCACTTCTGTATTACAGGGCCTTCACCAATTATGAGCATTGTACATCTCTACTCAAAATCTCAATGGGATTAGTTCCAAGTCCTGGCAAAAGTGATTTTAAAGTTCATCTAGGAAGAGCAACCATGGAAGTGGGCCTGCGGTGTTTTGTAAAACAATAGAACTGAGAGAGAGAAAGATGATAAAAACTGAATGAGGTGCCCAAAGGTCCTCTATAACCGTGCTCCGAATCTCACTTCTGCCTCATTGTACATCATCTTCAGGGAAGAAGAGGAAGTATGATGGGGAGAGCAGGCAGCTTGGGTGAGCAAGTGCCCTTGTAACAGAGCAGGATGAGCACAGCACTTAGCAGACAGACATTGCTGTGCCTCAGTACTCCCCGCACAACGCTGTTACTAGGCAACAGGTCTCGCTCAGCCATTGCTTGGTGCCTCAGTAGGCCCCACCCACAAGCAACTGGCTATCAATGAGTGACTGTTAGTTGTTCTGCTCAGTTATTGGTCAGCACCGCAGTGGGCCCTGCCCACTGGTGAGGGACCACTGGGGAAGTGACTGAGGCAAGGGTGGGTGTTGTGGTGGTCGTCAGGTAGAGAGTGAGGTAAGAGGCAGATTCAGGCCTTCTCCTAGAGGCCCTCCAGCTTCCCCCGGCCTTAAGCCAGCAGGTGAGCTGGAAGGCCCAGGGAGCAGGCTGGGGACTACTTCCTGCAGGGCTCCAGAGCCTTCACTAAGGCCCTCTACTAGCCTTGGCCCAGGCCTTGAGAAGCGGTGAACCTCTCCCCCATCCCTGTCTCTGCAACCTATTAGCAGTGGCCATCTGTATGAGTTGCAATCTGTGAGACCTGGTCTTTCTATTTGGGCGGCCTGAGGAGACTGAGGGCCAGTGGGGTTGGATGCCTGGCTCTCTCAGGGAAGACAGCTGGGTAGGGTGTGGGAACCTGGCCCTGAAGGAGCTGCCAACTGAGATCTACAATCCTCTTAGCCAGGACTCGGACTTTGGAGGGTGAAAGTTGTGCCTTGGGATTTTGCCCTTTCTTGTCAGGACAGAGAATAACATTCATCTGGTAGAGATTTATGGGAACATCGTTACCTGACCATGACCAGACCTCAAAAACAAAGGATCTGACACCAAGAAGTCTGCAACAACCAACCGTGCCCATCCCTCACCTTTTGCCTTTGAAGAGACTTGCTGAAAGCTTTCAGTAACTTTGGGGTTCTTAGGGCATAAGTCACCCATCTCCTTGTATGAATCTGTAATAAACCTTTCTCTATTCCAAATTCTAATGTTTAGTATTGATGGGCCTCACTGTGCTTCCCCCACATGGGCTTGCGAATTCAGTGACCCTCTGCTTCCCTACAATTCTAGGAAGATAGCATCTTGAGGTCCCACTGATTCCATTGCAGGATAACCAAGTGAGACAGTGTCTAGAAGGACCCTCATGGTGGCCCATGAATCACCATGAGATGTTGCCTGTTCTCACAAAGAGTTAAACCAATGGTGTTACAAGGGGAGTCTGACAAAGTTGACACTTGACCTCAGAGTTAAAGGACAGAGGTGCGACAGCCATGCAGTCACAGTCATGGCTTTCAGAATCAGACAGGTCAGGTTTCAAGTTCTGGACCTTGCTAGCTAGATGCTCTTGAGCAGGTTTCTAAGCTTCTCATAAAGAAGCCGGAAAATACATGTTAAGTCAGCTTGTCGCACCTCTTAGGCCACAGAGGCTAGAGCGATAATTAAAGAGTGGCTTCACCTTGCCCAATATCAATTGATGATCCCAAAATGGGGGCAAAGAGCCAGCACTTACGATCAATCAGCAAAGACCCAGGCTCCTTTTACTTTCATCTAGAAGGGAAAAACCATCAGCAGCTCCAGCGGCTGTTGTTGGAGATGCTCATTCAGTTACCAATAACAACAGTTGCCATGGAGATGGGCTGTCCAGTCTGCCAGCCTGGAATGACACTCAGACCAGGGCAGGATTACCTACATCCACACCCTTTCCAAACCACAGAGGCAACTTGAGCCCCAATTACCTGTTTGGGGATTTCTTCCACTTTATTTTTTCCCTCTTCTTCCTGCCGGAAGGTCCACCTATTTGAAAATCAATAGGATATTGGCAAAGGCAGGGAAAGTCTCATGGCTGTGCAATTACAAAATCTTTGTAAAGTCAAAGAACAGCTTATGTTGGTGTAGGGGCTGGGGATTGTCACAGGAAGTGGGTGAAGCAGCTATGGGTGTTTGGGCTGCAGCAGGATCTGTGGAATTCAGGACTGCTTCAGGAACTCCTGGAGGTCTGTGTTGGGTGCATTTCCTCATAGAGGGATAGGGCAGATGGGGATGTCTCAAGAGGTGATGGTTGGATAAGCAGCCAAGATCGTGCACCAAGACAAATGGCAATGCCCACACTCAGAGGACCTCAGTTCTCAAAGTCCTCAAAGGTGGCTCTTGGAGAAAAGGAAACCAAATAAGAAATAAGAATGTTTGGGCTTCCCTGGTAGCCCAGTGGTTAAGAATCCACCTTACAATACGGGGGATGCTGGTTTGTTCCCTGGTCCATGACGATCCCACATGTCACAGTGCCCATGTGCCACAGCTATTGAGCCAGTGCCCTAGAGCACGTGAGCTTCAACTACTGAGCCCAGATGCCATGACTACTGAAGCCCGCATGCCTAGAGCCTGTGCTCTGCATCGAGAAGTCACTGCAGTGAGAAGCCTGTGAACCACATCGAAGAATCACCCTTGCTCTCCACAACTAGAGAAAGCCTGTGTGCAGCAATGACCCATCACAGGCAAAAAAATTAATAAATCTTTAAAAAAAAAGAATTTAGTGGGGAAAGGAACTAAAGAGCAGAAATCTTCACAACAAAGAAATCAAAATACTGGAGAGGATGGTTTACAGACAGTTACCCTAATCTTCCCTGGTGGTTCAAATGGTAAAGTGTCTGCCTACAATGCGGGAGACCTGGGTTCAATCCATGGGTTGGGAAGATCTCCTGGAGAAAGAAATGGCAGCCCACTCCAATACTCTTGCCTGAAAAATCCCATGGACAGAGGAGCCTGTTAGGCTACAGTCCATGGGGTCGCAAGGAGTCGGATGTGACTGAGCGACTTCACTTTCACCCTAATCTCATGCCCAGGAATCTCAACTCCCCATCTGCTTCTTCCCATCACAGCATAAATCGGGCTGTTCCTGGCAGGTCACTCAATGTGAGCAGAGCTTTCTAACTGACAATAAGAGTTTCATCCATGGGCTGGCTGTCTACTGAGGTAGGTAGTGAGTTCCCTGTCATGACAGGTGTACAAGCAGAGGCCAGGCAGCCTTTGAATAAGGTATGTCAGAGATGATTTCCGGGGGGGGGCGGTCAGGATTATATGACCTTGGAGCCTCATCATCTCTGGATGTCAGGATTCTGTAGTGAGTGGAGGTGTTCCTGGCTCCAACTGGAGCTGCCACAGTGAGGCCATGCATGTGCTCAGTTGTGTCTGATTCTTTGTGACCTTATGGACTATAGCCACCAGGGGGGAGGCACCAGGCTCCTCTGTCCATGGGATTTTCCTGGCAAGAACACTGGAGTTGGGTTGCCATTTCCTACTCCAGGGGTGTCTTCCCAACCCAGAGAAGATCCCCGGGAGCAGACCATGCCACACCCCACCAGCCTAGGTTCTTCTGCTGTTTTCCTCCTCTTCCAGGGCTGGGCCTCAGAATGGGGAGTGCAAGTGCTTTCTCAGCTCACTCAGGAAGAAATCACTCAGAATTGCTTCACACGGCAACAGCCAGCTCAGCCCTCTGTCCAACGAGGTACAAGGTACAAGAGTACTTCTTAAAGATCTAGAGAAAGAGCGTCCACATGTGAGAGACGGAGGCAGGGAAGAAAACCAGTGGGAAAAAGCAGCAGTCAGGCCACAGCCCCAATAGCTCTCATGGTCTGAAGTCCAATTTAGGAGACCATGTAATGGAGATCTGACCTGGGCACCATCCTGGTGCCTGTCCAGGATGATGACATCCTGGGTGTCATCACCTTCCAGAGACATGAACCTGGAAAATTTTCCTAACATCCCAGAGGCCTGGTTCCCTCAAATAAACAACCATCCTCACAAATGCTAACAAAGCAGATTTGAAGTGAAGACTGAGAAGGCAATGCGGAAAGCAACTAATACAATACCGGTAACAATTGATGGTTATTGATTTGCTTCAAAATGATGTTGGGGGGCACACAGGAGGAAGAAGAGATAAAAGCAAGATTGACCTTGAGTTGATAATTAAAGCTGAGGCCTGCAAAGTCAAAACTATTTTGCTAATAACACAACCATGTCACTTGGCTTTTTCCTCTTCTCTCATGAGTGGACCGTGGAGTTTTCCAGAGGCTGAGTGGCATGTGATGGGGCCACAGATGAAATACAGAAGCAGATCTGAGAATTCAGCTGCCTATTAAGTCAGACATCAAAAACATTTGCAAAATATAAAACAGTGACTTTCTTCTTACCAATTTTTGTTGGGAAAATATAGTTTACATTTTAAAATTATTAATCACCATTCAGTTCAGTTCAGTTCAGTCACTCAGTCATGTCTGACTCTTTGCGACCCCATGAATGGCAGCACGCCAGGCCTCCCTGTCCATCACCAACTCCTGGAGTTCACTCAGACTCACGTCCATCGAGTCAGTGATGCCATCCAGCCATCTCATCCTCTGTCATCCCCTTCTCCTCCTGCCCCCAATCCCTCCCAGCATCAGAGTCTTTTCCAATGAGTCAACTCTTCACATGAGGTGGCCAAAGTACTGGAGTTTCAGCTTTAGCATCATTCCTTCCAAAGAAATCCCAGGGCTTAGGACAGCTATCATTAAAAAAAAACCAAAAACCTCCAAGTACAAACAACAAGTGTTGCCATGGATGTGGAGAAATGGGTACCCTTATGCAATTGCACGTGGGAATGTGCAATAGTACAGCCGTGGAAAACACTGTGGTGGCTCCTTAAGTAAACATGAAATTACTGTTTGGTCAGCAATTCTACTTCCGGGTCTATACACAACAGAACTGAAAGCAAGGTCTCAAAGAGACCTCTGTGCGTCCATGGTCACAGCAGCATTACTCATAATCGCCAAATAGGGATAACAGACCGAATGTCTGTCAGTGGATGAATGAATAAACAATATGCAATACACTCAATGGAATATTATTCAGCCTTAAAAAGGAAGGACAGTCTATGGTTGCCTAATGGTTAGGATTCTAGGCTTTCATTGCCATGGCCCGGGTTCAATCCCTGGTCGAGGAACTAAGATCCTACAAGCTGTAGAGCATAGCCAAAAAAAAAAAATCTTATTTTTAAAATAATTGACTATTGTCTTTTCTTCTTTGCTATTTGGGTAAATTGCTTATCTTTGATGGAGCTCAGTATCCTCGTCTGTCAAGGGGGTAGATAATTTTGAAGCACAATTCTGTGACCCAAACCTGACCTCACAAAGACACAGGGGCTGCTGCCCCAACCTGGGGCTTCCGCAGAGACCTGAGCCTCCCTGAGTCGAGGAAGAGGGAGTGTACTCTTGTATTAATCAGCTCCCATTAATTTTTCAAAGTCAGCAACAGCCCACTTACTCATTTCCCATAGAGCCTCATCCATAATTGATCCTGAGCTGCACTTATCCAAATAGATGGAGAAGATGCCCGGGGCACGTGGGGGCTCTGGGAGGGTTTTCTGCTGATGAATTTACCCTCTGAATTAATGACTGTCTTGAGAAGGTGCTCACAGCCATGGCATATTCGAGCAAAAGACATGTTGTATCCTTTCCTTCCATCAAAAATAACAAGGAAGAAGAGAAACAAATGACCCCCTAAATGCTCTGAAGGACTGTTTTGAGGTTATTTCTATATACAGACCAGCTTGAAGAGATCGATGGAAACCAGCTTTGTAGATGACTAGGTCTACGCAGATCCCAGCAAGTTCAGCCTTCAAACTACATCTCAAATCACTTCTACCCTCATGGCCTCTACTTGAGACCACACACCTCTGGCCCCATCCCCTACTCCAAAATAAATTGAAGAGGTAAAATTTTTCCCCAAACTTATTTATTTTTAATTGAAGGAAAATTGATTCACAATATTGCATTGACCTCTGCCATACATCAAAATGAGTCAGCTATAGGTACACGTGTCCCCTCCCTCTTTAACCCCCCTCCCACCCCATCGCACCTCTTATATGTTTTTTTTGAAAAGGATGCTCTGTGGTGACCTAGATGGGTGGGAATGGGGTACAGTGGGAGAGAGGTGCAAGAGGGTGGGGATATATGCATACATATATGGCTGATTCACTTCACTGTACAGCAGAAATCAACAAAACTTTGTAAAGCAACCATATCCCAATTAAAAAAAAAATTAGTTAAAACCCTTAAAGACAAAATCAAGTGAACGCTTATCAGATAAGTTTAGACTTTATGGTTAAAAAAAGAAAAGAAGGCATCTGGGAGAGGTGGCCCGCTGTTTGAAGCAAGTTCTGGTCTTTTCCTGTTGAACATAAAGAATTTCACAAAACACCTATATCAGACAAGGTCACTGTGACCATGATCGAGCAAGATGAGAAAGCAAGACCACTCTGTAATCATATCTGAACTATATTCATTTCCTGGGGATGCCACAAGAAGGGCCACAAACTGGGCAGATTAAATAACAGAAAGTTATTGTCTCACAGCTCTGGAGGCTGGAAGACTGTGATCACGGCACCTGCAGGGCTGTGCTGACTCTGGAGGTGCAAGCCAAGGATCTGTTCCAGGCCCATCTCCTAGTTCCTGGAGACCTGTGGCAGCATACTTCCTTCACTTGTGTCAGTATAATTCTAGTCTTTATAAGGTGCTCTCCCTGTATTTGCTCTCTCTGTCCAAATTTTCCCTTTCTATGAGGACACCTGTCAGATTAGGGGCCCACTCTTCTGACCCCATCTTAACTAATTACACCTGGAATCATGCAGTCTCTAAATATGGTTATATTTTGAAATACTCGAATCAGATCTTTAACATATGAATCTGTAGGGGACACAATTCAACCTGCAACTTACGCATTTTTGGCAAAAGGACAGCATCCAAGCATCCTCTGTGTTCACTTTCTAAAGCTACTATAATAGATCACCACAAACGTTGGCTTAAAACAACAAGAATTTATACTTTTGAAGTTCTTGAGGCCAGAAGGCGGAAATCAGTCTCATGGGACCAACATCAAGGTGTAGGCAGTGCTGTGCTCCCTCTGGAGGTGCTAGGAGAGAATCCCACTTCTGATGGCTGCCAGCATTCCTTGGCTTGTGGCCACATCACTTTGATCTTCAATGCCAGCATCTTCAGATCTCTCTCAGCTCTATCTCCACATCACCTTTTCATGGGGGTGGTGAGGGGTGGGTAGGGGCTAGAACAGATGCAGAGACAGAAAGACAGACAGACTGATGGAGGGTGTGAGTGAACCTTTGCCTGTCTATTACACAGATGTTTGTGATTATATTTAGGCCCCTTCTCAACGGGCTTCCCTGGAGGCACTGGTGTTAGTTGCTCAGTCATGTCCAAGTCTTTGCCACCCCATGGACTGTAGCCTGCCAGGCTTCTCTGTCCATGGGATTCTCCAGGCAAGAATACTGGAATGGATAGTCATTCCCTTCTCCAGGGAATCTTCCTGACCCAGGGATCAAACCGGGTCTCCCACATTGCAGGCAGATTCTTTACAGTCTGAGCCATGGTAGCAAGACTCCAGGTGGCACTAGTGATAAAGAATCTGCCTGCCAATGCAGGAGATGCAAGAGACAAGGACTTGATCTCTAGGTGGGAAAGATCCCCTGGAGTAGGAAATGGCAACCTACTCCAGTATTCTTGCCTGGAAAATTCCATGGACAGAGGAGGAGCCTGGTGGGCAGAGGAGCCTGGTGGGCTACAGTTTGTGAGGCCACAAAGAGTTGGACACGACTAAGCACACACACGCAACCAACTCAAGGTCCTTAACTGAATCAGTTTTTTCATATCAAGAATTTTTCCATGTAAGGAATTCCAGATTCCAGGGATGAGGATCTGCTGTCTTTCGCAGCCCTTAGTTAGCCTGCTACATTCCCCATCAGAGCTGATGAGAGTGACTGCAGCTTCCTTGCCAGTAACAGCTTTAATCTCCCTTCATTCCTCCCACTTTCTAAATGTATTTATTAAAATATCCAGTCGTAGAATTACCTCCACTTCCCATAAGCATGCAATTCAGAGAGAAGCTTTGTTGCCTTGAAATCATCTCAAAATCACCTGACATGACCCCGAATTCTATCAGTGCTTTGTAACACCTCTTAGGAGGTGCCTCACCATTCATTCCCCAGGATGTATGGCCTCTCTTGTTGCGCTGAGTCAATAAACTCAACTTTATTCAACTACAGCCTATCCATGGTGGTATTGAGAAGAAGACTATTAATAGTTACATTAGAATTTTATAAGAGATAGCACAAGAAAATACTAAGTGTATCTTCATAGGTGCGACATCATCAAAAAAGTGGCACAGTAAGAATCTCCAAAAACCCTCTCCTCTTTAAAAGCAATAGAACACTGGCAAAAATTGTCAGAATCAACTACTTCAGAACTCTAGAAATTAACCAAAAGCTTGCTGCACCCTGGGAGGTGTTTTTTTTTTTTTTTTTCCCCAAGAAAAACAATCTTGATAAGAACAGTGAGCTTTGTGCCATTTTAACTTGCCCCAGTCCCATTTCTGGCTCTTCAGCCCACAATAGCCTTGAAAAGTAACAGCCCATAATCACAGGGAAGACTAACAGCCCAGCAGCCAGTGGTATCATCAGAACAGGGTTGGAGGTTTTCAAAGTTCCATTCTCAGAAAAATCATCATTTGACCTGTCGGGCCGTTCTCTGGAAAACCCTACTTCTAAGGCTCCTCTTTATCTGACCTGGTTCAGAGCTCACCCAATGCAAAGTCTTTTCAACCCTGGAGGTGAGGGTGGCTTTTGTTAAAAGCAATAAGCAGCAATGATTTAACATTGTAGCTGCCTGAGGAAGAGATAACAGTTGAGACAAACAAGGTTAGCTGGAGAAAGATTCCTTAGAGAGTGGAAAAGAAAGCCACACACCAGCATAGAGCTGTGTGTATGACCAGGAAAGACATTAGAAAGCCCTAAGTTATCAGAAAACGAAGATCATGGCATCCGGTCCCATCACTTCATGGGAAATAGATGGGGAAACAGTGGAAATAGTGTCAGACTTTATTTTTCTGGGCTCCAAAATCACTACAGATGGTGACTGCAGCCATGAAATTAAAAGACGCTTACTCCTTGGAAGGAAAGTTATGACCAACCTAGATAGCATATTCAAAAGCAGAGACATTACTTTGCCAACAAAGGTTCGTCTAGTCAAGGCTATGGTTTTTCCTGTAGTCATGTATGGATGTGAGAGTTGGACTGTGAAGAAGGCTGAGCGCGGAAGAACTGATGCTTTTGAACTGTGGTGTTGGAGAAGACTCTTGAGAGTCCCTTGGCCTGCAAGGAGATCCAACCAGTCCATTCTGAAGGAGATCAGCCCTGGGATTTCTTTGGAAGGAATGATGCTAAAGCTGAAACTCTAGTACTTTGGCCACCTCATGCGAAGAGTTGATTCATTGGAAAAGACTCTGATGCTGGGAGGGATTGGGGGCAAGAGGAGAAGGGGACGACAGAGGATGAGATGGCTGGATGGCATCACTGACTCGATGGACATGAGTCTGAGTGAACTCCGGGAGTTGGTGATGGACAGGGAGGCCTGGCGTGCAGCGATTCATGGGGTTGCAAAGAGTTGGACATGACTGAGCGACTGATCTGATCTGAAGCTATCACCCTGCTAACCTTGAAGGTCCCTGCAAGCAGGAAGTGAAGACTAAGCCGGAGTTGTAATTGGCCAGACTGAGTATTGAAAGTGTACTCCAACATACATACGGAGCCGCTTGGCAAAGCCTGGGAGTCATTGGTTCCAGGCATTTGAGGAAATCTCTGTCCAATCAATACTTACTACTAAGCTGAGAAGAGATGTCAGTGGCCAGAAACACCAAAAAGTACAGATTTTATGTAATTAGTGCAGGAAGGCCCTAGCAAATAAACACAACAATAATAACCAACAGCAAAAAACAACAAACCCTAGGAAGAAAGGAGACTCCAATGTCCAGAATTGTCACATTATGTTATTTAGAATGCCCAATCTACAACAGTAAATAAGACGTGCAGAGAAACAAAATAGTATGGTCAATACACAGGAAAAGAAGAGTCAGTAGGGACTTCCCTAGTGGCCCAGTGGTTAAGATGGACCAATCCTAACCAATGCAGGGGGGCTGCCAAAGCAGGGGGCTCAGGTTTGCTCCCTGGTCGGGGAACTAGATTCCTGCATGCTGCAACTAAGACCCAGAGGAGCTCAGTAAGGAGCTTCCTTACCAGTAACAGCCAAAATGTGACACAGAGACATGACGTAAGCAAAAGCCAATGCCATTGTTTTTAAGCCAAAAAAAAAAAAAAAGTCAATAGAAAGTACCCCCTGAGGAAACACAGATGTTAGGCTTAGTAGACAAAGCTTTAAAATCAACTCTTTTAAATATATTTAAAGAACCAAAGGAAGCCACATTTCAGAATTAAAGAAGCTTGAAGAAATGCCAGCAAGGTGGTGAAATAAGTGATTCCAGTCTTCATACTCCACAAAAACATTGATTTTGACAGTCATCCACAGATGTGAGTAATCTGTGGAAATTGGGAGTCCATTGAAGAGATTCTAGCAGCCTGTTAAACAAAAGCAAAAACATCCAAGAAAAGATGCCTTGAAAAGGGTGAGAAGTACAGTCTCCTTTACCTGTGTCACCCTTCCCTCAAAGTGGCACAACTTAGTGCCCAGAAGGACTCCCTCAGCCAACAGTTTCCCCCACGGGAGAACGTAAGAGCAGAATGAGTGTACGGTTTCTCAGCCTGCGGGAGGTTGTCCCCTTCTCCTTCACCCCACTCATATCACGGACAGGATCAGCATGGCTGAATAGTCTGGCGGAAAATAGAAGAAGAGCAAGTGGACAGGGGCTCCAAGCAACTACTGCATGGATCTCAAAACCCAGAAACAGATGCCACTGACTGGCTTGCAGACTCTAGTACGAGGCCTACCCATGAGCCCCACAGGACGCCTCACCTCCAGCTACCCCCAACTGACCAGTGCATACCTGCAGCACTCCAATATGTGCCTGCAACTAGATATGCAAGTCTCCAAAGACAGTGTGCACACACTCCCCCAAATGGCACACACAAGCCATGCCATCTGCATACACACATCCCCATGGACAGCACACAGATACTGGCTGCAGCTCAACTCTGCAGGATTGATAGGAAGAATACAACCTTGAACACTTCAGGGCATTGCCCTGGGAAAAATAAGCTCTTAGCACCCATCCTGACTTTGCAGGATTGAGAAAAGGCAAAAATATTTTGAGACTTCTCCCTTAAAAAGAGAACAAAAAAAGTAGGACAGACATATCCTAGAAAAAGCTTAAGAGGCCCCAGAATCTCTAGCTGGGCTGACTGGTGAAGGTCTTTCTCTCCTGAAACAGTCAGTAAAGACTGGAGGAGGGAACTGCTTCTTCAAATGTGAAGATGGCAATACAAGACTTTAAGATAAAGGAAGAATCAAGAAAACAAAACATCACCAAAGGAACAACATAAAGCTCCAGTGGCTGATGCTAAAAAATAGAGGTCTATGAATTTCCTGACAAGAAGTTTATAAATTATGATCTTAAAGGAAAGCAGAGACATTACTTTGCCAACAAAAGTCCGTCTAGTCAAGGCTATGGTTTTTCCAGTGGTCATGTATGGATGTGAGAGTTGGACTGTGAAGAAAGCTGAGCGCCGAAGAATTGGTGCTTTTGAACTGTGGTGCTAGAGAAGACTCTTGAGAGTCCCTTGGACTGCAAGGAGATCCAACCAGTCCATCCTAAAGGAGATCAGTCCTGGGTGTTCTTTGAAAGGAATGATGCTAAAGCTGAAACTCTGGTACTTTGGCCACCTCATGTGAAGAGTTGACTCATTGGAAAAGACTCTGATGCTGGGAGGGATTGGGGGCAGGAGGAAAAGGGGACGACAGAGGATGAGATGGCTGGATGGCATCACGGACTCGATGGACGTGAGCTTGAGTGAACTCCGGGAGTTGGTGATGGACAGGGAGGCCTGGCGTGCTGCGATTCATGCGGTCACAAAGAGTCGGACACGACTGAGGGACTGAACTGAACTGAAAGAAGTTCAGTGAGATACAAGAGACCACAGATACACAACTAAACAAAATCAGGAAAATGAGACATTTGACAACTACAAACCATTAAAACAAACAAATTCTAGAATTGATAAATGCAATAACTGAACCAGGAATTTGACAGAGAGCTTCAACAGCAGACTCAGCCAAGCAGAAGAAAGAATCAGTGAACTTAAAGACACATCACTTGAAATTAGCTAATCAGTGAAACAAAAAGGAAAAAGAATCAGAAAGAATGAACACCTGCATGACTTATAGAACACCATCAAGAAAAAAATACATGTGCATTATGGGAATCCCAGAAGGTGCAGAGGAAAAAGGGGCAGAAAGCTAAAATCAGTCAATGATGAGAAGCTGAAAACTTTCCCTCTTAGAATCAGGAAAAAGACAAGAATACCCACTTCTGTTTAACATAATACAAGCATAACTTGTTTTTTTGTGCTTCAGTTTATTGTGCTTTGCATATCTTACAATTTTTACAAATTAAAGGTTTGTGGCAACCCTGCAACAAGCAAGGGTATCACACCATTTTTCCAATGGCATTTGCTTACTTCATGTCTCTGTGTCACATTTTGGCAATTCTCACAACCTTTTCATTCAGTTCAGTTCAGTTCAGTCGCTCAGTCATGTCCGACTCTTTGTGACCCCCATGAATCGCAGCACACCAGGCCTCCCTGTCTGTCACCAACTCCCAGAGTTCACTCAAACTCACGTCCATTGAGTCAGTGATGCCATCCAGCCATCTCATCCTCTGTCGTCCCCTTCTCCTCCTGCCCCCAATCCCTCCCAGCATCAGAGTCTTTTCCAGTGAGTCAACTCTTCACATGAAATGGCCAAAGTACCGGAGTTTCAGCTTTAGCATCATTCCTTCCAAAGAAACCCCAGGGCTGATCTTCAGAATGGACTGGCACTTCATGTCTCTGTGTCACATTTTGGCAATTCTCACAACTTTTTCATTAGTATTATATTTTTTATGGTGATATGTGATCAGTGATCTTTGTTCTTACCATTGCAGAAAGATTACAAGTCACTGAAGGCTCATCTGATGGTTAGAATTTTTTAGCAATAAAGTATTTTTTAATTAAGGCATACAGTGTCTTTTTAGACATAATGTACACTTAATAGATTACAGTATAGTGTAAATATAACTTTTATGTGCACTGAGAACCGAAAAGTTTGTGTGACTTTTATTGCAATATCCACGTTATTACAGTGGTTCTGGAATCAAACTTGCGACATCTCTGAGGCATGCCTGTGCTAGAAGTCCTAGCCAGAGCAACTAGGAAAGAAAAGAAATAAAAGATATCCAAACTGATTACTAAGCCATAAAAAAGGAAGAAAGAATGCCATTTGCAGCAACATGGATGCAACTAGAGATTCTCATGCTAAGTGAAGTGAGAAAGACAAATACCATATGACATCATTTATATGGAATCTAAAATACGGCACAAAGAAACCTATCTATGAAGCAGACTCACCAGCATAGAGAACAGACATATGGTTGCCAAAGGGAAGGCAATGGGAGAGAGATGGACTGGGAGTTTGGGGTTAGTAGATGCAAACGATTACATAGAGAATGGATAGAGAACAATATCCTACTGTATAGCACAGGGAACTATATTCAATATCCTGGGATAAACCATAATGGAAAATAATATAAAAAGAATGTATATACATGCATAATTGAGTGACTTTGCTGTACAGCAGAAATTAACACATTGCAAATTAACTATAATTCAGTTTTAAAAAATGAAAACATAAGTAAATAAATGAGGGGAAAGGTATCCAAATTGGAAAATAAAAAGTAAAATGGTATCTTCTTGCAGATGGCATAATCATATATGTGGAACACACTGAAGACTCAACAACAACCAAAAAATCTGCTAGAAACTAATAAGGAGGCTAAGATGTTATGTTAAGATTGTAGGGCTTGATGCTGTAAGCCAGCGGCTGCCAACCCAACAGAGCATCCTAATTGCCTGCTCTCCAACTTTGCAGACTCTGGTCCAGCCCATCTGGGTCCCTCAGCTTTTAATGAGAAGTCAAGGTTGAGGACCCCTACTGGGGCATTAAGAAGAAAGTTGGAGGGATTTTCAAGCAGGGGAGGGACATGATCCCATCATCAAATCTAACTCTGCAGGGAATGAGGCCAGATGGAAGTAGAGAGTAAATACAATGGCAGAAAGAGGGATGATGAAGAGGTCCAGGCTCCCACTGAATGTAGGACAGAAGGGCAACAGTGTTGGGTTCAGTGATAAGGACGGTGACTTGTAGTTACACTGCTTTGAAGGAGGCAGAAAACCTGAGCCAATATGTACGATCTGTGCATACTCAACACAACTCACCACTTCTGACATACACAAATGTACACACACACACACACACACACTTCTCTCGGCCTCTCCTCTCTGAAGCCAGCTGCCCATCACAGTGCACTGCTTACACACACCTGCACACTCAGTCTGGCTAAAAGTTCCCCAACCTTACTTAAAAAAAGTGCTTGCACAGAACACTGGCAAGTCAAGGCCCAGCACAATACCAATTTCCACGATATCAGTTTCCACTGAACAGGAAGACAAGCAGTGACTTCTAGGAGGAGCTTCAGGCTCCAATGGTTTTGCCTTTTCTAAGAAGCAATTGCTATTTTCATCCACGCTGGGTGGGGGCTGGGGGAGATACCATAGAGAGACAGTGGCTAAGCTATTGCTCATTATAGGCAAGTCCTGATACAGAGAGGAGAGAAAAATCCAGTTTGTACTATCTTCAAATATCACAGTGTTGTGACTTAGAACAGCATCTGGTGTATCTTGTTTCATTACAACTGACAAAAGGTAAAAAAAAAAAAAAAAATTGAATTACCATACTAATGTCTTCTCTTTGGGTGAAATCTGTGATTCAGGTACGTGGATATAAAATACATCATTAGTTGCTTTTAAGCTTGTCTTTAATGATGAAAAGGCATTTCAGGCCATGAGGGAGAGACACACCACACTCAGCTGGTTGGCAGCACTCTGAGCCTCTTGTAGACTCTAATGTGACAGTGCAGTTTCTTTCTCCCTCCGAGATGACAGTTAATTCCAGACCAGGAAGGCTGTCAAAAATGCTTAGTTCTGCTCCACTTGAGTTAATTACCGACCCTGGGGCAGGCTGCCCTCCACTCCTCGGCTAATGGGGCTGGGCTCCAGGTAAAAAATCCATTTGCAAGAATGTTTTCCTTGCTCCAGATCTAATTTATTGAATATCAAATATTTATGCCAATGCAATTAAAGTGACAACGTTACCTTCCCTCCTCGCCTGCCCCCGGTCCTAAGCAAGCCCAGGCTTGCTGACAGAATGCTTTATCCCACCAACACAGGGTAAAAGTTTTGCTTGAGCTTCTAAAGCCAGATCTTTGAAACCTCTTCAACCCACAAAGTCACCTGGGATTCTTTATCTGTTTTTGTAGGCAGTCACGTGACAGGCTATGGAGCAATGGCTTGGTAACTGGGGCAGGAGGCAAGGAAAAGAGGGGGGAGTCGACTGCGGTTTCAATTTCACCGACATCTGATGTGGCTCTCCGTGTTGCAGGCATCAGACTAGGCTGTGTAGGCATGAGAGGGAGTACCCGTGACCCATATATGCCAACAATTTCCTGGCCTGACAGAGGGGACAACCCAGGGCATGTGCAAAAGAGGTTCCAGAAACAGCTCCTATGTATACATCTTGTGTTTGGGGTCTCCAAAGCTTGAAGGTCACCCAACTTCCCTTTCCACTCAACCAGACTTAACTGCAGAAAGTTTCAGGTCCAGCCAAGCACACTGAATCTTTCCCAAAACCCTAGTCCAGCAAAAGAGCCTCAGACTATCCAGACCCTGGAGCCTCGGGACATTCCCCGTTGGGACAGCCCTCAGCCACCATCATCACCCCCCTGAGCCTCTTGCACCACAAAATAAATGATTTGACAACTGCCCACAAATGGAGGTTTGACTGATAAAGATGGGTAATGAGCAATTTAATGTGTATCCACTCCCAACCTATGCCCTGAAAATATGCAAAGGAAATACAGTTTGCAAAGACTTTCTTTTCTTCCCTGAAGCAAGGGAGCTTGGAAAAGCCCAGGCCAGCAGATAATACTGTGTCTGTGACATTTGTGAGGTTGTGCTTTGTCCTTTAGCTGGGATCCTTTCAGAGACCTTAGTGTCTACGCTCATCTCTCTCTTCCTGCAATGGAACCAAGACCTTTCTTGGGTCTGAACTGGGTTTTAAAGGAGAAATAGGCATGCATAAGGTGAACTACAAGGCTTAGGGAGAACAGGACATTGTGTTCAAACTGAAAGTAGCTTGAATTTTATTGGAGCTTGAATTGCAAGGGAGTGAGCCCTGGGAATATAAGCATCAAATGAGGTAATCTAAGTATGTTAGAAAATGTCAGGTCCTGGATAAATGTGAGTTACTCCCCACATCACAAAGGTATTGGGGGAACCAAATGCTATGTTACATGGATGCTTGCATTACATAAATTGTAGTTGTTATAAGATATTTTGAAGAAGATGAATTGAGCATTAGCTGTGCGGATCAGAAAAATACGTATCTTTCACCTTTTTGCCACTACTGTTTTAGAATTTTTTACAAACTGTAAATATAGATGTCATTTTTTTCAGATGAACATGCTATACCCAACTTTAACATTTACTACAAAGTTAGTTTCCTGTCACTGCAACAACAGCGCTTTAGATGCGAAGCTTTGTGGTCATTTTTTATGGCCAGATCATTCTTTGTCTGTGAGTGTTAGGGAAAAGGGGTTGGGTATTCCAACCTGACATTCTACGAGCTGAAGTTTCAGGAAGAGGTGATAGCAGTTGAATTGGTGGAGGAGGAGAATGGGAAGTGGGGAAGGGGAAAGAGGAAATAGTCCAGAACAGAAAGAAAAGCTAGAAAATTACAAGGAACCACTTTCAGGGTATTTAGAACATTAAATGCTATCACTTTGTGTTATTAGCAGAACAACTGAGATTAAATCTTAACAGGATTTAGGACCATCATAATAATCTTGTCATGAGCACAGGAAAAGGCCAGCCAACCTGTGGTATTTAAATATTAAATACATGAACTATATTGAAAATTTGATTCCAGTCCATGAAAATATTGCACATCATCCAAAGTCAAGAAGGAAGAAACCCTCATTCATCCATGTAAGTAACTTCCAGGTACCCCAAGGAAGGGACACATGGCCGCTTCTGCTCCTGGCTTCCAGGGACTCCTGGTTGCCTACTCAAATCTCCTTCTCTCTTCCTACCAGAACTTTGGTTCCAGAGGAGCTATGTAACAAATTAAAATGTTATATTTTTTAGTTTCCTTTGCCAAGAGGGATGACCACATAATGTCATCTAGCAAATGATAGGTAAGAAGACATTGCTGGTTAAACTTCAATGAAATGTCACTAAAGGCAGGGCAGGCTCGACTAGCACAAGACCTTTCTGTCCTTGGTTTGTTATGCTTTCTCTTTCTTCAGCCATCTTGTGACCTTCTTCAATCACTTGTGACCTCGAGGTGACTGCAAGAGACAGACCAAGAGAACTGGGAAACTCTTTAAATCCCAAATCTGCTACCTGCAAACTCTATGAACTTGGACAGTTCATTTAACCTCTCTGGGCTTCATTCTGATCTACAAAATTCTTCCATAATATCTACTTCTCAACATGAAACCAATGACATGAAATGACTTATCTTCCATATCAACCAGAAACTTCAGCTGCACCGTCCTTGAAAAAGCTAACTTTTCAAAGATGTAGGTCTGTTTTATTGAGCGGCAGAGGGATCCTATCAATTTACAATTCCACATCCTTCAATTCTAGCAGTTTTTCTTGAATTATTTCTTTTATGATGCCTTCCCTTTCATTGTCTGTGTTTTCTCATTCTTGAACTCCTGTTATCTGGACACTGGCCCTCTTAGTCTGTTCTCTAGTTTTCTTATCTTTTGATAAGATCACTTTTCTTTATCTCTGTACTAGGCAAAGAACTCTGAAAAGCCAGGAACCATCCTCCTCCCTTGAAGGCAGTAAAATATTCAAAATAATAATAAATATTTCTTCCCTAGCACACAAACCAAAAAAGAGCCAAACCATCCTCCTCCCTAGATAGCAATAAGGAATTCAAAATAATAAATATTTCTTCCCTAGCATACAAACCAAAAAACTCGGTCACTTAGGTTATCTTTAAGTGTTTTCCTGGATAATGTTTGTGTTAAAGAGGAAAAATCAAAACTGCAAACAGAATATTTAAAAACAAGAAAGAGAATATCACAGAAAATCTTATGGAATGAGACAAAGCTGATTCACAGGCAAATTCATAACCTTAAATGTCTTTATGGTTAATCATAAAAGCATAAAAGTAGATAAAATAAACATTCATTTAAGTGATTTGGTTTTTTATAAAATTTAAAATAACTAAAAGTAACCTGGAAAATACAGTTAAAGCAAGCTTCATTGATTAATAATCTTAATAGTCAGAAAAGCAGTAGAATTAGTAGATAAATATTAGGATTGGTTCATGAAATAGCTTTGTTTCCATTAAGAGGCAGCAAAAATAAATATTATAAATGTAAAAAGGGAGACTAATGATTTAAAACTGTTAGAGTCCAAAAGACTTTTGTTAGAGTCCAAAAGACTTTTGGACTCTGTGGGAGAAGGAGAGGGTGGGATGATTTGGGAGAATGGCATTGAAACATGTATAATATCATATATGGAACGAGTCACCAGTCCAGGTTCGATGCATGATACTGGATGCTTGGGGCTGGTGCAATGGGACGACCCAGAGGGAATGGTACGGGGGAGGAGGAGGGAGGAGGGTTCAGGATGGGGAACACGTGTATACCTATGGCGCATTCATGTTGATATATGGCAAAACCAATACACTAATGTAAAGTTAAAAAATAAAATAAAATAATAAAAAAATAAAAATAAAACTCTTTGAGGACTCTATGCATAATTATATGCTAATACTCTCAAAACCTCAGTGAAATGGATTATGTTCTGGGAAACTATACCAAAATGTTAGACTATCAGAAAAATTAGACTACCTCAATAGACCAATAACAAAGGAAAAATTATAAAGTTGTCAAAGAATTGCCTTCAAAAATGCTTTCCAACTTCAGCTGATTGCGTGGGTGCATTACTTCAACCTTCCACGGAACAAACAATTTCCCTGTAACATAAATCCTTTCAGTGTATGGAAAAACATGGAAGTCTTATTAGTTTCAAAGTAGTTTCCAAAGCTTGCAAAACTACTGACATGATGTTTTGGATGAATCTGAAAAAACATTACGTTGAGTGAAAGCAGCCAGACACAGCATATAAACTATGACCCCATTTATATGAAGTTCAAGGATGAACAAAACTAATGTCTGGTGATAAAAATTAGAGAAGAATTTGCTGGGGGCAGGGATGGAGGAATACCTAGAGGAGCCACAGCAGAACTTTCTGGGGCCATAAGAAGACTCTATACCTTGATCTGAGTGATGGTTACTGGGGTGTGTATATTTGCCAAAATTCATTAAGTTGTACTCTTCAGAACTGTGCATTTTACTGTATGTAAATTATACTTCAATAATACATGTTTAGGAAAAAAACTCAGTAACCGTGAAGAAAAGAGCAGGCTAATCACACTTAAATGTTGCATATGCAAAAATACTATATAAAATATAGGTAATCTTATAATAAATTAGAAGAATAATACATTAAAAAAATGGCAAGGTTGTTTCAATATTAGAAGTTTATTACTATTATACATTATTTCAAATCAGAAAAAGCAAATCATAATGTTGAAATTAGCTTATTAAGTGCAATTATTCTTGATATTAATCCCTAATAAGCTCAGATAAAAAGAGATGATACCTCAATATGACAAAAAATATCTACCTCAAACCAAAAGCCCAAGTCATCCTTAACAGGGACACTGAATTAATTATCTCATTAATGCCGAGAACTAAACTAGGATGGCTACCGTTCCCAGTGCTATTTATTATTGTTCTGAAATTGCTAAGCAATATAAAAGGACAAGAAATAGATATGAATCATAACTATAGGGGAGAAAGATAAGTATCATTTTTAGTCCATGATAATATTGTCTTTCTAGAGAACTCAAGAGGGCCAACTGAAAACAATATTCAGATGGACTACAAAATAAATATACAGGCACCAGTAACGATGTTCACTGAAGCATTGTCCTGAAAGAACAATTGGAAAGCACCTAAATGTCTAATAATAGGAGATTGGATGAATAGAAGTGTACATACCCAGTAGAATATTATGCAGCAGTTAAAATGAAATAACTAAATATAAAAATATTAAATGAAAAAGAAAATGCGGGATGATATACACAGTGTGGTTCTTTAATGTTTAAAAAAACACTAAAAACTATGCTGTTGGGAAAATACAAAAATATGAATGTGAAAGATTCTTCCCAACTTTGGGATGCTGGTTGCCTCTGGGGAGAAAGAAAGGGCCTCAGTTATTGGTGTACATTTTTTAAGGAATAAAAAGGGAAAGAGTGGGGGAAACATTCTTCATCTGAGAACCAGACCCAATGTGCCAGAAATAATCCCCAGAAAGTTCCCTTGTGGCCCTACCACCCCCAGCAACCACTTCCCTGCTTTGCTACCAATGGTGACTTTTACCAGTTCTTGAAGTTTATTTAAAAGGAATCACAGGGGACTTCCCCAGAGGTGCAGTGATTAAGACTCTGGGCTTCCAATGCAGGGGGCATGGGTTCCATCCTGGTCAGGGAGTTAAGATCCTGTGCCCTGCGGCATGGCCAGAAAAAAGGAACCACGGGCTGCCTTGCAAGCCTTCTTTGGTCTCCCTCCAAAGACCGGCCAATTGGCTGTCTCTCCAACAGACCCGTGGCAGTCTGAGCCACGGTTGAGGACCACACACCTCAGTGCTCTTGGCCGCCATGCAGGCCAGGGGTGCAGCCTCTCATGGGAGGCTACTCAATTCAGGACACAGAGTAGATACCCAGAGGACAGCGTACCCCTTTTGACACTTTATGTAGAGTCACATCTGGTACTGATGAAAATTCCATTAGTCCAGTAGGAACACCCTATTGGGAAAAGACTCTTTGCACATTACAGACAGATCAGTTTCTCCACCACAGCACTACTGACACCTGGAGTCAGACAATTACTTCCAGTGGGGACTGTCCTGGACATTGTAGGATGCTTACCAGCATCCCTGGCCTCTCCCCACTAGAAGCTGTTCCCCCCTCATGACAGCTAAAAATATTTCCGGACGTTGCCAACTGTCCCCTGAGGAACAAAATCACTCTTGGTTGAGAACTACTGTGATAGAAGATAGATTAGACTGGGGAGGGGGAATGCGAAGTGATTTTTGAGTTTTTTTTTACCTAGGAATAAAGTTATTAAGATATATGTTGCTGTTGTTCAGTCACTAAGTAGTGTCTGACTCTGAGACTCCATGGAGTACAGCCCACCAGGCTCCTCTGTCCATGGGATTTCCCAGGCAAGGATATTGGAGTGGGTTGCCATTTCCTCCTCCAGGGGATCTTCCCGACCCAGAGATCAAATCTGTGTCTCCTGCATTTGCAGGCGGATTCTTTACCACTGAGCCACCAGGGAAGCCATTAATGTATATGCATTAGTATTGAAAAGAGCAATGAAATTGTATCAAAGACAGAAAAGAAGATCTATTCATGATTAGGGAGCACACCAGATTCAAGGATAGGAAAGCAATATTATAAATCTACTGATTCTGCTCAAAGTAATATGTAAGCTTAATGGAACTACAATTAAAACTTGGCTGGAAACTTTCTGGAACTTAAAAATGTTAGTCTAAAGTTTGAGTAGAAAAATAAAAGAGACTGAATAATACAGGAAATTTTCAAAAATATAAATAAATAATGATTTTATCTACCAGATATTAAATGGGTTATAAAATTATAATAATTAAAACAGTATAGAAGAATAGACATTGCTATGAAAAAAAAATTAAAAGCTAGAAACAGGCCTTACTCTATGCAAGAATTTAGTATCGATTAAAGTGGCATTTAAATTAATGAGAAATGTTGTGGAATGCTCAATAAATGATGCAAGAACAACTCATTAACAGTTTGGGGCCAGGAAAAAATTCAAGGCCTCACACCACGTGTCAAAATAAGTTTCATGAAGCATAGAGTTATTATTTTAATTAAACCATAAAAAACTAGAATAAAATACAGATTAATATTTTCTTATATTAGGAGACAAATGGCTTTCTAAGCAAAAGGAGAAAAAAGCAAAAGCTAGGACTCGAAAAGATTGATACACTTGACTATATTAAAATGTCAATTTTGTATATATCAGGAAGCACTACAAAACTGAAATTCAGAAAAACTATTTGTCACATAAAAGAACATAATATTTAAGATTTCTTCTAAATCAATATGAAAAGGACATATCCTTCTCATTTTTCAAATGGACAAAAGGACCAAGACCATGCAGTTCATAGGAGATGAAAGAGAAATGGCCAAAAAACATCAAGAAGTTCATCTCACTGGAAATCCACAGTACACAAATTAGAATATTGAGACACTATCTTTCACTTATCAGGTTGGTATGGATTTTTTTAAGGTAACACCCAGCCTTGGGGAATTTCCATATCTTCTTGAGAGAGTGTGAATTTATGAAACTTTCTGAAAAGGAATTTGACAATTATTTTCAGAGGCCTTAAAAAGGTTCATGTACACCTAAGAGTCTCATGCTTACACCTCCAGCCTAGAACTCACCTCTGAATTCCAGGTGGATATTCAACAATCCCCACCACCACCACCATCTCTACTTGGGTATCAACTGATGTTTCAAGTGCACCACATTCAAAACCAAGGTCCTGATTCCAACTGCCCCTCTGTGCCCCAGAGCTGTTCCTCCATCTCAGGAAGAGATAGCTCTACCTCCCCCATTGCTCAGACCTAAGACCTTGATGTCCCTGACATCTTTCTTTTATAGATAGCAGATCTGGGGATATCAAAACAGATTCAGTTTTCAATCCCTCATCACCACCTCTCTCACGGAGCAAAGGGCTAGCTGCCCAACACACACAGAAACCAATCCTTTGGCACTGGCTTTTGAGAAAAGAAAGTGCTTTATTTGCAAGGTTAATCAGCAAAAAAGATAGAAGGCAAGGTTCTAGAATCTGACTTCTCAACCCAGTATTGGGGTAAAATTTAAGGTGTCAGGAAAATTTCAAACTTGGAAGCTGACTGGCTAGTCTCAAATCTGTCCATACAAGCTATTCTAGTTGCTGGAAGTCAGGTTTTCCTTATTGAAGGATTTCTCACTTTTTAAGGGGTCCTACAGCAACATTTCTATTTTTTGAGTTCCATAGACTGAAGATTCTTGGTTCCGGAGTCATTGGGGAGACATGGATTTCTTTCTTGCACATGCACAGTGCTGTCTCTATAAAATAACTCAAGGCTTGATTAATCCACAACCTATTGATACTTAAGGAGGCTAAGCAGTTTAAGCTGGTCAGTTTTTACACTGATTATTTTACAGTGTTTCATCTCTGCACAAACTCCCTGGTTCAGGCCACCATCGTTCCGTACCTGGACCATTGTGACAGCCTCTTTGTTTGCCCGATCATCTTCCAGATTATCCTCAATATAGCAGCCCAAAGGAACCTTTTGTAGTATCCTAAGTCAAATCACACCACTCCTCACTCAAAACCTTCCACTGGCTCCCATCTAAGAGAAAAGAAAAGCTCATTAAAGGCCTGTGATTTACAAGAAAAAATGCATACTTGGTCGTTCAGATGACCAAAATATACTTTTCACCTGTATTTGGTCTTTGTTGACAGTTCCTAACTCATAGCTCCCGAAACCCTTGGAATCTCCTAAGTACTCAGAGTGATAAAGGTGTCTGTTTTGTTATGTTAATGAAGTAATTTCTGGAAAGCATGTAAGAATCCTGGACTGGTTGCCCCTGGAGCCAGCCATGTGATCGGTTCCACCTCCTAACCTCCAGGGAGCTCAGAGGGACTGGAGATAGACCAACAGCCATGGCCAGTCATTTAACCGATCTGGCCTATATAAGGAAGCCACCATGAAGAACCAAAAAGACAGGGCTCCGAGAGCCTGTGGGCTGGTGAACACGTGGAGACTTGGGGACAGTGCATGCGGAGAGAGCACAGAAGCTCTGTGGCCATTTCCCCGCACCCTGCCCTGGGCATCTCTTCCATCTGGCTGTTCCTGAGTTGCATCCTTTTATAGCAAACCAGTAGTCCAGTAAGGAAAATGTTTTCTCTGTGTTCTACGAGTTGCTCTAGCAAATGAATCACACCCAAGGGTCGTGGGAACCTCTGATTTATAGCCAGTCAGTCAGAAGCACAAATCACAACCTGGACTTGCAGTTGGTAAGCTGGAGGTGGGAGGGGCAGTCTTATAGGACTGGACCCTTAAGCTGTGGAATCTGATGTGATCTCTGGCTGGATAGTGTGAGGACCTAGTTGAATTCTTGGACACTGCTGGTGTCCAAAAATTGCCTGTTGGAAGTGAGGGGCAACTCTCCCACACATGTTGGAATTGGGTCCAGGAACCCAAAGAAAGCCTGTATACAATCTGGCTATTTTTCTCACCTAAGCCCAAGAGAAGCTACATAATCATAAAACCCAGCATTGCAGAATGCCAGTGCCAGAAGGATTAGATTCTACTTCAGCAAGTCTGGGCTGATGTACGGAAAAATGCTCCCTTAGAAATACCTCTGACAGTTTGGAACCCTTGAAATTCTAATCCAATACTTCTATCTACAAAAGAGCAAACTGAGGCTTAGAAAGTGACTTCCTGGAGATGTGCAGAGTCGACGATACAGTTCTCTCAGGATGTCCTCTTGATCCAGCCCTTCCTGCAATCCCGTCTAGCTCTTTGAGCCTTCGTGACCTGGTATACAATGTTGTCTCTCCCTGAAAGCTCTGTACTAGCAAACCAGAATTCACATTTTAAATAAATGATCAGAATAAGTGTTATCTTACTTACATGACAAAATAAAGAATTTCTGTTGTCCGGGCAATCAGAATTGATTTGTTGATTTTTGGCTCCCTACCAACCAAACATCTTCCTAGTTTGAGAGCAATCCCCCAGGGTGTGACCAACAACCTTGCCCAATGCATCTGTCCCCACTCCTCAAGTGGCCAACTGTCGGCTTCCCTCTTTATCCAAAACCCCATCACACATCTATGGATCTCAGCTGACCCACCTGTTAAGGTGTGGGAGAGGGTTTCCTAGAGTGTTTCAGAGCCATGAGGGTGCCTGGGGTCTCTCTCTGAGCTCAGGTGCAAGTCCCTCAAATGCTGCAAAGACCACTATTAAAAACCTAGCAGAAGAAGCCAGCGAACAAAGAGGCGCCTTAATGATACGCTTTGGAAGCAAGTCTTTTTATAACTTCATTCTTCCCTCTCAATGGCCCCAAATGAAGATGAACTCAGAAAGGAACCCTTGGCAACAGCAGAGGAGAAAACAGCTTTCAAGGGCCTTCGCCTTGTGCCCAAGTTCTTGTTTCAAAAGGAGACAGATTTGGTCTCTCTAACACTCAGTGTGTTACCAAATATCTGGATCATAAGAAATAACAGAAACCAACCTTGGGAGAAACTGTGGCCAATCACACAGAAGCTCTAGGTGTCAGCTGCTGTGATAATCAGCGACTCCTTTCCTTTGAGTCTCTCCACCTCTCCCCATACCTTTCAAGTTCCAGTTGAAGGTAGGTAGTACGCAGGACACAGTGAAGAAGGACCATCTGGAGAGGCTGCTGGGCACTAGAAGTCAAGAGTGTACAAGTTTGTGGATGGTGATGCTGCCAGAACCTGTTGGAAATGGAAATCCAGTGTCTATTCTGATAAGAACAGACCCCTTCCCTTCCATAGCAAATGAGGCCAATTAACCCATCAACTATCAGGTCCCCTCAATGTGGTCATGTTCCTCAGTAAGGGCTTGGACTAGAACAAGCCCTGATGGAACATTGGACACGGAGCAATGGGGGCAGCCCAGGAAGTCTGAGTGTTGGGTGCATGCCTGTTGCCACGGCCACTTGGGCATGAGCCCTTGAGCAATGGGGCTGACCTGGAGAAAAAGGAAGATCAATGGCCATGGGGTGAGTTTTTGCTCACTGGTGAAGGACATGTTGTAGGTACTTCATAAACATTTATTCAATGAGTATCTTAACCTGATCATTGAGAGACATAGGGGCTTGGCAGAACCAAAGATGGGAGGAGCTTAAGTCCTTGAATCATCACATGGAAGAAAGCTGCCCATAGACTGGAAACTGTCTCGTTGGACTGTTATGTGAGCAATGTGGGGGGGTTGGGGGGTGGGGGGGGGGTGGCGGTGGAATGGTATTGTGTTAAGCCCGTGGGATATGGGGATTTATTTGTTATTAGAGGCCCGATCAGGCATCTTCACCAGACACAAACAGGCACCACTGTCCTCTATGGACAGCTGTCCTCCAAGTGATTCAAGGTCTTAGGCCCCTCCCATCTTTGTCTCTGCCAACCTCTCAGACCACAGAACCTTCTTCTAGCCCCTAGAATAACAGAGAGAAGTCCCACCCACTTCTTAAAAGCTACTGCCCGGAACGGACACACACCATTTTCACTCATGTTTTGAGGACTTGTCACATGGCCAAACATAGATGCAGGCTTAACTGGGAAATACAGTCCTTGTCTGCAGCCGCCCCCTAGCAACAATTCACACTATGGGAAAGAAAACACAAAGGACTGGTAGGTGGAACACTAGCTGTCTCCACCAGGTCCTGATTCTAGACATTCCTCCAGCATTCACTAAGTCTGTGATCTATTCTCCAGCAGGCATCAGGCCGGGGTTTTCTCTGAATATCTCCACCCCTCCCTTCAACTCTTACCAGCACAGCAGCATCACCAGACTGCCCTCGAGCCTTTACTGTAAGATCCTCTTACCTCTCACCACAGCTGCCCTGGTGACAGGTTCTTGGGCTTGAACCCGCATGGCTGGAGCCTTCTCTCTGCCTGACCTCACCTCACTGCCAGCCTCACTTTTGGGGGGCCTCCTACATAGCTCCCTCCTCCTGGCAGCCCAAATGGAAAGCCAAGCAGATGCCTCCTGAAGGAGGGCTCAGGGTCCATCCTGTCTATCTCTAAGCCAAAGACAATGGGTCTTGACACATAGCGCCTCATTGGTTACTTGTCCTCTTGTTTCCCATCTCCCCACACAATCCATCAGGGCAGGAAGTGGAACCGCCCCTCTGCTTCCTGTTCCTGTCTCACTGGGACTCTCCCTGCACTGATGCTGTTGGTTCCCAAGCTGAACCCTTTTACCAGATGAGTGGTCCCAAGCCCCAGATCCTGGGAGAACTGACTGCTAAGGATACTACTATCCCCTTCCCTGGACACTTACCTTCGGCAGGATCTGCATCCCCTAGGAGGTTACTCTCCCCAGCCAACCAGTGACATTAGAGTGGCCCTTGACTGATGGCTTGGAGGTACAAATGCCAGCCCCCGAGTCTCCAGGGGAGACCAACTCTGGTGACACAATTCATGCTCAGAGCTCCTTGTGGGATCAGGCTGAAGCTGGCCTCTCTCTCATGTTCCCTTGTGTCTCTGTAAGAGCACTCTGCAATAAATCACTCTCAAAAGAAGCCCCATCTCAGGCTCTGATTCTAGGAAGCTGATCTAAGACCCTCCCTTACATCAGATCCGCCTCTTCTTTCTCAAGGTGGCACCTGCTTTCTTCTTTTTCCAGAGCTGTATTGGCAGACAGGATGCAGAAAAAGAGAAATCAGCTTGCAGATAGCAAAAAAAAAAAAAAATGCCTTGGGAAGTGCAATGAAAATATTGCACAAAAGAGACTATAAAGTGTTGAATGCCATGCTGTCCATCAAAACTCTTGCCAGGAACCCTAGCATGGCCCTGGAGCTCTGCCTCTTGGAGGGAGGCCGCCCACCAAACCAGGAGGACTTGTGACGTGGATTCCATGGACACTGTGCATTAAGTTGATCCTTGTCCCTGAGCCACCTCTGGCCTCACATTGCCTTCCCCAGGGCAAAACCCACTCCTTTTTACTGTGGTGGCCATTTGGGGGAATTATAAAAGCAAAGGGGTTACGAGAGAGAGAGAGAAACGCAAAAGGAACAGATAAGAATCTAGAGAGAAAGTGTGAGAGCATCATCTTTCAAAGACGTCCAAGCACCCCTTTCTTTGGCCATCTTTCAAAGACGTCCAAGCACCCCTTTCTTTGGCCCGTCAGGAAATCCACACCCTGTTTCCTGGCCCCAGGAGATACATCCCTGGCTAGATCCTGGAACCTGCGATCCACAGAAGTGCTTCTGGTGTTCGATGCATCCTAGACATGTAGCTGAAGGTAGCAGGGGAGAATGGTCGTGCCCACAGGCCTCTGGGAGACGGAAGAGAGGGCCGAGGGTGGTGAACGCAGAGGGTTAAGAAACTGGCAGTTTGCACCAACACCCTCCACTCCTTTCAATTTCTTTTCCGAGAATTTAAATGCATTCTGTCACAGTGAGTTATGTCACCCGGAGGAAATGCCCAACTCGGCGACGTTTTTAAAGATTATTTTTTAGATCACCTATCACTATCCATTTGAGGAACGATTGTTCAATCTGAAAAAATAAATTCAAAACTGTCCCCTTCTAAGCAAGATAGAAAAATAACTTTCCCTATTCTTTCCCTTTTTTTTTCCTTTTTACTTATTTTTTTAAAAAGAAGGCTTATTTCTGAAAGACAGATTTGAAAATCTGTTTTCACCTTGACATTCTGGCTAGATTTGAGCAGCTCAGTAAGCTGAAGATCATGCCTTGTCAGACGGGTAAACAAATGAATGTAGAGCCAGCTGTGTGACCTCAGGCAATTCACTTAACCTCTCTGAGCCTTAATCTCCTCAATTGTTTCACTGAGGTAACAGTGCTGACCATGATCATCAAATGAAATGATGTCCAGACAGTCCTTGAATGTGAGACAGATGTAAGGTGTCTGTTCCACTAGACTGTCAATTCCTAAAGAGCAGGGAGCAGGCTCTGGCCAATTCTGCCCTCCCTGTAGATCTTACATAGGCCCAGCCCACCTAAAGTGTTTAATAAATATTGGATGGGTGGACAGTTCAGTGGGTGATGGTTTGGTGGGTGGATGTTTGCATGTACGAAGAGATGGATGATTGAAGGAGGGGTGGATGGAAGTGATCGTATGTTGGGAAATAGCTATTTAAAAAAAAAAAAAAAGATTCCAAAAAGCCCTTATGACAAGTTTCCCAATTTCCATAGTGTGAATATTGATACCTTGGCCACCAACATGACAACCCTGAATCCAGAGTTGGAAAGAGAGGTGCAAAACTGACATTTACAAGTCTGTAGAAGACAGTTCTTGTACCGGAGTGGATGGATGGAAGGAAGAGAAATAAGGGAGGAAGTAATGAAGAGGGCAGGACGGGGGACTCCCTGGTGGTACAGTTGTTATGCAGCTGCCTTGCAGTGCAGGGGATGTAGGTCAGGGAATGAAGATCCCACACGTTTGGGAAAACTAAGCCTGAGTGCCACAACTAGAGAGCCCGCGAGTCACAACAGATCTCACTCCTAAGAGCTGATGCAGCAAATAATATAAATAAAGACTCTTTTTAAAAGAAAGAAAGAAGGTAGGAAGGAAGGGAGAGGGAGAACCACAAATAAATATTTACCATAGAGAAGAAAATAAAAATATTCTGGTACCAGGGAACACAAGGAAAAGCAATGCCTGAGGAGGCAGGAAATCTGCTTTCACCACCAGTCCTCATGGACACTCATCTTCTGGAGCAAATTATTTCCTCTTATAGGATGAGGGTGGGAGTGGAGTTAACACAGTGCAGAACAATGGTCCTCAATTAGTTTTAAGAATTGGAAACCTATTTCCCAGTAAAATCTTACTTGAAAAGCACAATAATAATTACAACTGATATTTATTAAGCATTTGCTATGTACTGGGTACAGTCTAAGCACATTGCATGGAGTCCTCCCAACAACGCAGTAAAACAGATAACCCGACTAGCCCTCAACTACCGGAGAGGCTGAGGCACTTGCTTGAAAGTGAAAGTGAGTCACTCAGTCATATCCGACTCTTTGCGACCCCGTGGACTGTAGCCCACAAGTCTCCTCTGTCCATGGGATTCTCCAGGCAAGAATGCTGGAGTGGGTTGTCATTTCCTTCTCCAGGGGATCTTCCCGACCCAGAGACCCAGGTCTCCCACATTGCAGACAGACTCTTTATCGACTGAGCCACCAGAGAAATCACCAGGCAGGCACTTGCTTAAGCTCACATAACAAATAGCAGATCTAAGATTTAGGCCCAGGCGATGATGGCAGTCCTAACCATTCTGCTCTCCTGCCCTTATCTATCAGAAGGAAAAGAAGCTGAACTACAGACCCTAAGCTCAGCAATTCCAGAGGCCCCACAGAGAGCCAGATTGTTGGAAAAGAAGCTGGGGGAACAGGTGTTGATCCTAGTTCTGCTCCTGGTTGGCTATGTATCCTTGGAAAAACCTCTTGCCCTCTCTGAGCTTCAGTTATCTCATTTATAAAACAAAGTGGACATTCCCTACAACTATTATAAATTATACATTGGGCAATCCTCATGAGAAGGATCAAGAAGTCTTCAAAGACGAATAGCTCAAATAAGTCACATTACACACAGTTTATTTACTTCTAGGACATCAAGACCCATATGATTTAGAATGCATCCATTTTTGAGGTTATATGACTTTTTTTTTTTAAGTAGCAACAATTTCTCCAATTAAATTAAATCTTGGGACTTCCCTGGTGGCACAATGGATAGGAACAGGAATCCACCTGCCAATGCAGGGAACACGGGTTCCATCCCTGGTCTTGGAGGGATGCCTCAGAGCAGCTAAACCCATGCGCCACAACTACTGAGCCTACACATTGCAACTACTGAAGCCCGTGCGCCTAGAGCCTGTGCTCCGCAACAAGGAGTCACTACAGTGAGAAGTCTATGTGCCATAACGAAGGGTAGCCCCCGCTAGCCACGGCTAGAGAAACCCACACAAAGCAACAAAGACTCAGCAACAGCCAAAAATTTTTTAAATAAATACATTTTAAAAGTAAATTAGCTAATTAAATCCTGTAGGGATGACTTTATTTTCAAGGATACTAATTTGAAAGTCACTTTTGTTAATGCAGAGGAACATTTAGTTATTAGCAATATTTAGCACTGCCTTCACATACAATTTTACAAATCTGCATGAAATTGAACCTGTTTCTGGGGGTAGAAACAGCAACAACAACAACAACAAAAAAAGGTGGTCAGCATGCTGAGTATTACTTTCTTTGGGACTCAGATCTCTTTGGAAATCTAAAGAGAAATTTGGACTTTTCTCCCCAGAGACATGCAGACACTTGCCAAACTTTGGGTAAAACTTTGGGACAGGAAGGATGAGAGGGACTGCCAGTCCTAGGAGTCAGGAGAAGGCAGGATCTTAGTAGAAACAAGAATATCTCTGAGGTGCCGGGTAATTCTTCAGGTCCACGTTTCAGCATCCTCAATCAAGGCAGAAAAGATAGCCAGAAGCCACTCAGACACCGCCTGAGATTTTAAAATGAAGAATTCTCTTGATAAATAAATCTCTTAATGAAATACAAGCAATTAAGCTAAAAGTCCTATCAAATGCAACCTGTCACTCAGCAGGCTGACACTTAATTGAATTTCTTTTTCCATCCCCTGGCTCCTTTTCCCTGATAAACAAATTCATTCACCTCGGATCAAGTTTCCCTAACCCAGAAACCAATGATAGTCAATCAACTAATTGACACAACAAAGACTTCTATTCAAAAAAAACTTTCCCTAATTAAAGTGGGAATGAAATTTTATAATACTCTGGTGCCTGATATTAATTACTCTGTGGTTAAGCTCCTCCCTCCTCCTCAGGGGCCTGGCAGAGGACCGCAGTTAAGGACGGCATCTCAGACCCAGGTACAAGTCCGAGTTCCAGCTTTATCCTGAGTTCACTGTGTGATCTTGGGAGGTCACACCTCCCTCTGTTTCTCATTAGGCATGGACATCAGGGGTAGAAGCTGCTTCCAGCTCTAACCATTATCTTTTATGATCCAGAGGAGAGTCCGATGGCATAGTCTTCCCTCGGTGACTGCAGGTCAGCCAGCCGCTGGCGGGAGCTCTTGCCAGGCACTGAACTGAAAATCCCGCACATGGTCACCAGGCTGCCTCTGCCTCCACCTGGCAGACACAGCAGCCCCTGAATGCAAACGCCCCTCTCCCCACACATCCATCCACACACTCCCAGGCACACTCCTTACACGCATCTGTACAGTGTCTCCTTGCTGCACTACCCCCACGCACACTACATCAAGGCCAAGCATGTACATGCACTGACTGACACCCTCACTTATGCACATGAAGCACACACACACACTTTGCAAGCGTGTGAGCACACGCTCTCTTACAGAGTAAGTCCCCCCAGTCAAGGCCATGTACACACTCTCGCTCCTCCTGAAACACATGCACTGATTAGACACACACCCCTCTAGAGAGCAGATCTGAAGCCCTGAGTGCACACCCATCCCCTTACCCCAGACTCGGAAGCACGGGCTGGCTAGTACCTGGCCCCAGACTCTTCTCTAGAGTAAACTCCCTTTGGAAAGGCTGATGTACACACACGCATGTGCACTTACACACCCATAGGCTCCTCTCCTCACTGTCAGATGTTAACCTGAACAGCATATGACCCAGTTTCCCAACCGTAAAGAAGCTTTGGCTGGAATCTCAGAAACCTAGTGATCAGCCCAATGGACTTGTCCAGAACTGTCCGGGCTCCAAAGTTTCTTTCCTTCAACAAAGGGCTACTGAGTATGCCAGGCACTGCTGGGAGGAAGAAAGTGAAGGAGACAGACACAGTCCCCCAGAAGCAGCTCTGTTCCTGCGACCCCTGCCCAGACACGCCAGCTGATAGTGAGGGCCCGGTCCCTGGACCCTGACAGCCCCAGGACTCTAGTTTAGAGGTGGTCTTTTCAAGACATTATAGTCAAGGTGCCTTTGAGCCAGGCCTTACAGGACACAGGAGAGGGTGTACAAGGCAGAGACACAGTATGAATAAACACAAGAGTCTGGGAAGGGGGCACCAAGAGACAGTGCCAGGCAGGCGTGTGGGCAGCCTAGCTCCAGCGCTCACTGTCTCTGGGGCAGGGGCAATCACTGAACATCTCTGAGCCTCCCTTGCCTTGCGTGAAAAATGGGGATGTTAGGGACTTGTCTGGTGGTCCTGTGGTTCAGACTCTGAGCTTCCAGTGCAGGAGGCACAGGTTCAATCCTTGGTCAGGGAACTAAAGTCTCACACTGCAGTGTGGCATGGCCAAAAAAATTTTTTTCGTAAGAAAAAAACAGGGTTGATAGTATCGAACTGCCACAGAAGGACCATACGTTCACTCAGCAAATAGAGGGGAGCAGCTACTCTGTGCCAGGCAGTGTCTGGGCACCTGGGGCTGTTATGAAGATGACAGGGGGTGATGAACGCCAGCTCTTGGGGCTATATTTGCTCACACCGGACACCAGCTTGGCAGGCCTGAGTGCTAGTGAGAAGACGGGACTCTGGAGTGAATGGAGGTAGGGGCGTTGGTGCTCTTGGGCCAAGGGAGCAGGAGGCAGCAGATGGAAAGATGGAAGGGCAGAGACTGAGGCTGGGAGGCCAGCCTGGAGGAAGAGGGTGAGGGACTGGTGATGGAGCCCCCAGGCTCAGCTGCATCTCCAGGTGAGAGACATTGTCTCAGCCCTGACCTCCCCTGGTCAGCCCCCCACCTGGATTCCTTCCAGGGCAGGGGCCCAGATTCCCCGGCAGGTTTTCGCCAAGCCAGGCAGGGGTGGAGGTGAGGGGGCCCCCTTCCCTCCCCCTCGGGCACAGAGCAGAAGCTCCGGCATCTGATGCCTTCGGTGGGGCTCATCTCATCTCCCTGACTCTGTTTTCATGTTTTCCTCTCTCACGCTGGCTGTGTGGAGCACATCTCTCAGAAAATACTTGCTTTTGAAAGTTGTTGCCATAACAACCACTTCATTACACGCCAGGCCCAGTATCTCAGAAATGCAGAATCTTCCCTTAAAAGCGTGCGCTGCACATCAAAGGGGAATAGGAGCTCATTATTTTTACATTATTTTGCAGGCAAATAGATATTTTCCAATACACATTTCTTTTCTAAGTTGATTTTCTTGTTCAGTGGAAATGCACATTTCTTTCTTAACACTTTCCTGCCTGTGGGGCTCAGGGCCTAGAAACGTAAGTTCCTCAAAGCAGGAGGCAGAAGACATTTCTTTTGCTGGGAGATCCATCCCCCAGCCCACGAAGGGTGGTTTGCTCTAAGTCACAATTAGACTGCACCCAGAAATTCTGGAACACGCAGAAATTCTCAGTGTAGCACACACAAGCCTCTCTCAGTCTGACTTTGTTCTAACCAAGGTTTCGTAACAAGTGAAGCTAATGACTTAAGGAGCCAAATCAAAACTAAACCAAACAAATATCTTAACCGGCTGAGGTGGAGACATGCTCCAGAATTTTGTTTCCTGAACTAGAGGGTGCTGTAAGTGAAGGCCGAGCATATATCTCTCCCTTCACTAGCACATAAGTGTCATGATTTTTGTCTGTCTGTTTCACTGCTTCATCACCAGAACGTTGAAAAGTGCATGGGCCTACAGGGGCTCAGAAAATATTTGTTGAATGGACCAATGGATGAATGTGCTGGAAACACCATGCCTTGTAACAATTCTGCAGAGAAAGGAATCATCATCCCCATGATACAGATAAAGAATTTGAGGTTTATAGTAGTTAATACCATAATAATAATAACTGACATTTAAATTCTTTATCGAAGTATATGCATAGATCCCACAAGCCATGCAGTGTGGCCAAAATAATAACAATAACATGCATAGAGAAGAATGCATCGATCTTAAGTACACAGCTCCTTGAGTTTCTATAAACTGAATACCCCTGGGTAACCAGTACCTGGGCTTCCCAGGTGGCGCAGTGGTAAAGAATCCACCTGTCAATGCAGGAGATGCAAGAGACTCAGTTTCGATCCCTGGGTCAGGAAGAACCCCTAGAGTAGAAATGGCAATCCACTCCAGTATTCTTGCCTGGAAAATACCATGGACAGAGCTACAGTCCATAGGGTCATAAAGATTCGGACACAACTAAACACACACACACACAACCAACACCCAGATCAAGAAACAAAACATTTGGAGGGAAGAAGGGGGCTGTAAGCAGGACCAGCTTTCCTGGTGGCCTTACAAGAATCCATCATGATGCCACACATTTGTTTTAGGTGGATTTCTGTATCTGCTCTATTTTACATCAGGAGGGGCAAGGCCTGCTTAGAGTCACTAAATCCCACAACTGCTGTCCTGACCTCTAACGTCATAGATTAGTTTTGCCTGTTCTTGTAGTTTCTGTACATGGACCCACACAGGGGCTTCCCTTTCATGTGTGACTTTTTCCCCTTGTCTTTTTCATTTTGGCCACTTGATTTGTGGATCTTAGTTCCCTGACCAGAGGCTGAACCTGGACAGTGAAAGTGCTGGGTCCTGACCACTGGACCACCAGGGGATTCCCATATGTTCTGGGGTGTTTTTGTGTGAGTTTGTTTTGCTTTAGTTTTTGGCCGCACCACACAGCGTGCGACATCTTAGTTCCCCTACCAGGGACTGAACCCGTGCCCCCTGCTGTGGAAACATGGAGTCCTAACCACTGGACCTCCAGGGAAGTCCTTACAATGCTTTTCAGATTTGTCCACATCGTGGCAGGTAGCTGGCCATCACCCACCTCTCAGCTAACAGTGGGTAGTTTTTAATGAGCATTTACTATGTGCTGGGTAAGTTCATTTAATCCTCCCAACACTCTTAAGATGAAACCATTATCTTAAGTGGTTTGCCTGGAGTCCCACAAACAATAAGTAGGGAACTGAACTCAGAAATGAATGATCTCCAAATTCCTGCTGTTGTCAGGAACCTTTTTCCTGGCTGACTCAAGGCTATCGCTAGCAAGTCAATAGCTGGACCAGGCTAGGGGTAAGGAGGGGGCTTTTTACTCCAACTTGAAATGGTCCCAGCATCCTTAGCCCTCAGCCTCTTGTAACTGCTTTTATATTTTATAAAATATGTTGTATTTCTCAGCTTCCTGACCTCACTGTCAGGCTCTCAGCTGCTCCCTCCTGCCGATGTCAATGTGCCTGCCAGTCACCACACCAAAAGCTCTTGTTACTTCTAATCCATTATGACCAGGAAGCCAAAAATACTGGGGTTATTAGAACTGTGTGCAAAACAAGAGATAATGGCTGTGAATAAGGGCTTGCCTCGCATGGGTCTACAGACAGTGAGATCTGTGATAGCTTCACTTCTGCTTGTTTCCTAGGTCTACAGACATGAAGTATCTAGATAAGCCAAGGGCCTCTCCAGTACATTTTTTCTCATTTTGAATGCCTTAATTAAAAGTTTTCTGGTTGGGGTCTGAGGACCTCACTCCTGTAGTATTCCTGTAGCTTGTGCTGATGGTCTGTGCCTGACAAGTTAGCTCAGGTCTTTGTAGTCCTGAAATCTCATCAGACAAAGCAGCCAAGAGGAACACAAATGCCTCTTCAGCTCTTGGCTCTGAGGCAGAAATGAGTGCTGACGTGATACTGGGAGGCTCTGGTTCCTGACTCTGTAGCCGAGCTGGCCTCCTGTAATCCTGGGCTTTCATGGGTCTGTTCCAGCTCCCCTCTCCTGGGCTGGCCCGCCCCACCCACTCAGGTCTCAAGGTCTGCGGTGCACTTACCTGATTCTGGACCTGCACTGAGTGCATGATCTAAGCAGGATGGGACCCACTCCGCCTCCTCCCCCAGCGGCCTCCTGCTTCTGTGCTGTGAAGGCCTCCTGGACAGTTCAGGTCTGGGTAGCATGGTCCCATCCTAGCCCTCCATCCCAGCCTATCCTTCCCTCCATCAGAGCTCTCACTTACCTCAACTGGGTACTTGGCTCTCACTCTCTCTCTGTAAATATATGGGTTTCCCTGGTGGCTCAGATGGTAAAGAATCTGCCTGCAGTGTGGGAGACCCAGGTTCAATCCCTGGGTCAGGAAGATTACCCTGGAAGAGGGCATGGCAACCCACTCCAGTATTCTTGCCTGGAGAATCCCAGACACGGACAGAGGAGCCTGGCGGGCTACAGTCCTTGGGATTGCACAGAGCTCAAGCAACTTAGCACACACTCAAACACACACACACATAAATATCTATTTGGCCACATCAAATGGCTTGTGGGATCTTAGTTCTCTGACCAAGAAATGAATGTGGGGCCCACAGCAGTGAAAGCACAGAGCCCTAACCCATGGACTGCCAGGGATTTTTCCCTCAATATTTTTTAATGAAAACCTAAACCTTCTCTCCACTCACCTTACCCCTGTTGAAAGAAGCCAATTTTGCATCTATTAACCAATTCATTTCCACTTTCCTAATTTCCTATATTCACATCTGCTCTCTGGAATCTCTTCTGAACCAGTTTTAAACACTTTATTAGTTTTTTCAGTAATTAATGGGTTAAAAAATCTTTTAACACTGTTTAAAAAAAAAAGATAATCTGTCCTGTGGGCTCACACCATGAACATGAGCACTCGCTTTTCCTGAGTTTCACACTCCCCTAAATTCAGGGCCTGACACCAGAGAAAGCGTCTCTCTTTGTGGACAGGGACAGCTATTTGCTCATGTTTTGACACTTCTCATAGAAGCTCTGATGGCTGTGCTGTAAAAAGCCACTCCACCCTGGGCTTATGGCTCACATTTGGCAACTATGTCCCTTTAATGGATGCACGCGTGTCTACTGTGGATACAAACATAATGGTTTCCATGGAGACCTGGTCACAATGACTAATTAGACAAAAGAAGAGTGTTTTTCAAAGCCTTGAAAGACGTCATGGATGTAATAAACGAACATCATCTTAGTCAATTGATATATTCTTTCTTATTTCTCCCTAGAAACATCAAAAAATGGTCCCTGGTGATTTGACCTTATTATGGAGTTGGACCCTCTAGCCACTGGGTCAGAGCCTTCTAGATTCTCAACTACAGGATTCTGATCCTGACCTTCCAAAAGCAGCCATGGGGGCACTTGTCCACTACAACCATTTGCAGACTGGGTCGTCCCACCTGGCCCCACTTGCTTACTCTCATGATGGCCATTAAGGAGACCAGGGATGCTCCAGATTCGGGGGACCTCGTCCTAACCACTCCAAATGACCAGCCTGACTCAGCCATCAGCTGCCCCACTGGATTCACCGGCCACCTTCATTTGTTTCAGATATTGGGTGTATGAAAATTGATAAAGGGAAATCGCAACTAAACTTGTAGTCAGGAAGGCTTATAGATAGTGCCTTCCTACTCATTGTTGTTCAGTTGCCAAGTCGTGTCCAACTCTCTGCGACCCCGTGAACTGCAGCACACCAGGCTTCCCTGTCCCTCACTATCTCCCTGAGTTTGCTCAAACGCCTGTGCATTGAGTCAGTGATGCCATCCAACTGTCTCATCTTCTGTCACCTCCTCCTGCCCTCAATCTTTCCCAGCATCAGGGTCTTTTCCAGGGAGTCAGTTCTTCGCATCAGGTGACCAAAGTACTGGAGCTTCAGCTTCAGCATCAGTCCTCCCAGTGAATATTCAGAGTTGATTTCCTTTAGGATTGGCTGGTTTGATCTCCTTGGACCAGCTTTTTCACTCTTCTGTTTCACAATCAAGAGGCTCTTTAGTTCCTATTCAGACTCATCACCAATGACCTCAAACAGGAAGACAAAAATCACCCCCAACAGGAAGACCTCAGTTACTGACCCCAACAGGAAGATACCTACCTTGCACTGACAGGAAGTGCTACTATTTTACTACCCCAACAGGAGGAAGGAAGACTTCCTTCCTGCCCAGCAACAAGTCCAGCCAATAAGAGACTGTGCTCACCTAAACTTTTACTTTCCTCCAATGAACTTAAATTTTTTCCCTACTGTCCTCCAACGAACTTGAATTTGCTTCCTTGCTGATTACTTCCTTTCTTTGCCCTGCCCTCCTTGCTATAAAAGGCTTCCATGTTGTGTAACCCCTCAGTGTATCTCCTTGTTGCCAGATGAGATGCTGCCTGACTCATAAATTGTTTAATAAAGCCAATTAGATCTTTGATTCACTCAGTTAAATTTTATTTTCTAATAGATGCAACTTGTAGTCTCTATACCCCCTACAAAACTGGGGGCAATGAGTATTAACTATCCCAGATTGTAAAGAAAAGCTATCCTTTCCCCCGAGGGGTTGTAAACTTAGCATAACGTGCCAGCAAAAATCTCAGAAGTGAGAGAACCACCCCAGCTATTTCTTCCAAAGGCTATACGCTGATCTGCACGAGCTTTCCCATTTTTTTCCTGCCCCTCATCCCACCACGTCAGGCTTTTTTCAAGTGTTCAGAACACAAAATACCAAGACCTGAAACTATGACCGAGGAAACTAACCTGTCTTAGATATACTGACCACTGAGTCCCAAAGCCACTCCATATAACAGCAGAATAATAATAATAATTAATCTAGATAGAAATGAGAAATGCCTGTACATAAGGCAAACATACTTCAGCCAACAGCCCAAGAAAAAAGTCATCTAAAGTATCCAGTCTAGAAGAAAATATAACCTAAAGCAAAAGAAAAATTTACCAAAATGCTACTATGAAACTACAAAATAAGAATACAAATATTTTAAAAGCATAAACTCTCAATAACAAATATAATGGAAGAAATGACAGAGACATAAAAATTTTGAAGAGTTAAAAAGTGAATGGATAAGTAGTAACTGACCCAAAAAAAAGAGAAAATTGAGATTTGTATGTGTGTGTGCCTGCCGGGCGGAGAACCTACAACAGTAAACTGATTGAAGCCACAGAACTCTGCATCGACCAGAGTACCAGTGAGGCTGGGGTGCAGCAGATACTGAAACAGAAGAGGCCAGGAGGTTGTATGTTGAGCATTCAGAGCTCCAGACCCGCTTTCCTGACCCTGCAAATCCAGGTGATGGTGTCTCCCACCAAGCAGCAGAAGAAAGTGAGACATTTTCTCCCTGGAAAGGTTGAAGTCAGAGGCTCACGTATGAACATCAATCACAGCTAACTAGTTGGTATGGGGTGCTCTAATGAAAAGACTAGAATTTAGTACAAGACTGTACACTAAACAGGGGAAGATGGAAGTCCTATCCTTGCTTGGCCCCAGAACACTGGCCGACAGCCTGGTGCCATGAGGCAGGAGAGCAAAGGCCTCCTCTTAGAGAAAATTATCCCAAGAGAAAAAACTTAGAGATACTGACATTCAGGTCTCCCTAGGGCACATCTTAATCCCATTTCTTTACCCCAAAGTGAAGCCCCCAGCCAACAAACACCACCCCAATCCCAAACTCACTCAGAGACTCCAATAAGCCTTGTGGTGCCCTCCTCTTAAATTCAAGTGGATAGCCAGGGATCACCAGACAGTTGGAGGAAAACTTGAAACCTGAAAGATAAAGAACAAAGCAAACAGAACACAGCTTCCAAAAGCCCAACACAACTGAGGAAGGATGAGAAAAGGGAAAGTTATAATTACAGGGGTAACTCAATAGTAAATTAAAAATAAAAACAATAATGAGAGCAATGTAAGATGTTATTTAGAAATATGGAAGTAAGACTAGGAAGAAATAGCTTACACTTGAAGGAGGTTGGCAAGAATGAAGAAAAGTAGGAGAGAGCTGATTTTCCTTATAAAACTGGGAAAACAATGTGACTTTTCAAACTATGTGCATTTACACTTTTTTTTTTTTTTAAGGAAACGAAGTGGTTTTTTTTAGAAAAATAAACTTCCGAGTCATTAAATCTTCAAGCATTCAGGCAGAAAAAGCAAATCATCTACAAATGAGAAAAGGCCTCAGGCTGGACTGTGACTTCCACTCAGCAACAGTCAAAGCCAGAAGATTTAGGAAAACAGTGTTTCAGTTTAAAATACACGTGAGCCAAGGTCTTTCTGTCCTGTACAGATGTTGGTCAAGTACAAAGGCAACGGGCATCAGCTAACTAAGAGTCTACTTTACTTATGACTTTCTCTTGGAAAAACTACTTAATAACAAAATCTAGCAAGGAAGAGATAAATAAAAAAATAGAAAACTCAGAGAGGGGGACATCCTAGCAAAAGGACTAAGCATGAGAAATGAGTCTATCCAAAATTAGAGTTTACACTAATTGTTATTTCATTTAAATATCAATGTTCTAAAATGTATTAATGCAAAAATATCATATATTAACACATACATATGGAATCTGGAAAAATGGTACAGATGAACCTATTTCCAGGGCAGGAATAGAGATGCAGGTATACAGAACGGATCTGTGGACACAAAAGGGGAAGGGGGGGGGTGGGACAAATTTGGAGATTGAAACTGACCTATAGACACCACCACGTGTAAAATAGACAGCTAGTGGGAACCTGTGGTATAGCACAAGGAGCTCAACTTGGGGCTCTGTGATGACCTAGAGGGGTGGGATATGGGGGAGGGAGATGAAAGAAGGAGGGGATATATATATACATATAGTTGATTCACTTCATTGTACAGAACAGACCAATACAACATTGTAAAGCAATTAAATTCCAATAATAATCATGAAGATGAGGAGTGAAGTAGGAATAAATAGAAGAAGACCAGTGTAATATCCTATAGAATAGGACATTCCATTCTACCTAACATGCAAATACATCATTTAAAAACACTCAAATCTCAAGGATGAGATGATTGGATGACATCACTGACTCAATGGACATGAATTGGAGCAAACTCTGGGAGACAGTGCAGAACAGAGGAGCCTGGTGTGCTGCCATCCATGGGGTGGTGAAGAGTCAGACATGACTCAGCAACTGAACACACACGCAAATGTCAATGTAATGGACTCAGCAATGAAAGAGAGTGACCCCCGTTAATCTCAAACGCAATATGCTAAGTGAAAAAAGTCACACTGAAAAGCATGTTCTGTACATGTTACATGGTTTTCTGGAAAAGGCAAAACAACAGGCACAGAAAAGAGATCAGTGGATGCCAAGGTCCATGTGTGGAAGAAGGGGTGGACCAAAGGGGTGCAAGAAATTTGCAGGGAGGGTGACAAACCATTCCACAGCTTGACTGACTCTGGTGTGACTACACGACCACGCGATTGTTAAAACTCATAGCACTGACTCTACGCTGCTCTGTGAAAAATGCATTAGGACAGGAACGCAGACAGTAGTCACAGGCTTTTCACAAAATATGCCATGTCTTTTGACTTAATGGGCAATTTTATGTTGCTGTCTCAAAAATTCCATTGTTGAACTAATTTAAGTGAATATTTTATCTGGGAGTACTGCTGTTAATTGTGCTCATGATAAAACACACAGATTTGGGGAATTCCCTGGAAGTCCACTGGTTAGGACTTGGCACTGGAGCTGCTGGAGCCCTGGGTTTGATCCCTGGTCAGGGTACGTAGGTCAGACAAGCCAGCCACAAGGCTCGGTCAAAACAAACAAAAACAAAACAAAAAAAAAAGCACAGAGAATTTTTAAAAGATGACTCCAACCACAATGTCTTCCCTAATCTCTTGTTGAACTTGGAAGCATATTTTAGGAAACAATTTCTTTGGTAATGACTGACGAAATATCTGTCTGAGGTTCAGAAATTCCTTTGGATTCCCCATCCCATCCCCTAGAGCCCAATAAAAATAAAAACAAATTAAAAAAAAAAAACAGAAATTCCTTTGGTTTCATTGGTTTCCTTTTCTTCTATCACAGTCAAGTAAAGTTACGCTGAATGACTTACTTTCAAAAGTATCCCATTTCACAAAAATATTGCTACCTACCTCTCCACCTAGAAACTCCATATAGAAACATAGTTTGATGGTTTGAGGGGGCTGGAGGCAGTCTTTTTATTTATTGTACCCGTCTGTATTTTTGCAGTTTAACATCTATGCACTATTTTTATGAAAGCAATGAGTCCTTCCCTGGCCCCACTCTAACTATAGTCACAGTTCCACACCCTCCCTTCCAGGGCACGCATGTCACTCTCCTGACTCCATAAGCATTGCCATGCCACTTTCACCCCCTACCTGGACCCCACATCCTTGAGAACCAAGAGTTCTATCTTGCTTATTCCTCTATCCCATGGAGGGCCATGGTTCACACAAGCCCTCAATATATGCAGCTGGAATACAGTGGATCACATATTAAGAGGCCAAGGGTAAAATCCTCCATGAGCTTAAAAGGTAAAAAAAAAGCATCTCAGAATTTTCAATCCTGACTACTGTCTACTTTTCTACAATGTAAGAGAGAAATCAAGGGAGAAGGAGGACATGGCTAAAAGCTTAGTTCATTAGAACACTGGGAGACCAAACACAGCCATCTTACTGCCTAACAGCCAGTGACATGTCTCTCTGCTCCCAGTGAGAGATTTTGATGGAAGCCCGGTGGTTGGGAGTCTAGAACCAAGAGTAAACAAAGAGAACTTCAGAATGTGATGGAGTCAGAAGCCTGGAAGACACCAAGGTTGAGCAGAGATTGAATAGAGAAACCTAGTAGACTCTTTGGCATTTGTGAAGTCACTGTGAATTATTTGCAAGACATCTTCAAACAGGATAACATGCGATTACCTGTTATTTCCTTGAGGATTGAACTCAAAGTACGCGCACTGCAGAGCTGGGTGTAGGAGTTATTGAAGAGTCCCTTGGCAAGTGGGTGAGCCAAGTCTGCCCCCAGTGCATTTCAACGGGCTTTGTTGCTCCCTCTCGGCCCTTTTGTGTCCCCCAACGACTCCCAAGAGGTAATGGAACTTTGCTTTTTTGAGAAATGCTTCCAAAATAAATCCAACTACTTATGCTGGTAATAGAAGGGAAGAGGAAATGAAGAAAAAGGGACGGCATCCAAGAAAGTGAAGATGTAGAGTTATATACACTGAAAGGGAATATCAAATCATAGCATAGCTCAAATCGACCCCGTGAATGACTTCAGTGTAGTACATTCGATATGGAAATCAGAAAACGTGACTCACGAAACTCAGAACGTGCTTCCTTCACAGACAAAAATGCTCATCAAATGGGAGCTCAGTTTATTTGATCCTTCATTTGTTTGATCCTTCGTTTAATTCAAGCAATTTTACTGATGTCCGGCTACGGCCCAAGCAATGGTCTTGGCCTTGCGGATGTAAGAGTGAGCAGAGCAAAGTCCCTGCTCTCAGGAAGCTTATTGTCTAGTTGAGGAAGACAATAAAGGAATACATCCTACGTCAGGTGGAGACAGACGGTGAAGAAAAAGTGAGCAGGCAGAGAGAGTGCAGGAGCTGGTATTTTAGGTAGAGTGGCCAAGACAGTCTCTGAGAAGGTGTCAGTTGAGCAGAAACCTGAATGAGGTGAGGGAGGGAGCCACATACCTGGGGGACTGTGCTTGGGCATTTCAGGCACAAGAACAGCAAGTGTAAAGTCCCTGAGGTGGGAAGACCCTTGGAAGAAGAACACAGAGGCCAGAGAGGCTGGAACAAGGTGCGCAAAGGGAAGAACAGCAGGAGACGAGCTCAGAGAGGGAGCAGGGCAAGATCTGAGGCCACAAGGCGACCACAGGGACCTCGGCTCTGACCCTGCTTGAGTGCGGTGACCAGAGACTGGTGATTTGACTCCAGCTTCTAACAGGATCCTTCAGCTGCTGTGCAGAGAATAACTGCAGGGAAAGAAGGTCGGCGGCAGGCAGGGGGCGGGTGGTGCAGGGAGAGGGGGACCAGTGAGGAGACGCCTGCAATAACCAAAGGTGGTAACGTGGAAATGGTCAGATTTGGGAAACAGTATAAAAAACCATATTCAGATGCTGGGAGTAGGGGGGTCACCTCCATCCCTAGATGGTATCAGGTATCTACTTGGAGCAAGAAACTTACTTGTGTTGAGCCTTTTACATTGATTTAAAATATTACTTTAGGGACTTCCCCGGTTGTGGAAAAGTCCAGTGGTTAAGACTTTGCCTTCCAATGCAGGGAGTACAGGTTCAGTTCCTGGTCAGGGAGCTAAGATTCCCACAGGCCTAAAGGCCAAAAAACCAAAACGGAAGCAATATTGTAACAAATTCAATAAAGACTTTAAAAATGGCCCACATCAAGAAAAATCTTTAAAAATTACTTTAAATTATGCATTATATTCTTAAATATATTGCTGATAATGAATAGTGGCTCGTGTTCATTTTTAGCACCATTCTCATCTTGATAAGAATGACAAGCTTAGGGTCTATAGGGTGACTGATTCTTGGGCAATCCCATTGTTGGGTGGTGAGATTCAGGTCCAGACACAGCCAATTACTTGCTTGGTGTCAGATACCCATAGATGGCAGTAAGTACACTCAGGAAGTACCCAGTAAGACATATCTGACTTGAAGACTTAGCCATGAAGCCAAGGTTTAAGGCAAAAATTGTGTGTTTTTAATACCACCATTGGAAGATTCTTTAGACAACCAACCCAGGGAACTGAACATGGCTTCAGTTCTATTCAGTGATGCTCTGGCACCATTGAGTTTGACCACAGGAAGAGGCAGATGGACAGTCTCATGCCACATGGGCAATGAAACCTCTCTGCCTTCATGTCCTAGGCTGGGAAGTGGAGGAAGGGTGTGGAAACCATCAGGCCTCCTGCTCACAGGCAAGGTCTCCTCCACTGTTTTGCTAAGAAGCCTTTCAACCTGGATATCTATCTGTTCATGGCTTTGTTGTTGTAAGGATTAAATGAGATGGTAGAGTCAGTTTCCAAAATCAGGAAGGGGTTGGAATCAAATTTGCTTGAGGAACAAGCCACCTCTGCCTCATATTCAGTTGGGGGCTTGGGGAAATTGCTTAGCCCCTCTGAGCCTCAAAGTTAGGAATAAAGGCCTTAAAGTTAGGAATAAAGCCTCAAAGTTAGGAATAAAGGCCTTGCACGTGAAAAGCCAAGTGAAGAGGACAATAGGCCAGGTATGTCTGAGTGTCCAGTACTGCGCTGGGCACTTAGAAAGCCCTCGGCCATGTTCAACCCTGATACTTCATGAATACTCCACCGCAAGTCCCAGAGTTGGGAAGTGAGTGTTGAAGGGGTTCAAGGGCCTTGAGGGGCCCTTTGGATCTGGGACTATTTGGACTCCAGTGGACTTGTGCATCTCAAAAGACTGGACCACACTGGGCTCGTGCAGCTGGTCTGGCCCTCCTTTTCCCAGATGGAGAATTAAGCTCCAAAGAAAAGAGCGGGTAACAGCCATTAAAAGGAACAAACGTGAATCAGCTGAACTGAGTTGGATGAACCTAGAGCCTGTTACACAGAGTGAAGCAAGTCAGAAAGGGAAAACAAATATCACATATTAACGCACATATGGAATCTAGAGCGACGGTACTGATGAACCCGTTTGCAGGGAAGGAATGGAGATGCAGATGCAGAGCCTGGACTTGCGGCCACAGTGGGGGGAGGACAGGGGGGATGAACTGAGTAAATGCATTGACATAGTATGTGTACAACAGCCAGCAAGTGCGAAGCTGCCATCTGACCCTGGGAGCTCAGCTGGGTGCTCTGTGACGACCCAGAGGGGTGAGATGGGGATGAAACAGGGAGGGAGGTTCAAGAGCAAGGGAACATGTGTATCCTTACGGCGATTGTATGGCAGAAACCAAGGCAACATTGTAAAGCAATTATCTTCCAATCAAAAAATATATTTAAAAAAGAAAAGAGAGAGTTAGCCAAGGCCGCATGGTCACTAAGGGTCAAAGCCATGGCTGGGACTAGGGGTCCGGTGCTCCCTCCCTAAACTCAATCCCGCCCCCACATTCACACCCTGTACAACCTGGCCGAGGTTCCCCCAGGTGCTGCCGCGACCTACCCCGAGATGCTCTCTGGAGCTGATGCAAACATTTTGTTTTGTGTCACGCCTGTGGTGACAGCTGAGTGAAACTGAATGTTCACAGTCATTCTGCTCAGAAACCTTGCACGCGTTCCATGTAATCGGAGTTTCAGAATGAGTCAGGTTTCCAAACTCTCCTCTCTCCTCCCAATCACATGTCTGTATATGGTAACCTTCAGAAAACGAATCTAATAATTAGTCATCTTGGCCTAGTTCAAGACAACAGCCTGTTCTCCAATTTCACTTTGTTTTCAGCAAGAGAATGATGCCAACGGTAATTTTCACCGTGGTGAAAACACGCTTCTCAGCTGTGCCCTGCCACGAATCATCAACCGAGACGCCTCCAGTGCCCACACCTGCCTGGGGCTTTCCCACAGCTCAGTCTTTAACCTGGCCGTGCCCTCTCGGTGCCCTCCCCTCACACTCTTCCACATCTATGACACCAGCTGTGTACTAAACAAGATGTTTTGGACTCATTATTACACTTAATCACCTTTGCAAGACAAACCTTGCGTGTGCGTATGCATGCTCAGTCGCTTCAGTTGTGTCTGACTCTGTGCGACCCTATGGACTATAGCCGGCCAGCCTCCTCGGTCCACGGAATTCTTCAGGCAAGAATACTGGAGTGGGTTGCCATTTCCTCCTGCAGGGGCTCTTCCTGACTCAGGGATCGAACCCACGTCCTTTATGACTACCTGTACTGGCAGGTGGGTTCTTTACCACTAGCACCACCTGGGGACCCAAGACGAGCCTTACTGCCCCATTTTAGAGCCTGAGTATCCCCACCTACTGTCCAGCCCCTCTCCTCCTTTCTCCCTGCTGCCCCCTTGCAGTTCCTCAAAAGCAGTGAGCTCGTTCTCACCCCAGGGCCTTTGCACACACAGAGCCCTTCACCTGAAACACTCTTCCTCCTGACTCTTTGCCTACCTAACTCCTACTCTCCCTTCAGATCTCAATTCAAGCCTAATTTCCTAAAGGAAGAGCTCCTCCCACGTTCCCACATGGTCCCATAGTTCTTTACTCGAATCACACCTGCCTTCCTCTCCTTTCAAAGCAGCTATTTACAACTTGTAATTTCATGTTTGTGGGATTATTTGCTATTATCTGCCCCTCCCACCAGAGAAGGCAATGGCACCCCACTCTAGTACTCTTGCCTGGAAAATCCCATGGGCGGAGGAGCCTGGAAGGCTGCATTCCATGGGGTCGCTGAGGGTCAGACACGACTAAGCGACTTCACTTTCACTTGTCACTTTCACACATTGGAGAAGGAAATGGCAACCCACTCCAGTGTTCTTGCCAGGAGAATCCCAGGGACGGGGGAGCCTCGTGGGCTGCTGTCTATGGGATCGCACAGAGTCGGATGCAACTGATGCAACTTAGCAGCAGCAGCAGCAGCCCCTTCCACAAAAGCATGAACTCCAGGAAGGTGGAAGCCATCATTCTGTCTCCGTGTCTAAAAAGGACTCGTGAGAGTTTAGGTACTATATTGGACAGATGATGGATAAATGGACAGATGGATGATGGATGAATACAAAATACTAAGAAACAAAATTTTCCATCCATTGGGATAAGAAATGGGGCCAAAACGCAAGCCCAAAGCTTCCAACTTGTCAAACTTGCTCTGCTCCACGTGGTACTCAGCGACTGCCACCAGCAGCAGCAGACTGTAGGTGTACACACACACGCACACACACGCACACACGCACACACACACACACACCTCATCCCACTTCCCACATCTGGACCTCCAGGGGTACAGATTCAATGGATTCCAGAGGGCCCCCAAATCTACATTGTTAACATAATAATTTCTGGATGCCCAGGTAATTTTGAAGGGCGTGTGTCCCAGACCTCCGTTTCAGGGTCTCTAGACTGGGGTGAATCCCAAGGAGGGGCGGGGATGGGGTGGGCCACCCAGCCCTCCACCCCTTGAGCTGCCCGGGAGCGAAGCTGCGAGGGCAGCAGAAACTGGGGCCGTGCTGCCCTCTGGTGGTCATGGTGGCGCTGCAGCTGCTGAGCTTCCAGAAGGACCGGGTCCGTAGAGGATGTGCCCCTTCCTTCCATCCCTGACTCTACAATGACCTCTCCAGGACTTCTCTCCCTTTGTAAATGGAACACAGTGTTTCCCAAACTTTGGTCCTTTGGGTAACACCACCATTTTTCCCATTTCATATGACACTTGAACTATTGTTTTTTTCCCTCTAAATATTTGTACATAAAATACTCATTTTAAAAGAGAAATTTGAATACCTACTGTAGAAAGGAGGAAAAAAATTCATTTACCATAAATAGGAGGAGGGGGAAACATGGAGTGGGGGAAAAAAGAAAACAAGGATTTCCAAGGCTTTTTTAAAATAAAGATCATTCTACAAACAAATATAAACAATGACTTGCCCAAGTGGTGAAACTATAAAGAACAGCACAGAAATTATTATGCTAAAGGTCAGGATATGGGTAATCTCTGGGAGAAGGAAGGAGGCTGTAATTGGGAAAGGATGGAGGGGGTCCCAGGAAGCAGTTACAATCATATTAACCTGAACCTATGAGCTGGATGTATTTTTTTTTTCTGTATTTTTATCCCACATTGAAAATTGATGAAAACTGAAAAAAAGCAGTGAAACACAAGTAATTTACAAACCCACACCTGAAGATAAGGGGAATGACAGCAGTAGGGGATGGTGGGGGGGGGGGGTTCTACCTGGCTCTAGAACCCTCTGAAGAGGCCCTAGCCTCCTGATAAAACAGCTGGGTGGGACCAGAAGCCCCACTTGGATAAATGCCCCAGAAACAGGCTGACCAACAAGGGGTCTCCCAGGCTCTCCACACCACCCCAAACCCCTTCCTGCCCTCCCCACCTCCTAGGGGGCAGACAGGGCTGTGATCAGAGCTAAAGCTTGGAGTAGGTCTGGAGCCCAGGACTGCTGTCTGAGGATCTTGGAGCCTGCGTGCTGAAAACAACGTGAACCACTCTTGGGGGACAGTCAGCACCCCAGTCACCAGGCCGGCTGCTCTGCTTCAGTTATGGACAACCAGAGACACACTCGAGTCACTGACACAGTCCATCCTGATTGTCATGCCAGCTGTCAAACATGTTTATGGGGGCTTCCCTGGTGGTCCAGTGGTTCAGAATCCAGCTTGCAATGCAGGGGACACCAGTTCAGTCCTTGGTCCAGGAAGATCGCCCATGCCGTGGGGCAACTGAGCCTGTGCTCCACAGCTGCTGAAGCCCAAGTGCCCTGAGAGACTGTGCTCTGCAACAAGAGAAGCAGCAGCAATGAGAAGCCCGCTCCCCGCAACTAGAGAGCAGCCCCCACCCTCCGCAACTAGAGAAAGCCTGTGCACAAGCTAAGACTCCGTGCAGCCAAAAATAAATATTTTTAAAAATATGTTTATGATCAGCCCTGCTGACATTCATTAAAGCCTGTATGTAACTATTAAGGGAAGGACTACCCACAGAAACACCATCACACATCACTCACATACCTCCGATAGGGCCTGTACCAAGTTTTGGGGCTGCTGCTGCTGCTAAGTCACTTCAGACGTGTCCGACTCTGTGCGACCCCATAGATGGGGCATATGAGGCTTCACCTGGCCCCTCCCAGAGCAACTCTAAGGATGCAAATGTCAGACCCAGGCAATCCCCAGGGCAGAGCCCAAGCCAGAGGAACGTGGGAGCTGGGATGACCCTGTATGGTTGAGCAAGTTGAGGCCCAGAGGGTGAAAGGAACTCCCTGGGGGGACTCATGAGTGCTCTGCTGTTTGCTTGTTTCATCTCTAATCCTCACAACACCCCTGCCCAGGAGCAGCTGGGGAAACTGAGGCCACCCCAAAACCACCATTCTTCCCCTCCACTGGATTTTTGTGTTTGGCTTTTTTTTTTTTTTCCGTTTTCCTCTTCCTCACCTTCAAGGACACCAGCTGCTGACTCACTGAGTGCCGGCCCCTCCTTGTCCCGCCTTATTAAGCCCACTCTCATTTTTATTAAATGTGTGTGTTCAAGCATACAGAGGAAATCTAGAAGAATAGACACCAACATGTTATGGATATGTTCTTCTACGTTTTTGCATTTGATGATTCCTTTCCATAATAAGGTTTGGAAATGAGAAAATTCAGTTGTGTGTTAAGGAAATACAGCAGAGCAGTTTGGGACAATGAGCTCTAATAGGAGAATGAGGTCCCCGGGACAGTCCTCTGTCCTTCCCCTGCCTGGGCCTCAGTCTCCCCATCCAGTCAATCCGAAGGGTGTGCTAGCTTTTCTTCAACCCCCACTCCAACCTACCCATCTTCCCACCCTGCTCTGTGCCCAAAAAACTGGCCCCTGTGGACTGTACCACCCTGACACCCTTGCTGGCTGGCCTCCAGATCCCAGAGGCTGGGAGGAGCCAGAAATGGCAATATTTCTTCCCTGCGGTCTCCCTCCTTTGGGTCTCCCTTCTGGCAGTAGCTCAGCCCCTACATGACCACAGCTCCTGCTGAGTGGCCCCTACTTTCTGCCTCCAGTTCTCAGTGGAACCCCCTGCCCTTGCCCGCTCCCCCAGGCTCCTCACTGCTGCTCTTCCTTGGGATCCCTGGGATCCTGCAAAAGTGAAAGCGAAGTCGCTCAGTCGTGTCCGATTCTGTGACCCCATGGACTGTAGCCTGCCAGGCTCCTCCATCCATGGGATTTTCCAGGCAAGAACACTGGAGTGGGTTGCCATTTCCCTCTCCAAAGGGACCCTGACGCCCAGGTAACTGGGTCCCTTTACTCCATCCACTCCCCAGTATTACTCCCCTCATTAAGTCCACCTGAATTGGATTCTGTTTCTTGCTGGAAGCTCAAGTAACACAGGCGTTGGTCAGTCTATGTAGTAAGTATAAATTTCCCTGACCACATTCCTCAGGGATTAAAAACCTATTAATACTCCCCACCTCTACCCTCTGACTGAGCTTTGCATGTTCCACTAACACAGGTAGGTGGCGTGTGGAGGTTCCGGGATTCAGCTGCTTCCAAGCCGCTAACCCATCCATGGGCAGGTCTGCTGCGCTCGTCCCATAAAAGCAATTCCAACATTAAAAAGAAAAAAAAAATCTATTAATTTCCCTATTTCCTCCTATTTAAATTCATTCTAGCTTGTAAGCTCCAGTTTCCACTGAAGGTGGGGAAGCAAAGTGACAAACACTAAGCAGAAGAGCCACTTCACTCAGCTTTTCTTTCAGTAAATGCCACGTGTCTTCAGGTTTCACACGTGTGCGCATGCGCCACCCAGAGGCAAGCCAAGCTGGGGTGGGAGGGGGTTACATACGGCGCCAGCATCTGGGAGGGCTATGTGGCTTCGAGCCGCCCTCAGCCCTCACTGGCATCTGAGTCTGGGTCCCCTCGATTCCGGCTGCAGGATTCAATTCGGCCATGGGCCCCTGATAATTCTTGGGACCTTGTAACCCACGGGGCTTCCCTGGTGGCTCACTGGTAAGAATCTACCTGCGACGCAGGAGACCCTGGTTCAATCCCTGAGTTGGGAAGATCCCCTGAAGGAGGGCATAGCAACCCACTCCAGTAGCCTTGTCTGGAGAATTCCAAGGAAAGAGGAGCCTGGCGGGCTACAGTCCGTAGGGTCGCACAGAGTCTGACACGACTGAGTGCCTAAGCAGCAGCAGCTGTAACCCACTCAGACAGCGTCTGTCCACTGTCAGCCACATACACACCCTCTCTGGGGGCTTGAGGACTCCAGCCTGCTCCTCTATGCTGTGCTGGGGTCGCTGGTCTCACTGACATTGTCTGTGCTCAGATCATTCCATTGCTATACTTCCCTTGGCCACCAGGCGCCAGTAGTCAGGCACCATGTTGGACTTTCTATGAGGCCTTTTCTGGGATCCCTACCACCTTGACTGAGGTTGCTCTCACCTTGGAGGACAGAATGCGGGACACCTTCTCGGGGAACCCGGTAATTCTAAACCCTGACCCAGCCTCCTCATCCGGTTCCTTCCACATTCGCTCATTCAACTCATCTCCTCTAGAGCAGGGAAATAGTCTTCATCGCCACCCATTCTTCCCCACCCTGTGGTTTATGGTGTAAATTATAGTGCTTTGGGGTTCCTGTAGTTTTGTGTGCCATATGCCAAGCCAAGCTTCAAGAACAATGACAAAAACAAGCAAACAGGAACATTTCTCTCTCTTCTGCTTCTGGCTCTTGTAATCAAAAGCCAAAGCTTTCAAGAGCCCTCTGGAACTCAAAACTCTGAACATCTGACTCTCAGTCCCTCAGCTTTCTCAGGGATCTTCCCTCCGCTGGGGTCTCAGCCACAAGCTCCACTGTTAGTACTAGGGGTGACCTTCAGTGTCGCTTGTGACCAGCTGCACATCAGTCACTTATTCAGTTAACAGATATTTCTTGGGCACCACTAGGCACCTGGTGCTCTGCCGGGCACTGGGGACACAGTAGGGAGTGGATACAGACACGATCCGTGCCTCTGGGGGCTTCTAGCCTCCTGGGGGAGGGAGGTGCTCCTCAGAAGAGGGACAGTAATGAATCATAAAGCAACAGCGTCATAAAGCGCCATGAAGGAAAGGCACTAGGACTATGAGGGCAAAGAATAGAGGAGTCTAACCTCGCAGGGAGTTCAGGGGAGGCTGAGCTCTAAGGGCGAGTAGGAGCGTAATCACTCCAAAAGAGAAAATCAGATTTTCAAAACAGGAGATGCCAAGAGCCCATGACAGGCTGAGAGGAGAGAAGCAGAAACATCCTCCAGGCCCAGCCGGGTGTGGAGGGTCTCATGGGCACCTGAGGAATCCTGACTGTATCAGAATTCTTTTTACTATTATTATTATTATAAAGTACAGTTGATTTACAATATTCTATTCGTTTCAGGTATACAACATAGCTATGCAAAACTTTTACAGACTATACTCCATTTAAAGTTAGTATAAACGATTGGTTGTGTTCCCTGTGCTGTTCAATATGTCCTTGCAGATTATTTACTTTATACATAGCAGCTTGTACCCCTTAATTCTCGACCCTTCTCTTGCCCCTCCCCAATATCTTAATCGCAGTGGGAAGCAGAAGAGGGGCAGTGTATCTGGATTTCTGGATGTCCCCTCTGGGTCTGGTCCAGAAAGAGGCCAGAGGGGTGGTGGGGAGGCCAGTTAGGAGACCTCAGACCAGACCAGAGACAGTCGTCCCTAGAATTAGAGCACCGGTGATGGGATGAGGAAAACTGGATAGATTCAAGAGTTGCCCCAAAGTTAAGAGCGGCAGGACGTGGCGATAGATTCGACGTGGGGGTGGAAGTGAGGGAAAGGAAGGATCAGAGCCTCTGTGCTGCTGAGTGGATGGAAGTGGACAGGCGGCGGTATGGTCAGTTGAGACAGAAGCTTCAACACGGGGCCTGGTAGGGCGGAAGGTGGTTTTCAGACAGTTCGGGTGGTCTAGGTGTGAGGTCCCATGAGACGTCCAAGGGGAGGCATCAGTTGGCAAAGTGGCTTAGTGGGTTTGCACTCAGCGGTGGTTTGGATCTTGAGCTGCTTATGGTGAGTTGTCCACAATACAGACAGGAAGAGAGAAGAGAAAACAGCCCAGGGGACTCGAGTTCAGTGGCCCAGTGGCAGAGAATAAGACTGAAGAATCCAGGACTTCCCTGGTGGTGCAGTGGCTAAGAATCCACCAACCATTGCAGGGGACACGGGTTCGATCCCTGGTCTGGGAAGATCCCACATGCCTTGGCGCAACTCGGCCTGTGCACCCCAAGGACAGCACCTGTACCCTAGCGCCCACACTCTGCAGCATGAGAAGCCACAACAATAAGAAGCACACACACCACAACGAAGAGTGGCCCCTGCTCACCACAATGAGAGAAAACCCGCATGCAGCAACACGCACTCAGTGCAACCAAAAACATATACGTGATTAAACAAAAAAAAGACTGAAGAATCCAAACAGCAGATTCAAGGGTAGGATAAAGACAGTCCAAAGAAAATAGAAACTAACAACCACAATGCAATGATGACTATAAATATTGCTATATTTATAGTAGGCTATAAATATGCTGACTATAAATAGTGATGCATGCAACTTATTCCCAATTGTCAGAAATAAGTATTAAAGCTTAAGATATATGTTAAAATAATTTATTTTGAATAACCATGATCATAATCATCTGCCTGTAAAAATCCCAAATGATTTCCCCAGAAAGTATGATATATGAGAGGAATAAAAAGCATATGATGGGAGATCTAGATTGTTGTATTTAGAATAATGTCTTGTATTATAAAAATAAGAGGTATGACTTCTAAACCACCGAAGAAAACTAACCAGAGAAAACATGGCTCATTAGAAACAAAATGACAGAACTAAGCCAAACAAAGTAGATGAGACATTAAATGTGCACAGGTTATATTCATCAGAGACTTAAGCTGAATCCCAAATGCAAATCCAAATTATTAGACTTCAAAGTAAGGTTTTCATGATGTTTGATGGTGCTTTGCTGGAGGACCCAGGAATACCAATTCCTATTCTGCCAACCAGCCCGTCTCATCAAGTTCCCAAGAGACAGACTCTCCAAACAAGAAAATACAAACCCAAAGTTTCCACACTATTATGATTAGGCTTGGACTGGGACAAGGGCAAGGTCACCAGTTCATGGGGTGTCAGATAGAGCAAGTAAAAATACAGGATGCCCCTGTACATTTGAATTTTAGATAAACACCAAAGAACTTCTTGTTTCTTAATTTTTTAATAAAAATATTTACTTAGCTTTGGAGAAATATGTCATGTAATAAATGACCGAAAAAATTAAAAAAATAAACCTCCCCAAACTGACATGTTATATGATAGATCATCTCCAGGCACAATAGCATTTATTAATGAATATAAAAAATTAATTTTATTATTTTTATCTGCTCTTGCATCAGCTTTAACTACTTGTTGTTGGAAGCTTGCATGTCTAAGCTTCCAGAATCTCACAGCTACCTCAGCCCCTGTGGTGTGACTGAGGCTAACATCCCATTCCCATTGTGGGGTAATAAATTTCTATCCTTGGGGATTCTGAGCTACACCTCGAAGACCTTAAAAAAAAAAAAAAAAAGATCCTCTCACTAGGATCCTTCTAACATGGGGAAAATTCAGCCACCATGCATTGAAACATGATCCAATTTGGACACATAAGTATATATTTTCAGCATAAGTATGTCCCATGCAATATTTGGGACTTGGAGTGAAAGTGTTAGTCGTTCAGTCATGTCCAACTCTTCGTGACCCCACTGATTGTAGCCTGCCAGGCTTCTCTGTCTGTGGATTTCTCCAGCCAAGAATACTGGAGTGTATTGCCATTTCCTTCTCCACGGGATCTTCCCAACCCGGGGATCAAACCCAAGTCTCCTGTATTACAGGCAGATTCTTTATTGTCTGAGCCACCAGGGGAGCCCAACTTGAGCTTAAAAAGTATCATTGTTTAATTGAAATTCAAGTTTAACTGGGTGTCCTGTATTTTACGTGGCAACCCAGCACACCAGAGCAGGTGTATTAGAAAATGAGATCCAGGGACTTCCCTGGGGATCCAGTGGTTAAGAATCCACACTTCCATTGCAGGGGGCACAGGTTCCATCCCTGGTCAGGGAACTAAGATCCTGCATGCCTCACAACAAGGCCAAAAAATAAATTAAAATAAATTAAAAAGAAAATGAGGTCCAGGAAAGAGGAGTTGGCACTCACCCAGTCACATGAGAGGGCACGTGGAGGAGCAGGTGACCTTCCCACTAGTAGAAGTGGACTCACCAATCTGCGGTCTCGCCAGTGAAGTTGGCATTTCCTTCTGAGAAGTCAGAGAGAGCCTTGGGCAGCAGCAACTTTTCCTCCCTGTCCTCAAATCAATGCAGTTTACGAAAAGTCCACATCCATGAAATGCCACCTAAAGGTTGAAAGTGAAGAGACTTCCAGGTGACTGACAGCGGTATTCAGATGCTCACTGAAGTGATCAAAGAGAAAACCCAGGAAAATCTGTATGAGCACATAAACCAGGAAGGAACCCAAACCACATGCTCACAACCTTGCGGTGAAATGTAATACGGGAAGGAAGGACTGACGGCTGGTGAGCTGGGTGACGCTCACAAGAGCTGAAATTTGGGAGCTGGTTATTAAACCATTGGTAGCTTGAAACTGGCCTTAGCAGGAGTGTTTACACCATGGAAATTGGCAGATGCTACAAATCAGAAAAAAAATTGAGTTTGGTGGGGACCACCAGCTTACCAAGTAAGAAATAAGTCACCGAATAAGAAGAAATAAATTCCTGTGTAGGAAGTGATCACTGCCTCTTGTATATCCATGGGACTTTTCAGTGTTTTGGCCAGCTTCCACCTCAGTCTCTGCATCTACAGAGGGGAGTGGGGGACCTGGGTGTCTCTTGCTCCCAAACCTGCCCACACTTGGTAGATTGGAAGTGTCAAGGAACTTACACTCCCTCATCAAATGAGACTTTTGGAAGTTGGTGTACACACGTTCCAGACTCCTTACCCCTTGGCTGGGGTAATTCTGAGTTCTGTGCTTTATACCTTTTCCCATAAGTTTCCCCAAAGGCCGTCAGAGGGAGGGAGATGGCTTGATTACCCATACCGTTACTGAATGCAAGTCCATGTGCCTGACACACGGTGAGGCCAAGCAATACCAAAACGTCCGAGTTTGGAGCACAAAAACGTGTACTGCAGGACCACGCAAGGAGATTAGGGTGGCTCACGCCTTAAAAAAAAGAAAAAACCCAAATCTCTGAAAACTTTCAGCAAAGCCCTTTCATAGGAAAGGTGATGGAGGGGTGTGGTTAGTTGTTGCAAACTTCTTGGTGTCAGATTCTTTGTTCTTGGAGGTCAGATCCCTATGTTCCTGGAAGCCTCCACCAAGCAAATGTTATTCTCTAATCTCACAAGAAAGGGCACGGTCCCAAAGTTCAACTCTCATCCGTCAAGGTCCAGGCCTGGGCTAAAAAGACGGGGTTCCTGCGAGGGTCAATTACCCTGCCCGGGCGGCTTCGTCCAGCATCCTGTCTGCATCCTCCCGTCAGTGCTCAGACATCAAGTGAGGTGACCGATCTCAGCTGACAGTGCCCTTAGGATTAGGTTCTCCAGACCCCACCCAGCCGTCATCACCGAGGAAGCCAGGCGCCCAGGACCCCACCTGCCCTCGGGCTTGCCATTTAACCTGGAGAGAGTCATTTGTACGGGACCCAGAGAAATACATGTAACAGATACCAAGCAGATTCATTCCCCACTCAGCTCATCACAATTGTCCTCCTTTGAGAACAGCCCCGACCACAGAGGTGGACCTTAAGTAATTCTGTGCAGTGTCCTTGCAACTTAACCGTGACCTCTGGCCACCTCCTAGGAGGAGGCGACTGATCTATGCTGGGCCAAGTTTGGAAACTTGAGTGGAGAGACTGAAGCTGGTTGAAGCTGGTACCTTAATGGTGGTGTCCATATACTCCAACTGATGAGGCCTCTATGGACCGTGACCCACAGATACAGCCACCGCCATAAGGTCACAGAGGTGGGGATGTAGGAGGGGTTCCCTCCTGCTTCAGGGTCCGGGGGCCTGGCTGGTGGGCGGCAGTGGTGAGGTGAGGATGCAGGAGATCTGGGGGACACAACCCTCAGCGTGGCCCCGAGACCCCAGCTCATCTGCTGCCCTGAGGTTGAAGGACCTGGAGGGACCCAGGAGAAGGCTCTGATCCATCCCTCATGCATTCTGCCTCGAGGACCCATGCAAGCTGACCATTGGCAGAGTGGGACCCCGAAACTTGCACTCAGGGGCTGGCACTAAAGGTCTCGCGATAACTCTAACTAGCAAACAGGCGCGCTGATGAGCGTATGCTAAAGATCTCACGCTAACAGCTGTGCGCTCGCCCAACCCTATTACAATACTTGTTAAAGTATTTGCAAATCTCCAGTCGTTTACATAAATGTTTTTCTAAGTATGATTTTTGCTTGGTCTCTTCTTGTTATGGAAAAAATATACTCAATGGAAGTTTTAAAAAAGTACAGAGAATAAACTGCTGTCATTTTTGTCTCAGTCTTTTATATATATATATATATATTAATTTATTTGTTTGGCTACACTGGGTCTTAGCTGTGGCACGCAGGATCTTCAGTATTCCTTGCAGCATGCAGGATCTGTCGTCGTGGCTTGGAGGATCTGGGCTTCCCATGTGGCGCCTGCCAATCCGGGAGACTTAAGAGAGGAGACTTAAGAGAGGAGACTTCAATCCCTGGGTGGGGAAGATCCCCTAGAGGAAGGGAGTGGCAACCCACTCCAGTATTCTTTCCTGGAGAATCCCACAGACGGAGGAGCCTGGTGGGCTACAGTCTGTGGGGTTGCAAAGAGTTGGACATGACTGAAGCGACTTAGCGCACATGGGGGATCTGGTTCCCTGAGTGGGGATCAGACCCCTGCATTAGGCCCCCCTGTATCAGTAGTGCAGAGTCTTACCACTGGACTGCCAGAGAAGTCCCTGTCTCATTCCGTTTTACTATCTGTAAGTGAGCATACATACAAAGGTGTCTGACTTCCCCAACCTTACCTGCACTTCCAGAGTAAACAACTTGAACTTGAATCCTTGCTTCAGGCTCTGCTTCTGGAAGAAGCCAGATGAAGACAGAGTCACATCCCTGGGAGGAAACCATAAAACTGGGGAGCTCCAAGCAGCAGGGAGCAGGGAAGCAAATCCACAGGGCAGCTGTCCTCGACTCACACTCAGAGTTGATGTGACCCCTGGGGAGCGTCAGGAGGGCTGGCTCCTAGCACCTCAGCCCCAGCCCCGTGTCACACTGATGATGGAATGAGGTCTGAGTTGTTTCTGTGTCCAGGTGTAGGAAGGGGTCTGGCTGACTTCAGGCTGCTTGAGCAAACAGAGACCCCCTTAAGCATAGAGCTTGGATGTCTCGGCTCCAGAATTATGAGAAAATGAACTTGGGCTTTTTCAGCCACCCAGTCTGTGGTATTTTATTATGGCAGCCTGAGTTGACATGCATTCTCCATTGAATGCTCCAAATTAACTAGTATTATGTATTTAGTATTTATTAAATTTAGTATTTAGTAATATGTATTTAGTATTCTCTTCTAATGTGAAAACTCTTCTCTGCATCTTTGGCTACATTTCCTTTAATTTTCTTTTTTCCCTTCTTCCTGTCTTTCTTTCCTCCCTTTATTCTTTCTTTCTTTCCTTCCTTCTTCTCTCCCTCTCTCCTTTTTTAATTTCCTCCCTTCCCCTCTCCCTTCTTTCTTCCTTTCTCTTTCTCCTTTCATGTTCTCTCTCTCACTTGCTTCCACCCCCTCCCTTTAGGAAGCTCTTATAAGTCTAGGGGTCTTATACCAGTTTGTAAGTAGCTGAGTCTTAGATTTACCAGTTGTACTGATTTTTATGTTTTCTGTCTCATTAATTTTTACCCTTACTTTTAATTCTCTCCCTAGGTTTATCTTGTGGCATATTTTCTAGCTTCTTGAGTTGGACGCTTCATTAACTTTCAGTCTTCCCCATGTAATAACACAAGCATTTGCGCCCTGGGACTCTTTTGTTACATTCTACGAGTTTCGCTATGCGGCGTTCCAATTGTTGTGTTCTGAATGGCCTATAATTGCAGTTTTGTTCCATTGTTTGAGTTATTTAGGAATCAATTTCCAAGTGGTTTAATTTTTTTCTGTTTGTCCCTTTGTTTTTAATTTCTGTTTTGTGGTCAGATAATGTGGCCAGAAAAAGGCAGCTTGTCAGCACCTCAGAGGTTGTCTCTGTGGCCTAGGATGGTGTGTTTCTCTCAGTTCCTCACAGATGCTTGAATGAAATGTCTTTTCCGTTTGTATTAATTTATGACACAGAGCTTGTTCTTTCCAAGCTGACATTCCTTGATGCATGGATCCTGCGAATAGCTCCGGGGATTCTGGTGCCACCATTGGGGACCCAGGAAGCCCTCAGGCAGAGTCACTGTGGACCTTGCGTTGGCTCAGTGTCTCCAGAGTGCAGCCGTTGCTCCCAACTCCTCATACAGCCTCGAGCAGCTAGTTTTCCATGGACCATGTTTCAGGAAATCCCATTTTAATGTTTTCTCATTTCTTGAGGGTCAACTATTTATGAAGTGTCCTGGTACAGGCATGCTTCACTTTTACTGCACTTTGCTTTATTGTGTTGTTTTGTTTGTGTTTTGGCTGCGCTGGGTCTTCCGGATGTGCAAGGGCTTTCTCTAGATACAGCGTGCAGACTTCTCATTGTGGTGCCTTCTCTTGTAGTGGGCTCAGAAGTTGTTGCACACGGACTTACTTGCCCCGAGGCATGTGGAATCTTCCTAGACAGGATCAAACTCGTGTCCCCTACGTTGGCAGGCTTAACCACTGGGATTCCTAACCACTGGACCACCAGGGAAGCCCTTATTGTGTTTTTCATCAATTGAAAGCTTTTGGCAACCCTGCACCAAGCAAGTCTATTGGAGTCATTTTTCCAACAGCATTTGCTCACTTCATGTCCCTGTGTCACATTTTGGCAATTCTTGCAGTGTTTTGAATTTTTAAGTTATTATTAAATGTCCTTTGGTGATATGTGTAATCAGTGATCTTGGATGTTACTGTTGTAAAGAGATTACAGTTTGCTGAAGGCTGAGATAACGGTTAGAAATGTTTTAGCCATAAAGTAATTTTAAAGTGTGTAGATTGTTGCTTTAGACATAATCGTTTAACTATTGCACATTTAGTAGACTACTGTGTGTATGTGTACTCAGTCGTGTCGAACTCTTTGCAACCCCATGGACTGTATGTCGCTACAGTGCATAGGGTTGCAAAGAGTCAGACACGACTGAGTGAGTGAACACGCGTGCAGGATAAAGCTAACTAGGGAATGTTTGGGCAGGGAAGGTCACAGGGAGCTCCCTGTCACTATGTGATCATCCTTCAGGGATGCCCTGGGAGGGGGTGTTGGCCCTGAGAGAGAAGCTGACCTGAAGTCTCTCCGAGGCTGAAGGATTCGGATTTATGGTGACTCTGATCCTCCATCCCACCTCATAATGATGATTGCTGACTTGGCTGCCCAGGACGCATAGTTTTTCTTTCTCAGGAACCACTGTTTCTGCACATTCTGTGACCTTCTCCATGCCTGCATCTCCAGCTGTCGGCAGCATCTCTCAAGATGATCAGAGTCGGGAGGGAGGGAGCAGAAGGCAGATCTGACCTCACTTGCATTATTGGTCTCTGACACGTACAGGCCTGAGAAGTGCCTGAGAAGTGCAGACAGGTGGATCTGCATCCCTCTCCCCCATCCGGTTGCTATGGTGAGTGACCTGTCAGATCCCGGACATGAAGTAGATGCTGCGAGAAGGCTGAAAGCTGGAGGACCATTCAAGAGGTCCATTAGAAGCATTAATGAGCTTGGTCTTCCCTCTCTCCGTAATGGACTAAACATTAGCCCGCCCCACTAATGCGTTCTTGGCCACAAAGAAACCTACAACAGCTAATGCCCTGTTCCCTATTATGTCAGTGACAGAAGAAATGCTTTCATTATCAATTCCATTCACAGACTTATAGATGCTTAAATCACTCGAGCCTCAGCCACCTCTGGTTTGGGCATGAAAGAGGCTATGGGAATGGGAATAAAAAAAAAAAAAAAAAAAAAAACATTGTCAGCATCATCAACAAACACCATGCTGGGCTTTGGGGACACATCAGAGCATATGCTGAACCACCTGTTAACTCCCCATGGGCCCGATAGCTCCTTCAACACTGGGTTTCAGGCTTAGAGAAAATGGACTCTCTGTTGCATAAATGGTATGGAAGTTAGTTTTCCAAGGACCCTTTCTCAGCAAAATATACCAGGAGCTGTCCTTGTGTAGAGGACGTTCCAGTGGGTGGCAGGGGTACAGTGAGCAAAACTCTGCAAGCCTCTCATTTCTCACAGGGGACAGCTTAGCTGGAGGCACTAGAATTCCCACCCATGCAGTATGAGGTCCTGCATGGAACCCGGGAAGGTCCCAGTGGGCACTGGCTGAGCATCTTCTCCCAGTCTGGGGGTTTTCTCCCTTGGGGAGGAGGTAGCATACTCTGCATGTGTAGAGAAAAGGGGGGAAAATTACTGATGACAAAAAAAGACAGAATGGGGACATTGTCACGACTCTTGCCGAAGTTCCTATTCTCCCCCTCCTATGCATGCGACAAGCCTGGACTTCCTTGATCCCTGAAGTTAGGTGTGGCCACGAAACTCACTTTAGACATGAAATGTCAGTAGAATGAAAATGTTGTCATTTCAGTGGAAGTAAAAGCATAAAGTAGAAGAGCTATTTGAAGAGACAATGACTGAGCATTTTCCAAACCGAATGAAAGACACTTAACCCAGAAGTGTGGCCAATAAATATAAGGAGAGAATAAGTATAAAGAAATCCACAGGTCGACAACCTAGTGAAACCGTAGGAAAATCAAAGGTAAAAGTTCTTTGAAACAGACCTATGAAAAGACACAGATGGGTTTCAAAAGAAGTGAGGTAACTGGGATTCTGAATTCTCAAACACGGAAGTTAGAAGAAATTGGGCTCTGATTCAACACGAAGAAAGAAAATAGCACCACTACTGTCAGCAAAAACACCTTCCAAGAATGAGAGTGCGAGCTTCCATGATAGCTTAGTGGTCAAGAATCTGCCTGCCAGTGCAGGAGACACAGGGTCAATCCCTGGTCTAGGAAGATCCCCCATGCTGGGGAGCAACTAAGCCCAAGCACCACAACTACTGAGCCTGTGCTCTGGAGCCCGGGAGCTGCAGCTACTGAAGCCTGAGCACCCTAGAGCCCGTGCTTCCCAACAGGAGAAGCCTCCACAGTGAGATGGCCACGTGCTGCAACTAGAGCGTGGTCCTGGCTCTCGGCAACTAGAGAAAAGCCCGTGCAGCAGTGAAGACCCAGCAGAGTCAAAATAAATACAAAGGCAAAAAAGAATGAGGGTGAGATAAAGATGGTTTCAGACAAATGAAATCAGAAGAGTGTGTCAAGAGGAAATTCTAAAAATAGAAAACTTCCAGCAGAACCAAAGTGATCCCACATAGTGAGTCGAGGTGCCAAAGGATAGAGAAATAAATGTGAACACAAGTGTAATCAAACTTTGATAATAGCAATACTGTCTTGTGAAGTTTTTTAAAAAATTAGGCTTAAAATACAGGCAACAGGGACTTCCCTGGTGGTGCAGAGGTTAAAGACTCTGTGCTTCCACTGCCAGGGGCACAGGTTTGATCTCTGGTCAGGGAAGGAAGATCCCACATGCCATGTGGTACGGCCACAAAAAAAAAAAAAAGAAAAAAAAAACGGGGAACAAAACATAATAAATCACGACGGAAGTAAATGAAGAAAAAGCTCTGTATTATCCAGAAAGAAGCTAATACTTATTAACTTTAAGCCTTGATAAATTATCTTTGTTTTCACTTGTAGAGTAACCATGAAACGATTAGTTCTACAATGTATAACTTACAAACTAGTGAAAGAAATGGAGCTTTTAAAAGTCTATTTAAAGGAAGATAGAAGAAAATGAACCAAGCACAAAAGATGGTAGATTTAAACCCAACTATATCACAAATGATATTAAACATGTAAATTTAAAGACAGGTAAATGATAAATTAGGAGTTTGGGATTAGCAGAAACAAACTATTCTGTGTAAAATAAACAACAAGGTTCTACTTTACAGCACAGGGAACTATATTCATCACCTTGTAATAAGCCATAATGATAAAGAATATGAAAAAGGATATATGTGTGTGTATAGCTGAATCACTTGGCTGTATGCCAGAAACTAACATAAACTTCAATTGAAAAAAAAAAAACAAAACAGAAAGACAGGTAAATGTGACGGGTCACCAGTAGTTGTGCATGGTAGCTTTCCCCAAGCCCACCTCATGCCTTGAAAGTAAAGGACAACAAGACTTCGGCTGATGACTCACAATGCCCACTGTGACCGTCCACAGCTGCCTGGCAGCATCACATAAGTGAGAGTTAAAGGCAAGGGCTGGCTGGCACGTCCCTTCTTCAGCTCCCTGCGGGGCCACTGTGGTTTGGGCTCTGGCATCTGCTTTGTGTGGTCCTTCCGTCTCACATGCTGCTTGATGACCGCCTGTTGTCTGTACAGCTGCTCCTATCAGCCCCTTGTCCCTCCTGCAACCCACCGCTCGTGGTCCAGAGAATAGGCAGCCCGAGTTGTTCAGACCTGCGGCTCCAGAGTTCCAAGGGGCAGCACTGGCACGGAGGACCGCTCCATCCTTCTTGCCAAAGGCCTTTTCCATGAAGGGCATTTCATCGTGACTCTGGGCAGCAGGCTACCCTGCTTCAACAACTAGTTCCCATGGAGCCAGAAGCCTTAGAAACTTGCCCTTACAACCCTCACCACCGAATCCCACTCAGCAGATTTCAGTACCACCTGGCATCATGTCGGAGAAAGAACCCCAAGAAAGCCAAAAAGATGGCCAGCTGTAAATACAACGCCTGCCACGTGGTCCCCATCAAGAAGCTGGAGGAGCACGAGGCTGCCTGTGTCAACAAAAGCACCATGGAGGAAGAGGACAGCCTGAGTCCCCTGAAGGTCAACCTCCCAAATGCAGGGCAGAAGGGCAACAGAAACGCCTCTCCAGTGTCCCCCCGTCTCCCCATCCCCGACCTCTGGAATGTTGATAGCACAAATTGCCACCCCATGTTTGTCCTTAAGTCTTTCATTCCCCAGAAACTTGTTTGTGAAAGCGACACCAGAGAGTCAGAGACAGATGACCACACCCCATCCCTGACTGCCCCCGCAGATCATCAGACCGGGAGAGTGAACCGCCAGCAGAAGATACAGGCCTCTTAAAAGCATGACGGGAGATGCAATTCACCGGAATAAAAGGCATACAAAGCAAACTACACTGGGGTGCTTTTTTTGTTTGTTTTTAACCTACCTAACAGATTCATTTTATTTTATTTTTTGGCTGCACTGGGTCTTCCTTGTTGGACACGGGCTTTTTCTAGTTGCGGCGAGCCGGGGCTACTTTTCATTGCTGTGCCCAGCCTTCTCATTGCGGTGGCTCTTCTCGTGGAGCACAGGCTCTAGGGGCTTCAGCAGTTGTGGTGCACAGGCTTATTTGCTCTACGGCATGTGTGATCTTCTGGGACCAGGGATCAAACATGCAGCCCCTGCACTGGCAGGTGGATTCTTAACCACTGGACCACCAGGGAAGTACAAGACTTTAAATGTGCATACAAACTACACAATATTAAAACGGCTTTAAAATATACTATTTAATGGCATCCTCACAAGAATTCAATGAGGTAGATTAAGTATCCACACTTTGTAAATTAGGAGATTGGGGTTTAAACAAAAGAAATGGCATGGCCAGGGGAACATGACCAAAAGCAAAGGACACAGATGAGTCAGTTCCCAGGCCACGTGTCCTAACCTATGGTGCTAAATTGTTTTCATTTTTTTTAAGTACATGTAACTTTACCACCCCTGGCCCCTTCAACTGTTTATACAAAGTGTTATGTAAAGATTTCTTTTTGGAAAAAAAAGAGAAATTCCCAGTGTTGGCCCTAGAAACTCTATGGTTAATAAAATACTTGGACTAGAGAATTGCCACATAAGAAGTAGGTAAAATAAGAAAGTGGTGTGTAAGGCATACATCCATGAAATTCAGGTCGACAAGATCAGGAAAAAAAAAATTGGTTTGGAGTATGAAACAAATTGGTCATGAGTTAGTTATTCTTGAAGCTGAGTAAAGGATAAATTTTAATTCTCTCTACTTTTATTTAAATGTTTATTTTACTATTTTATTATTCTCTATTTTTGTATAAACTTGAAATCTTACATAATAAAAATAGTTTAAATGTATTTTAATATATTCACAATATATTTTAACATAAATATATTATACAATCATATATTTTATATAAATTAGATGTCATATTTTAATAAAAATAGTTTTTAAAATATGTATTATATATAAATTTGAAGCCTTCCATAATAAAAATAGCTTTAAATATATTTTATGATATACTTAATATATTATAAATATATATATTAGTGGGTGAAGTGAAGGTCACTCAGTCGTGTCTACTCTTTGCAACCCCATGGACTATACAGTCCGTGGAATTCTCCAGGCCAGAATACTGGAGTGGGTAGCCTTTCCCTTCTCCAGGGGAGTCTTCCCAACCCAGGGATCAAACCCAGGTCTCCCACATCGCAGGCAGATTCTTTACCAGCTGAGCCACAAGGGAAGGCTAAAGTCAATTGCCCTCTCTGAGGTAGCAGGGATAAATTAGAGACTTGGAATTAGCATATACAGCCACTATATATAAAATAGGTAAACAATAAGGTCCTATTAGTGCAGGGAACTATATTTGATATCTTGTACTAATATATATATAAATACATTAGTGATACAAATATAATAGCGTTATTCAATACCTTATAATAATATATATAATATATACAATAATATAAATATATAATAATGTAAGTAATATAATTATATACTATATAACAATCAATTTGCTGTTACAACAGAAATTAACACAATATTGCAATTTAACTATACTTCAATTTTTTAATTTAAAAACTATTATATATTACATATAAATGTGTATTATATATTACATTTTTAATTAAAAAGTTTAAATATATAAATAAATTTATATGCACTATTTTAAGTATATATTATGAATATTTCAAGTTTGTATAAAAATAGAGAGAGAATAAGATAGAGATATATATACACGCACATCAAATGCAATATAGTAGTTTGGGTTGGCTTCTGGAACAGAAAAAGATATTAGTGGAAACGTGGTGAAATACAATTAAAGTCTGTAGTTTAGTTAACAGCATTCTGCTGACGTGAATTTTCATTTTATTGAGTGCACCATGGTCTTTCAAGATGTTAACATTAGGGAAAGCTGGTTGGAGGGTATAGGGTAACTCTTTGTACCACCCATGCAAATTTTCTGTAAACCTAAAATGATTTCAAAATAATAAAATTTAAAGACAGAGCAAAGAGCAACACAATGAGCAGAACTCTGGACTCTCCTCTACCCCGTCGGCCTTGGGCAGCTGCCTTGCTGTGGTCGTGTTAGTCGCTCAGTCATGTCCAACTCCTGCCTGCCTCTGTGCTTGCTCATCCGCAGAGCAGAGATGATAAGCTCATAGGATGTTGTGGAGGACTAGGACTTAACACACACAGCATTACCAGGACAGTGTCTGGTACAAAGGAAGCCCTGCATTAATGTTAACCGCTAGTACTGGTAATGGTGGAGGTATTCAGCAAAAAGAAAATGTCATGTGGTAAGGGAAAAAATGATGAGCAAGTCAATTTATAAAATATATAAACAAATTTAATCAACTCAGAAAAATCATCAATGTTGCATTTAACATGATAAAAATCAGCTAGGAAAGGGCATTGTTCAGAAGGAAAGAAACACTGAATAGCAAATACGTGTATTAAAAATGTTTGCTGCTGCTGCTAAGTCGTTTCAGTCACGTCCAACTCTGTGCGACCCCATAGACGGCAGCCCACCAGGCTCCCCCGTCACTAAGATTCTCCAGGCAAGAACACTGGAGTGGGTTGCCCTTTCCTTTGTTTATGTAGTCCCCAAAACAAGTTTTATATGTTACAAACCAGCCAAGAGGAGGAAAGAGACCAGGATATTACAGAAACTTCACAAATTCAATGAAGAAAAGAAAAGGAAAAAAGGTATAGATGGTAAAGAGAAAACACAACTTTAAATGGCAGAAATTAACCCAAATATATCAATATTCATATAAATGTAAAGGGATTTAACTTACCTATTTAAAAGTCCTATTTATCTTTCTAAATCAAATATATGTCCATTTTGATCATACTAACATATTGTAAGAAATACATGCTGCCACCACCTCCCATCCCCTGGAGAAGGAAATGGAAACCCACTCCAGTATTCTTGCCTGGAGAAGCCCATGGCCAGAGGAGCCTGGCAGGCTACAGTCCATGGGCTCACAAAGAGTCGGACACGACTTAGTGACTAAACCACCACCACCTCCACCACCTCCCATACATGTAACAGACATAACCATCGATCATGGCATTCTTTCCTGAGCCTGGACAATTCTTTCGGAATCCTCAACACAAGGCTCCAGGCAAAGGAGGTCACACAGAGGTCGGCTCTGTCTTGACAGCGTCCACCCCTAGGCAGGTTCCCCACTTGATCCTTTCTGACCCTCACGTCCCAACTCATGTTCCAGAAGGAACAAAGAAATACAGGAACCTAAGAAAACATCCTAGCTGGAAATCTAGAGGAAAGACCAGGCAAGAGAGGGATGCCTGTTCTAAAGGCCAGAGTTACATCTCAGCCAACTCTTCCGTCTTCTCCTCATCTCTTACCTCTGCTGGGCCTATCTCTGGGGAGACATCCCGGCAAGCCAGCCTCTAGCAGGGACCATCATTAAAACACATGTTAGCAGTGACAGTGAGCACAGTAAGCCAGTGCTGGGCTGGGTGCCAGCAACTGGATCACAGAGGAGAATGGGCTGGGGGTAATGGCAGCCCCAGGACCCCTGGGCAGCAGGTGAACTTCCGAAGTTCCTGGAGAGGATTCCTGGCAGAGAAGGAGCCTGGCATGAAAAGCCATATGCTCAGGCAGAGGGGGTTCTGGCATAACAGAGGAAGGAAAAAAGAAAGGGGCGCTAGAGATTTCCCTGGTGGTCCAGTGGTTAAGAATCCACCTTCCACTATAGGGAATGTGGGTTCGATCCCTGGTCAGGGAATTAAGATCTCACATGCAGTGAGGCAGCCAAGTCCACACACCATAACTAGAGAGGCCTGTGTGAGGTAACAAGGACTCAGCATAGCTGGAGAAAAAAAGTGGGGGGAGCTACCTTGGGGCCAGTTGCCTTGCAGATACTAAGCCCCAGCCACAATCCTGAGGGGAAAGTATTTTTGTTTCCAATATACAGATATGAAAAGTGAGTCTTAGAGAAGCTAAATAATTTGCCTTGGTTCATAAAGTTAATAAGTGATGAGTAGCCTAATGAATCCATCTCCAGAAATTCCACTCCTAAATTTGTACAAACCAGAAATGTGTACATGAGTTTGCCAAAAGATGAGGACAGCTATTCTCAACAGCACTATTTGTAATGTTGTTGTTCAGTCACTAAGTCGTGTTTGTCTCTGTGATCCCATGGTCTACATGACGCCAGGCTTCCTTGAGCAAATTCCCGGAGTTTGCTCAAGTTCATGTCCATTGAGTCAGTGATGCTATCCAACCATCTCATCCTCTGCTGCCATCTTTTGCTTTAGCCTTCAATCTTTCCCAGCATCAGGGTCTTTTCAAATGAGTTGGCTCTTCTCATCAGGTGGCCAAAATATTGGAGCTTCAGCTTCAGCATCAGTCCTTCCAACAAATATTCAATGAATGTTACTATTAATAAACCTTATTTTTTTTCTTTTCTTTTTTTTAAATTTTATTTTATTTTTAAACTTTACAATATTGTATTAGTTTTGCCAAATGTTGAAATGAATCCACCACAGGTATACATGTGTTCCCCATCCTGAAACCTCCTCCCTCCTCCCTCCTCCCTCCCCATACCATCCCTCTGGGTAGTCCCAGCGCACCAGCCCCAAGCATCCAGCATCGTGCATTGAACCTGGACTGGCGACTTGTTTCATACATGATATTATACATGTTTCAATGCCATTCTCTCAAATCTTCCCACCCTCTCCCTCTTCCACAGAGTCCATAAGACTGATCTATACATCAGTGTCTCTTTTGCTATCTCCTACACAAGGTTATTGTTACCATCTTTCTAAATTCCATATATATGCGTTAGTATACTATATTGGTGTTTTTCTTTCTGGCTTACTTCACTCTGTATAATAGGCTCCAGTTTCATCCACCTCATTAGAACTGATTCAAATGAATTCTTTTTAATGGCTGAGTAATACTCCATTGTGTATATGTACCACAGCTTTCTTATCCATTCATCTGCTGATGGACATCTAGGTTGCTTCCATGTCCTGGCTATTATAAACAGTGCTGCAATGAACATTGGGGTACACGTGTCTCTTTCCCTTCTGGTTTCCTCAGTGTGTACGCCCAGCAGTGGGATTGCTGGATCATAAGGCAGTTCTATTTCCAGTTTTTTAAGGAATCTCCACACTGTTCTCCATAGTGGCTGTACTAGTTTGCATTCCCACCAACAGTGTAAGAGGGTTCCCTTTTCTCCATACCCTCTCCAGCATTTATTGCTTGTAGACTTTTGGATCGCAGCCATTCTGACTGGCGTGAAATGGTACCTCATAGTGGTTTTGATTTGCATTTCTCTGATAATGAGTGATGTTGAGCATCTTTTCATGTGTTTGTTAGCCATCTGTATGTCTTCTTTGGAGAAATGTCTATTTAGTTCTTTGGCCCATTTTTTGATTGGGTCATTTATTTTTCTGGAGTTGAGCTGTAGGAGTTGCTTGTATATTTTTGAGATTAGTTCTTTGTCAGTTGCTTCATTTGTTATTATTTTCTCCCATTCTGAAGGCTGCCTTTTCACCTTGCTAATAGTTTCCTTTGATGTGCAGAAGCTTTTAAGTTTAATTAGGTCCCATTTGTTTATTTTTGCTTTTATTTCCAATATTCTGGGAGGTGGGTCATAGAGGATCCTGTTGTGATGCATGTCGGAGAGTGTTTTGCTTGTGTTCTCCTCAAGGAGTTTTATAGTTTCTGGTCTTACATTTAGATCTTTAATCCATTTTGAGTTTATTTTTGTGTATGGTGTTAGAAAGTGTTCTAGTTTCATTTTTTTATAAGTGGCTGGCCAGTTTTCCCAGCACCACTTGTTAAAGAGATTGTCTTTAATCCATTGTATATTCTTGCCTCCTTTGTCAAAGATAAGGTGTCCATATGTGCGTGGATTTATCTCTGGGCTTTCTATTTTGTTCCATTGATCCATATTTCTGTCTTTGTGCCAGTACCATACTGTCTTGATAACTGTGGCTTTGTAGTAGAGCCTGAAGTCAGGTAGGTTGATTCCTCCAGTTCCATTCTTCTTTCTCAAGATAGCTTTGGCTATTCGAGGTTTTTTGTATTTCCATACAAATTGTGAAATTATTTGTTCTAGCTCTGTGAAGAATACCGTTGGTAGCTTGATAGGGATTGCATTGAATCTATAAATTGCTTTGGGTAATATACTCATTTTCACTATACTGATTCTTCCAATCCATGAACATGGTATATTTCTCCATCTATTAGTGTCCTCTTTGATTTCTTTCACCAGTGTTTTATAGTTTTCTATATATAGGTCTTTAGTTTCTTTAGGTAGATATATTCCTAAGTATTTTATTCTTTCCATTGCAGTGGTGAATGGAATTGTTTCCTTAATTTCTCTTTCTGTTTTCTCATTATTAGTGTATAGGAATGCAAGGGATTTCTGTGTGTTGATTTTATATCCTGCAACTTTACTATAATCATTGATTAGTTCTAGTAATTTTCTGGTGGAGTCTTTAGGGTTTTCTATGTAGAGGATCATGTCGTCTGCAAACAGTGAGAGTTTTACTTCTTCTTTTCCAATTTGGATTCCTTTTATTTCTTTTTCTGCTCTGATTGCTGTGGCCAAAACTTCCAAAACTATGTTGAATAGTAATGGTGAAAGTGGGCACCCTTGTCTTGTTCCTGACTTCAGAGGAAATGCTTTCAATTTTTCACCATTGAGGATAATGTTTGCTGTGGGTTTGTCATATATAGCTTTTATTATGTTGAGGTATGTTCCTTCTATTCCTGCTTTCTGGAGAGTTTTTTATCATAAATGGATGTTGAATTTTGTCAAAGGCTTTCTCTGCATCTATTGAGATAATCATATGGTTTTTTTTTTTCAATTTGTTAATGTGGTGTATTACATTGATTGATTTGCGGATATTGAAGAATCCTTGCATCCCTGGGATAAAGCCCACTTGGTCATGGTCTATGATCTTTTTAATGTGTTGTTGGATTCTGATAGCTAGAATTTTGTTAAGGATTTTTGCATCTATGTTCATCAGTGATATTGGCCTGTAGTTTTCTTTTTATGTGGGATCTTTGTCAGGTTTTGGTATTAGGGTGATGGTGGCCTCATAGAATGAGTTTGGAAGTTTACCTTCCTCTGCAATTTTCTGGAAGAGTTTGAGCAGGATAGGTGTTAGCTCTTCTCTAAATTTTTGGTAGAATTCAGCTGTGAAGCCATCTGAACCTGGGCTTTTGTTTGCTGGAAGAGTTTTGATTATAGTTTCAATTTCCATGCTTGTGATGGGTCTGTTAAGATTTTCTATTTCTTCCTGGTCCAGTTTTGGAAAATTGTACTTTTCTAAGAATTTGTCCATTTCTTCCACGTTGTCCATTTTATTGGCATATAATTGTTGATAGTAGTCTCTTATGATCCTTTGTATTTCTGTGTTGTCTGTTGTGATCTCTCCATTTTCATTTCTAATTTTATTGATTTGATTTTTCTCCCTTTGTTTCTTGATGAGTTTGGTTAATGGTTTGTCAATTTTATTTATCCTTTCAAAGAACCAGCTTTTGGCTTTGTTGATTTTTGCTATGGTCTCTTTTGTTTCTTTTGCATTTATTTCTGCCCTAATTTTTAAGATTGGTTCTTCATTTCTTCCTTTTCTAGTTGCTTTAGGTGTAGAGTTAGGTTATTTATTTGACTTTTTTCTTGTTTCTTTAGGTATGCCTGTATTGCTATGAACTTTCCCCTTAGCACTGCTTTTACAGTGTCCCACAGGTTTTGGGTTGTTGTGTTTTCATTTTCATTCATTTCTATGCAAATTTTGATTTCTTTTTTGATTTCTTCTGTGATTTGTTGGTTATTCAGCAGCGTGTTGTTCAGCCTCCATATGTTGGAATTTTTAATAGTTTTTCTCCTGTAATTGAGATCTAATCTTACTGCATTGTGGTCAGAAAAGTTGCTTGGAATGATTTCTATTTTTTTGAATTTACCAAGGCTAGATTTATGGCCCAGGATGTGATCTATCCTGGAGAAGGTTCCATGTGCGCTTGAGAAAAAGGTGAAATTCGTTGTTTTGGGATGAAATGTCCTATAGATATCAATTAGGTCTAACTGGTCTATTGTATCGTTTAAAGTTTGTGTTTCCTTGTTAATTTTCTGTTTAGGTGATCTATCCATAGGTGTGAGTGGGGTATTAAAGTCTCCCACTATTATTGTGTTATTGTTAATTTCTCCTTTCATACTTGTTAGCATTTGTCTTACATACTGCAGTGCTCCTGTGTTGGGTGCATATATATTTATAATTGTTATATCTTCTTCTTGGATTGATCCTTTGATCATTATGTAGTGACCATCTTTGTCTCTTTTCACAGCCTTTGTTTTAAAGTCTATTTTATCTGATATGAGTATTGCTACTCCTGCTTTCTTTTGATCCCTATTTGCATGGAAAATCTTTTTCCAGCCCTTCACTTTCAGTCTGTATGTGTCCCCTGTTTTGAGGTGGGTCTCTTGTAGACAACATATGTAGGGGTCTTGTTTTTGTATCCATTCAGCCAGTCTTTGTCTTTTGGTTGGGGCATTCAACCCATTTACGTTTAAGGTAATTACTGATAAGTATGATCCCGTTGCCATTTACTTTATTGTTTTGGGTTCGAGTTTATACACTGTTTTTGTGTTTCCTGTCTAGAGAATATCCTTTAGTATTTGTTGGAGAGCTGGTTTGGTGGTGCTGAATTCTCTCAGCTTTTGCTTGTCTGAAAAGCTTTTGATTTCTCCTTCATACTTGAATGAGATCCTTGCTGGGTACAATAATCTGGGCTGTAGGTTATTTTCTTTCATCATTTTAAGTATGTCTTGCCATTCCCTCCTGGCTTGAAGAGTTTCTATTGAAAGGTCAGCTGTTATCCTTATGGGAATTCCCTTGTGTGTTATTTGTTGTTTTTCCCTTGCTGCTTTTAATATTTGTTCTTTGTGTTTGATCTTTGTTAATTTGATTAATATGTGTCTTGGGGTGTTTCTCCTTGGGTTTATCCTGTTTGGGACTCTCTGGGTTTCTTGGACTTGGGTGATTATTTCCTTCCCCATTTTAGGGAAGTTTTCCACTATTATCTCCTCAAGTATTTTCTCATGGTCTTTCTTTTTGTCTTCTTCTTCTGGAACCCCTATGATTCGAATGTTGTAGCGTTTAATATTGTCCTGGAGGTCTCTGAGATTGTCCTCATTTCTTTTAATTCGTTTTTCTTTTATCCTCTCTGATTCATTTTTTTCTACCATTCTATCTTCTAATTCATTAATCCTATCTTCTGCCTCTGTTATTCTACTATTTGTTGCCTCCAGAGTGTTTTGGATCTCATTTATTGCATTATTCATTATATATTGACTCTTTTTTATTTCTTCTAGGTCCTTGTTAAACCTTTCTTGCATCTTCTCAATCCTTGTCTCCAGGCTATTTATCTGTGATTCCATTTTGATTTCAAGATTTTGGATCAATTTCACTATCATTATTCGGAATTCTTTATCAGGTAGATTCCCTATCTCTTCCTCTTTTGTTTGGTTTGGTGGGCATTTATCCTGTTCCTTTACCTGCTGGGTATTCCTCTGTCTCTTCATCTTGTTTAAATTGCTGAGTTTGGGGTGTCCTTTCTGTATTCTGGCAGTTTGTGGAGTTCTCTTTATTGTGGCATTTCCTTGCTGTGTGTGGGTTTGTACAGGTGGCTTGTCAAGGTTTCTTCGTTAGGGAAGCTTGTGTCGGTGTTCTGGTGGGTGGAGCTGTATTTCTTCTCTCTGGAGTGCAATGAAATGTCCAGTAATGAGTTATGAGATGTGGTGGGTGGAGCTGTATTTCTTCTTTCTGGAGTGCAATGAAGTGTCCAGTAATGAGTTATGAGATGTCTATGGTTTTGGGGTGACTTTGGGCAGCCTGTATCTTGGAGCTCAGGGCTGTGTTCCTTTGTTGCTGGAGAATTTGCTTGGTATGTCTTGCCCTGGAACTTGTTGGCCCTTGTGTGGTGCTTGGTTTCAGTGTAGGTATGGAGGCATTTGATGAGCTCCTGTCAATTAATGTTCCTTGGAGTCAGGAGTTCCCTGGAGTCAGGGTTTGGATTTAAGTCTCCTGCTTCCAGTTATCGGTCTTATTTTTACAGTAGTTTCAAAACTTCTCCTTCTATACAGCACCATTGATAAAACATCTACGTTAAAGATGAAAAGTTTCTCTACCGTGAGGGTCACCCAGAGAGGTTCACAGCGTTACATGGAGAAGAGAAGAGGGAGGAGGGAGTTAGACGTGACCCAAATGAAATGAGGTGGAATCAATAGAGGAGAGAGTGGGCTAGCCAGTAATCACTTCCTTATGTGCACTCCACAACTGGACCACTCAGAGATGTTCACCAAGTTATACAGAGAAGAGAAGAAGGAGGAAGGAGACAGAGGTGGCCAGGAGGATAAAAGGGGGAATGAAAAGGAGGGAGACAGATCCAGCCAGTAATCAGTTCCCTAAGTGTTCTCCACTGTCTGGAACACACAGAAATTCACAGAGTTGGGTAGAGTAGAGAGGGGTTAGGGAGGAGACACAGGAGACCTGATGGAGAAAAAGGAGAGTCCAAAGGGAGAGAGAGCAGTCAAGCCAGTAATCTCGCTCCCTAGTGAAAAATGGGTACTGAAGATTGGGTTCTTAAAGGTACAAAACTGGTAACAAATACATAAAAGCAAAAATTAAAAATCTAGAGTAGAATTTGGGATTTCAAAAATACGATGTTAAAGAAGGAAAAGAAAGAGAGAAAAAACGAACAAACAAAAACAAACAAGGTCGCGAAAATTATAAAGAAAATATAGGTACAAAATTGGTAACTAATACCAAAAAGCAAAAGTTAAAAATCTAGAGTAGAGTTTGGAATTTCAAAAATACAATGTTAAAAAATAGAAGAGGAAAAAGAAAGAGAGAGGAAAACAAACAAACAAAAAGAAACAAAGTCACAAAAATTATAAAGAAAATACAAGTACAAAATTGATAACAAATACCAAAAAGCATAAATTAAAAATCTAGAGTAGAATTTGGAATTTCAGATATACAATGTTATATAAAAGAAGAAGAGAAAGAAACAGGAAAAAAAAAAGTCACAGAAATTATAAAAAAAACTATAGGTACAAAATTGATTACAAATACCAAAAAGCTAAAATTAAAAATCTAGAGTAGAGTTTGGAATTTCAAAAATATAATGTTAAAGAAAAGAAGAAAAAAAAAAACAAGGTAAAAAAATTATAAAAAATATATATATGAAGTTTGCTTTAAAAAAATAGGGTCTTTTTTTTTTGCAAAGTAATAGGTTATAAAAGTGAAAATTAAAGGAATAATAGAGGACTTAAAATTTTTTTAATTAAAAAAAAAAAGAATGATCATAAAAATAGTAAAAATATATCTAGGACTTTCTCTGGTTTTGTTGTATTTTGGGTTCAGTTCATTTTTGGCTAGTTCCTTGGTCCAACTTATGTTTCTCAAGATCTATAGGCCCCTTCCTATGTAGTTGGTACTAACCACAGGGTTTTAATCTATTGCCTGTAGCTTCCAAGGCGGTTCCCTCTGTTATAGCTTCTTCTGTTTGCTGGTCTCTTCAGTGTTTGGTTTCCGCCCTGACACAAAGGGGACGGTGGAGGACACTTTTTTTTTTTTTAGGCTCACTTGTTCAGTTGGGCTGTGGGGAGGGAGGGAGGGATGCTGCAAACAAATAACACTGGCGTGTGCTTGCTGTGCCTCAGCCACACTGGGTCTGCCCCAGCTCAGGGCGCGTGTAGCCTCCCTGCCCACACTGCTCAGGCTCTAGGTTGCTCTGCCGGGAACCATCCATGGCCGGCCCTGGGCTGCCTGCACCTCCCAGGTCCAAGCCGCTCAGGTTCAGGCACTCAGGTAGTCCTCAGAGGCACAGACTCGGTTGGGCCTGCGTTTTGTGCCCTTCCCAGGTCCGAGCAGCTCAGGTGATGAGGTGTTTGGCGAGCGCGATTGCTGCGACTTATCGCCTCCCCGCCACTCCGTTATCTAGGTGTACAACCGGCGCACCTTCTCAGGCAGATGCTGACCGTCCAGACCCCCAAGAAGTTTTAGTTAGCAAAGAAGCCTGCTTACAGTTTTGTAGATAATGTCTCTCTGGGGCTGCGATTGCCCCCTTCCGGCTCTGGCTGCCTGTCACCGGAGGGGGAAGGTCTGCAGCCGGCTATCTCTGTTCAGTCCTTTGTTCTGTGCGCAGGCCTGGCAGTGTCTTAGGTTAGGGCTGGCTTTTCGCGTGGTAGATATCCCACAGTCTGGTTTGCTAGCCCAAATTATTTTGCTCAGATAGCGCTCAGGGTATTCAGGCCAGATTCTTACTCTCAGCGATGCAGCGTGTTAGATATCCCACAGTCTGGTTTGCTAGCCCAAATTATTTTGCTCAGATAGCGCTCAGGGTATTCAGGCCAGATTCTTACTCTCAACGATGCAGCGTGTTAGATATCCCACAGTCTGGTTTGCTAGCCCAAATTATTTCGCTCAGATAGCGCTCAGGGTATTCAGGCCAGATTCTTACTCTCAGCGATGCAGCCGGCGCCGCGCCTCCCTGCCCAGCCCCCGCTTGCTAATGGCGGGTGCAGGCGTCTGCGCTGCTTCTCTGCTGGGGGAGTTACCGTAGGGCTCGCAATCTGCGGGGTTTAATGGTTTATTTATTTTTCCTCCCTGTTATGTTGCCCTCTGTGCTTCCAAGGTTCGGCACAGATTTGGCAGTTAGAAGGTTTCCTGGTGTTTGGAAACTTCTCTCTTTTTAAGACTCCCTTCCCGGGACGGAACTCCGTCCCTCCCTCTTTTGTCTCTTTTTTTGTCTTTTGTATTTTTTCCTACCTCCTTTCGAAGACTTGGGTTGCTTTCCTGGGTGCCTGATGTCCTCTGCCGGCATTCAGAAGTTGTTTTGTGGAATTTACTGGGCGTTTAAATGTTCTTTTGATGAATTTGTGGGGGAGAAAGTGTTCTCCCGGTCCTACTCCTCCGCCATATTAGCTAATAATAAACCTTATTAATTACTATTAATATTCAATGAATATTACTATATGTAATGCCAGTCCCCAAATATTCCACCTGTCCTGCAGGAGAAATGGGTATAGTATAGAAAAGATCCATGATGGAACGCGATGCAGTCCTGAGAACGAACTGACTGTAACTACCTGGTCAACAAGGGTAAATCTTACATAAAGTGAAATTCAGTTTACACAGACTTTTTTTAAAAAAGCAAGATAAATCAATGATGTGTGGATTCAGGATGGTAGTTACCTTTGGTGGGGAGGAGGAGGGGTTTCCGGGGTGCTGGCCATGGTCTATCTCTTGACCTGGGTACTGTGTGGCCTGGATACTGTGTGACCTGGGTACTGTGTGACCTGGGTACTGTGTGACCCGGGTAGTGTGTTCACTTTGTGAAAAATCCATCCAGCTATTCACTTGGGATCTGTGTATTGTCCTGTAGGTTGGACTTCTGTGAAAAGTCCTGAAAAACTGAACTTATACCTAATGCAGATGCTTTCTCTACTGTTTCTCTCTGATTCCCTGGCTAGTCACTGAAGTGCTGGCCTTGACTGGGCTCAAGTCCTGACTCGACCACTTTCTAGTAACTTCCACTCAGAACAGTCAGCTGAAACTTGGACACTAACTTCTCCTTTGCAGGGTTCTTGCACACAAGAAAGAAATGAACAAGCGTGTTGTAATAACATCACAAGAGCCTGTGTCTTCTGAGCCCCCACGTGTGTGCCAGCGTTCTATTCAACTTCTTCAACCACTCTGGAAGGTTAAAGCTTCTCCCATTTTATAGCCAAGGACTCCAAGGCTCAGAGACAAGCTGGGATTCACATCTGGGTCTGTCTGATGCAAAGTCAGAGCTTTATCCGTGGCTACCAGGAGAGCCCTGGAAGGTTTGCCAGATGTCCTGACAATGGGTGACAATCAAGACTCAAGCATCCTCACAGGAGCTTTGGATTCCAGAATCCTTCCTCCCACTCATTTCCACAAAGTTCTGAGTCTCCTAAGTTCCTCTTCCACCTCGTTGAGCCCACCATGAATTGTTCATTTTCCTCGGAGTTCTTCAGCAGACCTTCCTATGAGCTAGTTATTGCTGCATTAATGCTGTTTAAAAAACATCCCAGTGTTCAGTGGCTTCAAACAACATTCTTTTTCTAAAAGAGAATTATTTATTTATTTGGCTGCAGTGGGTTTTAGTTGCGGTACTTGGGATTTTTAGTTGCAGCATTCAGGCTCTTATTTGCACATGTGGGATCCAGTTCACTGACCAGGGATTGAACCTGGGCCCCCTGCATTAGGAGCATGGAGTCTTAGCCACTGGACCACCAGGCAAGTCCCAGCAACATTTGTATCACGTGTCGTTTGGGGGTTGGCTAATCCAGGCCCACAAAAAAAAGAGCAGACAAAAATAAAAAAAGAATACTGCTGCCCATGCAAGCAGACCTCACATTTTTTCCCAATGCATAGGAAACACTGACAGAATCAATCCTATGCTTGACCAAATATCAACAAATTTCAAAGATTTAAAGTCACATGGACTATGCTCCCTGACAACAGGAGGATACAGCTAAGAATTAACACTAAAAATGATGAAGCCTTCCCTACCCTTCTAGTTCTAGCTTCCCTAGGCTTCTCTCTGTGCCACATCCCATCATGGCAGGATGAGATATTAATTAACAGCTACTGGTACCAAGCCTGCTACTCTCAGAAGAACATCCCCCAACCATGCCTTTCTGCAGGGCATTTGAGACTCAGGGTCTGCACCTGTCCTTGTCAGACTGTCCCACTCATCATGGACTATAACCTTACTGCTACTGCTAAGTCGCTTCAGTCATATCTGACTCTGTGTGACCCCATAGACAGCAGCCCACCAGGCTCCACCATCCCTGGGATTCTCCAGGCAAGAACACTGGAGTGGGTTGCCATTTCCTTCTCCAATACATGAAAGTGAAAAGTGAAAGTGAAGTCGCTCAGTCATGTCCGACTCTTAGCAACCCCATGGACTGCAGCCCACCAGGCTCCTCGGTCCATGGGATTTTCCAGGCAAGAGTACTGGAGTGGGGTGCTATTGCCTTCTCCGGGACTACTACCTAAATACCTATTAACTAGGTCAGCCCTAGTCAATATACAAGTAAAACACCTTCATCCTGCGCAGCTGAGACCATGGTCTGTATCAGTGAAAAGTTCGATTTTCCACTCATTTAGAAATTCAACTTAATTGCTTTCCAGCATATCCAGCCAAGGGTGGAAACATAAAATCCATCTTAAAGGGAGTTAAATCACTGCCATCACTATTCATCAGAGCTTTGGTGATCTCTGGAAATAGCTGGAATATAGAAATGATTCACACTGGGGTCTGCTGAGAAAGTGGCTCATTTAGACAATCTCAGTCCCAAGCTAATATGGTCCATCAATTACCTGTTCTGACAGCCTGATTTCCCCACCACTTTTCTTTCTTTTTTAAAAGAATTAATTTATTTGGCTGCATGTGGGACATTTAGTTACGGCATGCAAGCTCTTAGTTGTGGCCTATGGGATTGTTTCCTGACCAAAGATGGAGTCCGGGTCCCCCTGCATTGGGAGCACGGAGTCTTAGCCACTGGACCACCAAGAAGTGCTCCAATCAGCTTTCCTATTACTTTGGTATTACAAGGGAGAAAATTTTTTCTCTGGATAAAGAATCATTTTCTTCACAACTGCTGTCCACCATGGAACTGACTGTTGAATAACAGAGTCACATCTCCTCATCAGTGGGAGTGTTCAAGCAAAGGCCAGACAACTGCTTGATGTAGATGTTGAAGAAAGGGTCTGAAAAATCAGAAAAATGCTTCAAGGACTTACCTATGGGCGCCCTTTGCCTGCTGCCGCAAACACATCAATGGCCACCAGGTGGCGATAGAGTTGCATCATCGTTGCAAAAGTGTTACTAACCCAGAAGTTTTTTTCAAAGTACCAAAAACCTAATTTGAACAAAATATAATTTAAAATAGGAAAAAATAGGAATACCATACTTCCAACATTCCCACTTCTGGGTATATAGATTAGCAGCTCGGCCTCTGCAGGCTTGTTCCTTCCTGGCTTGTTACTCCAGCCTGGAAAACACCAGGCTCTGGAGCAGCTGGAATAGTCAAGATCTCCAAAGCCGCAGGCCTCGCTGGAGCACTGTGGCCCAAACCTCATGGTCAAACTTCAAGCAGGGCCCTCAGCCTCCTTTCAGTGGAACCCAATACCCCTATTCCCGAGTGGGCTGTTTCCTCCCTGTCTACACAGTGGACACACATCTCAATCCTCCCCCTACCTTGCAGCAGACAGCCCAGCCCCCATGCTAACACTCCTTTGCTATTTTTCCTCAAAGCCTCTATTGGCTCCAGCATGTAGTGTGTAGATTTGTCTGCCCTTGGTAGGATCTAAGACCCAGGAGAGTGAGGTTGCTTGAGGGTAGGGTCGGGTGGGGGTACTTTTTTTTTTTTTTTTGCTAAGCAGCAGAACCATGCCTCACCAGGGGGTTGGTGGGAGGAGTTGAAAAGACTCCTGTGAAAACTCCATGTGTATTTCATGCAGCCGAACAACTCCTGGGCAAGCTAACAGGTCTGCAGTTACTCTGGCCACCTCCTTCAGGGGAAAGGGAAGAACCTCAGGATAAGCCAGAGTGGGTGAGTAGGACTGCGGGGAGGGGGCGCTGGGCAGAAGCCCCTGCCAGGTTGCAGGCCAGGCCACTGTGAAACGCCCCCCGGGAGCTTATGATGAACCTGTGCGTGCGTGTTGTCGCTTCGGTTGTGTCCCGACTCTGTGACCCAATGGACCATAGCCCACCAGCCTCTTCTGTCCGTAAGATTCTCCAGGAAAGAATACTAGAGTGGGTTGCCATGCCCTCCTCCAGGGGATCTTCCTGACTCGGGGGTCAAACCTGCGCCTCTTACATCCCCTCCACTGGCAGGTGGGTTCTTTACCACTGGCACCACCTCCGTTCCCCCCGTGATGCGCCTGGAGTAGGGGAAACGGTGTGCAAATTGTCCCAAGGCACGCCGGGTCCGCTATGGGTGTTCCAGTCACAGTAGAGATAAAGACACCCCACCCTCACCTCACTGCAGGGCAGGTCGCCCATCGAAGCCAGCAGCCCTGCTTGGGGCAGTCAGTGACTGTGCTTGGGTCCCGCAGGTCACCAGGGGCAAGAATTTGGTAGTGGGCAGAGTGGCGATCCAAGCCAAGAAAGCAGCAAAGTCACAGACGGTGTGGAAAGCAGGCATGGCCCAGCCACCGCACTGGCTGGTGTCCAGTTTAGCCATGTGAGACTGTGGGAAGCAGGTGGGAAGAGTGAAGGCCGGTCCCAGGTCTCAAACAGGAACCAGGTGCAGCAGGTCAGGGTTCCAGCCAGGCTCGACTATGTGTGAGCACATGGGGGCCACCTGGGGAAGGCTGCCAGTACCGACTGGGTGACAAGTGAGCAGCCTCGATGGAGATGGCGTGTCAGTCGGACTTGAACCCCGGTAACTCCCAATACTCCTCTTTAGAGGGTGGCGACCCCAGGCAAGACGACCTGCCCTCAAGTCTCCCTGGGGAACCAGAGGCACTGAAGCAGGTTGTGGATACCAGCCTGCCCCTCACCACAGGATGAACTGAGGTCCCAGCCCCCAGGGATGGCCAAAGGCCCCATCCGAGGGATCCCACTGCTGGAAACATTGCTCCTCAATTTAGACCTTCTCAGACCTGGGACCTGCCCCTTGTCTACCCAGCCCAGGACTCTTCCCAGCTTACAAGCCAAGGGCCACAGTCTGCGCGCTGGGCCATGACGAGGGAGGGCCAGGTTCCACCCAGCTGATGGTTACTCCTGCTTTACCAGCCCGATCTGGAGGTGGGGCTCATCATAGGCCAGTCCAGCCCCCTACAGCAGAGGCCCACCACTGTCCCACCTTCCCCCAACCCCACCCAACAGCCAAGAGACCTCGGAGCCTTCAGTCGCTTGGATGCAGAGAAAACTGCCTCTTGGCACCCTGGCTTCCCAGGGGCAATAGGGTCCAGAGCACCAGGCCTGGGCTGTGCAGACAAGGTGGCACTCTTAGGATGGGGGGACCTGACCTAAGGTCCTAAGGTCAGGTCCCCCCATCCCTCAGGGCCCTAAGGACAGTCACCAGGGAACCACAAGCGGGATCCAGGAGGAAGGTGGAGACCAGAGTCCAGGAGAAAGACAACTTTTATTCTTTCAAGAAAATGCACCAACAAGTTGAAGGAAGGAGCACGCTGGCAAGGTAGGTCCCCTGTCCTAAACAGAGGTCTGAGATGAGGCCAGGCCTGACCAGGGCTCAGGACTGTGGCACTCAGGGAGGGCCAGGCCAGCTCAGAGGTGGGACTTTGTTCTGTTAGCACCAGGAACTGCCTGCAGCTGCAGCCGGGCTCGGAGACAGGACAGCAGGTGGGCCTGCCTGTCCCCCCCTGAGCAGTCTGGGAGGGGCTGGTGGCAGCAGGCTCCCTGCAGGCGGTCTGAGTGTGATTCTCACTCACAGCCCAGAATCGGCCCCCAGCCCCCTGTAAACATGAGAACGGGCTCGTGACTACCAAGCCCCTAAGACAAGATGAGGGTCCGAGACGTGTGGCTGGGCTTCAGGCGACCCAGGAGCTGCCGGGCTTTCTCCTGCATGAAGAGCTGGTCCCTGGTGCCCCCGCAGGCCACCGTCTTCCAGGCGCTGGTCATCTGGGAGGAGGAAAGGGGGTTACCATCAAGGCAGCGGCCAGGGCTCCTAGGGAAGCCTGGAGACCTGGTTGGGGAGGGGTGGGGACGTTTTCTATCATGCTCGCTGCCTGTAGAAGTCACAATCTGTGCTCACCGCACCTTCCTGGTGGACCTGGGGAGTTAGTGCCATCTCTAGGCATCCTCAGGGATAGAGCAAGGAGACTGACCAGAGCATGAGCCCCCACCCTCCCCTGTGCCCACCATGTGGACAGCACCCGCGGGAGGAAAAAAGCTATAACTCTGCAGGCTGGAGAGCAGCAGAGAGGGGCTGACACCTGCAGATGGCTGGGGAAACAGGCAGGGGATCCCTGCCTTCAAAGACAAAGTCACGGAGATCTGTCTTAATTACGAGTGAGACCACATCATGAAGGAGCGGCTTTGCGGAGCGGGATCCCTGGTACCCAGGTCCCCCGCGGGAGCGGCATCTGGACAGAGACGTGAAGCCCATGTTCATCAGTCAGCAGAGCCACTGGAGGGCATCAGGCAGAAGCCGGTGCAAGGCCCTGGGGTGTGGAGGGTGCGGAGCGAGGCCCCGAGGGGCAGCACTCACGGGGGCAGGGGTGGCAAAGTGGCCCCGGGGCTTCGGGGCTGCTGGCTTCTCGGGCTTGGCCTGCAGGAAGCCCTCGTTCAGCAGGCTGCTGTCCTCTCTGCTGCCCGATGGGGTGAGGCCCGAGGAGCCCGCTGCGAGGATGCTGGTTGGCTGAAAGCAAAACCAAGTCAGAGGCTCAGCGTTTTGCCACAGGCTTTCTGTGGGAGGGAGAACACAGAAGAGCAGGCACATCCCAGCACCACCACCTCCAGGAGATCTGGGCAGGAGGTGATACTTCTCTGAGCCTCAGCTTCCGCTTCATTTAAAGATGAAGTAGGAAAACAGCTGGCAAGTGCCTGTTTCAGAGCCTGGCACCTGATGAACACCCAGGAACCCGGGTTCCTTTTACATGAAGCTGGTTCTTCCCCATCTCAGGTGGAGATGAAGGTGTTCCGGCTTCTCCAGGGACCAGAAGCACCCATGGGGACACAGGTGCCTGAGTCAACCAGCACTCACGGGGGACCTAGTCAAGGCAGCCCCAGGCCTGGGCAGCCTCCCAGACAGGCCTTTACTCTCGAAACAGCCTGCTGGGCTCAGCGTCCTTGTTATAGGCAAGAACCTGAGGCACAGGCAGCTCAAGAGACGCCAGAGAGTAGGCCCTCCGCTCCACATCCTCTGCATTTAACCACTTGACCTGGTTTTTTTTCTTCCCGCTAGTTATTTCACTCGCCCAAGGGTCTGTCTGGAGGGCACCAAGTTTCCAGCCTGGCGTGGATGCCTCATTAGACGGAGCTTTCTCTGCCAGGACTTGAGAGTGGCAGGTGGTCCTGTAGGAGCTGCCAGGCAATTATCTGTCTCGTGGGCCTTTCCACAGCCCTCACTGTCTGCTACCAGCCACCAGTGAAAAACAAGCTCACCTCACTGCCTGTTGCAAGGGATCGACTGCCTGGCATGGTTTTTGGGGCCCAGGCTCTGTGGAAGCAGCAGCCCCCTCTGGAGGTTGGCCTGGGAATAGGGCAGCATCCATGCCAGGGTAGAGGTGCCCCGATCACCTGGCAGGGCCCCAAGGCACCTCATTGATCGTCTCCGGGGTCTTCCCTAGCAGTTCAATACAAGGGAAGGTGCTGGGGACTCAGAAAACACACATGCCCAACAAGTTCTAGCAATCAGCTCTTGCCAACCGAACCTTCTGTGAAGGACCAGAGCAGGGCCTCCTGGATCGACCAGTGGGGAATGCCCAGTGCCACCTGCCCCCTTCCTCCCCGCTGAGCCCGGCACAGGGAAGCCCCGCTGACTCCACCCCCAGGGCTCCCCAGGCTGAAGGGCTCCAGAGGCGCAGGCCCCCCAGGGAGACTCCATACTCTCAGCCTCCTGCAGCTGGATGGGGCGTAGGGGCTGGCCTCACAGGACGGCTTCTCTCCCAGACCCGACCAACCTTGGGCAGCGTGGACATCATCAGCTTCACGTCCTCATCCACAATGTCGAGAGCCAGGGACTTGCGAACTTTCTTAATGGGGCTTCGCCGCATCTGGGGGAGGTGGTGGTCAGGGCACACGCCTGAATTCCCGTCACCCCAGTGCCCGATGACCCTGGCCTCGGCTGCCCTGGGCCAGAGCCAAGCCCTGGTGCAGGGAGCCCTTGAGCAGGCCCGGCAGGAGAGGATCTTCTGGGGGAGCCGCGGGGCCCAGGACACTGGCCCCGTCGTAGACTCTGTCCCCAGGGCAGACTGTCCTGCCAGACGCTCACCAGGTATGGAGGATACCAATGCCACCTCCACCCAACCTCACCCCCAAGGGGACCAAGCGCAGCCCAAGTCTCTACCACACTAAACACTCACCCACACAGCCAAGTCACAACTGGAACACCCACCAGCCGGGGAGCTACACACAACCCCGTGGGACACAGGCTGTTATGGGCATGTCCAGCCCCCAAGCCCTGTGCCTCCTATAAGCAGATCAGGGGGCGGCTCCGACCCCAAGGAGGGCCTCTGAGACTGACACCTGTCCCCCAACTCAGCCCTGTGCCCCCAACAGGTGACACCCTGCTGGGAACCACCCTCAGACAGAGAGAGGCCGGGGAGGGCCCCAGTCACTCTGCCCACACACCCGGGGCCCAGCTGGAGGGTCCCCTCCCAGCCTTGCCGCCCACCCTCCCCACCCACCACCACTCTGGCCCACTCCCGCCTTCCCTTCTCCCTAGAGGAGAGCCCCTGGGAAGAAAGGGGCTTCAAAACAGGGGACACAGAGCCGCCTGCGGTCAGGAAACCACGTGGGCTGGGGGCGGGACGGGCTGTCCAGCGCAGCCCGGCCTCCGCACCCGGGCGTCGAGCAGTATCCCCACCCGCTCCCCACCTCACCTGAGCCGGCTGACCCCACCTCCTCACGCTGCACCAACATCCGGATGGTGAAATCCTCTTTGCCTTTTCTGTCCCCAAATGCTGCCTGTACTGAGTCACTGGGGGTGCCTGCCATTTCCGCCCACTGAACTCCAGGAGTGAGCCCTCTGGGTCTTAACCACCACTCTACACACCCCGCCTGGCCCAGAGCCCGCTTCAGGAGGGTCCAAACAACGCGGAATAACTGAGGCACCAGTTCAAGGGGACAGGGAAGGGTGGCAGGCAGCTGCGCCGGCCGGTTTCATGGACCCCCAGGCTACAGGAATGGACGGCCGCCCCTGCCCTGCTGCCCCCTGGTGCCTGTTCCCAAGCAGCCCCCTGCCCGCTGCCTGTTCCCCGGCCACCCCCCATCCCACTGCCTGTTCCCCGGCTGCCCCCCGCTCCCCTGTGCCTGTTCCCTGGCCGCCCCCCCACCCCGCTGCCTGTTCCCTGGCCGCCCCCGCCCCCCTGCCCCTAGTGCCTGTTCCCCAGCCCTGCCACCCGCAGTGCGTTCCCCAGCTGCTCACCCCGGCCTTCCTCTTCTGCTTCTCGGGCCTCACTTCATCCTCAATGATGAGCTCGATGCCAGCCTCGGAGCGCAGCACCTCCTTCAAGTCCTCCTCCAGGTGGGGGGTCTGGGGCTGCGGGTGGGGATGGCTAGGGTGAGGCTCCGCGCCCAGGCCAGAGGAGTCGCGCTGAGCCTGCTCATGGGGGCGGCGGGGCAGACCTGGCTGCACCTCTGCTGCCCTGGGTGATGCAGGAGGCGGCCTGGAGCCGGGACGCTGGCCTCACACACGGTGTTCATGGCCATTAACCGTCCTGCCTGGGACACTGGCCTCAGCTCCCTGAGGGCTGAGGGCACTCCACTTCATCACAGCCACCCTCACTCAGCCCGAGGAACCAGCTGGCATCCTCCACTGGGTACAAACGGAGGCTGAGAGCACGAGAGCCCAGCCCAGGGCCACACAGCTGTGAGCTTAGAACCTGGACGCACTCAGAGCCCAAACTCCTCCACGCCTTGGCCCCATGCTAACAGAGGTGTTGGTTCCACGTCCCTTTCTTGGGCCTGGGCGCTCAGGTGGCAGAGGCCAGCGGGTGTAGGGCACAGTGAACCCAGAGAAGTCACTCTAAAAGCCCCCGTGTACTTGAACTGTCGCTGCCAAGGTCGGACTTGCCCTCTTGGATGTCCCAAGAGCACACAGGCGTTTCAGTATCTGGGAGCTGAGTCCAAGTCAGGAAAGGGCCGGGCTGACTGTGCCTGGCCTGGGGCAACTCCACCAGCTCCAAGCGAGGATGGGGAGACCACGGTCCCCCACCTGTGCCCCACGTGGTGAGCCAGGAGGGGAGCTCACTGCAGGGATTCTTCTCCATGACCTGCCTTTCTCCCACCTGCGGCTGGGTTCTCAGAAACAGCCTGCTTCAGAAAACCCGGGGTGCCAGCCCTCTCTTTTGCCCTGGGGTAAAGCAGGATCTTTTCACGAACTAGGAGTTGGGGGAAAAGGGCCGTCCTCACACTGTGGGGAAAGCAACCCAGGAGATGTCTCCATACTGCCCAGCTGCCTCCAGCCCACCGATGGGCAGCTAGTCAACAGGCTTAGGTGTGACGAGCAATTCGCCACTTTCCTCAACCAGCTTGCAGCGCCCCCGTAAGTCCTTCTCCATCCCAACGCCTGCCCGCGTTCTGCCTGGTACAGCCACGAGCTGAGTATTCGGTCACTTTGGACGTCAGCCTCCACCAACCCCGGTTCCACCAGGACGCCGCCGTGGCTCCAGCACCAGCCAGGACCGCCCGCATGGTGGTTGCTCTGGAGACATCTGGCAAGCTGGTAACTCACTGTAACAGGGGGCCCTGTTTATCAAACTAGGGAATCGCAACTTCTCAGGGCAGTCGGGAGACGCTAATGGGATCTCAGAAGGACAGGGCGAGTGACCATAAACAGCTGGAGGACTGGCCCGGCCACACCACCTACCAGGGGCTTTAGTGGTCCGTACTTCTCGAGGGCGTTCTTGAACGGGGTGGGCGTGTGGGGAGTGTTGTCCATGGAGTACTTCTGATCTGGGGTTACAAACCTGCCAGGCATGGAGAAGGAGACTGGGCGATGGCACTGGGGGGCTCTGCCGTGGGCTGCCCCTGACTCCCATACCCCCAACTGACCTTTGGCCTCAGCGGCAGAAAGGCAGCCCCCAGACGTGGTCTCTTCCCATCCCATCTGCCCACCCGCCCACCCACCTGCCCATCTGCAAGGGGAGTTCCGGGGGCAGAGAGGAAGGGCCATCCTCAAAAATAGCAAAGAGCAGGAAGAGCCTGAGGGAGTCCAAGAGACCCGAATGGGTGGAAGAATGGCTGAAGATGTTGCCGTCACTAGGATTTTCCATAAAACCAGGCGGCCTGTGGCCAGACCGCAACCCCAGCGGGAGAAGAGGCAGGCGAGGAAGACGAGGGGCCAGGAAGACCACACCCCTCCCGGTCTCTCCGGAGAAGCAGCTACTCCATTTGCGGTGCCAGCTGTCTGTTTAAGAGCTTAGATTTGAAGACCAAGACTTTTACTTGACTGGAGAATCATTTCTCATGAAACCTATCTATGTTAAATTTTAGATCCATTGTTGAAAGACTGATTTCTGACCAAGGGATCCATACAGCTTATCTGAAATTACCTATCATTATGAGAACTAAAATTCCTGAGCAGATCCCTGAATTACAGCTTGACTCCTGAAATATAAATAGCAATGCTTCTCCCCCACCCAGCAAATGTAATGAGCTGAAGACCAGTTAAGCAACTCTACCTGGAATTCAAGAGTCATGATGATACAAGGAAGAAAACTTATTGTGAAAGCACCTCCACAGAAGCAGGGAAGCCACCTGTACAGGCCTGAAGGTGGAACACAGCCGTCCCTCCTGAGCACCAGAAAATGGAGAGAACTGGGGGGCCTTGTGTCCTTCCCGCAGAGCTGCTCAAGCACAATGGATCTGCACTCGGAACTTACAGAAATGATGCAAACATTACATTTTTCATGGCAAGGTGGACTCTCCACATTTCTAATCTCTGAATTTAGAAAACCATCAAATAAAAAAAATAAAAAAGAGGAATTCCTTGGTGGCCAGTGGTTAGGACTCTGCACTTTGCAGAGGGCACAGGTTTAATCCCTGGTTGGGGACTATGTTCCCGCAAGCCATGTGGCCAAAAGAACAAAATAAGAAAAAAAAAAAAAAAAAAGAATTAAAACAAAAATGAAGCCCCAGACTACACTGATGAAGGAGGTGTGATGACCAGGAGGAGGCTGCCTTCATGAAACAAGAGTCCCAGGTGTTTTCCCAAGGCGTCCCTCGCCCAGGGAGCCGGTCTCTGCTGGGGGTGCAGGGGCAGGCCCGCACTCACGCAGCGTGTTTCTGGTGCAGGGGCGTCTTGTCCCGGTGCAGCGGCGTGGTGACCACCACCTTCTGGCTGCACACAGGGGTGGATGTCAGCGAAGGGCTCTCCAGTTCCAGTGTGTCCTGTTTATTCCAGAAGTTCAAAAACTGCCAGGAAGACAAAGGAAACCAGACGAGGCGATGAGCTCAGGGCCGGAGAGCAAAGGCCAGGACAGATACGCAAGTCCATGTGGACCCTTGGCTTGGCGTCGCCCAATCCTCCCTTTACCAGCCTGACGGGAGGTCCATCTCCCACCCCCATGTGCTGCTGGCCGTGAACTTAAGGCAAAGCAAGCTGGCTGTCTGAGGGCAGCTTCTTTTCAGAAGGAAAAAAAAAAAGTAGCTCTGAAATGGTCTTCCCAAGCTTCATGAGGGCAGGGCCAGACCTGGTTTGGGGTCCCATGTCCCCAGCACTGGGCACACGGCCTTGCACACAGCAGACACCCAGAGGATGGCCTGTACTGGGCAGGGGGGCCGACACCCACCCCCAGTGAGCAGTCGGGGTGGGGTGCACACACCTGGGAGGGAGAGAAGGGCAGGGTCTTGACGGGGGTGCTCTTCGGGGTGAGGCTGTTGCAGGAGTCCAGGAAGGACAGGCTGGCGCTGTTCTCCGTGACGGGGGACAGGGCGACACGCCGCTTCCTCTGCCGCTTGAGCACAGAGGGCGGTGTGCCCATACCCGAGCCCCCCACGTCAGTGCTGGGGGAGATGGGGATCAGCTCGCCCCGGCTGCTGCGGCTCAGGTCGGAGATGGTGTGGCCATCGAGGCGGTACTCGGTCACGCTGGGCGCGGCAGCAGCAGCCGGCCGGGGCGGCGCGGGCTGCTGCTGCCAGGCTTGGGGCTGCCCCGGGCTGCCCACGAGGCTGCCCTCGGCTGACGGCTCCTCGGGGAGGTCAAACTTACTCAGGTCACACCACGCGTCAGGGTCCTGCCCGGAGACGGGGGTGGGGTTAGGAGTAACTGGCTTTCCCAGTGGTCGATAAACCACAGGGCTCATGTGCCACTGGAAAATATCAGAGCGTCAAGGATGATCCCACAGGGACCCCCTGGCGGCCCCATGGTTAAAACTCCACGCTTCCACTGCAGGGGCCACAGGTTCGATCCCTGGTCAGGGAACCAAGATCCCACATGCCATGCGGCACAACCAACAACAAAAAAACCCGATTCCACAGCCCAGGAACAATCACCCGTAACTCTTCCTTGCCTTTCCTCAAAGATTCTTCTATGTCTGCATATCTGTATTTGTAAACATAACTGAAATCCTATCATGCACACGGCTGCTTGCTGTTATTAAAAAAAAAAAAATGTGCTAAGCATTTTTAAGATACACAAAAAGCACCAAGAAAAATACAAAGAAAATTCATATGCCCATCAAGAAGCCTAAGAAATAAAACCTTACCACTAAAGCTCCAGGTCTATCTGGCAAACCTCTGCCTGTAGGTAGGAAACCACTGCCAAAATTAAGTACTGATCATCTTTACGCATTTCTTTATCAATTAACACGTGTCCCTAAATAGTTAGTATTTTCAATGTTCCTAACTTTAATACAAATAATTTCTATTTTGCTTCTTTTTCCATTTAAAATTTCTGTAGAGCTGGAACAATGCAGGCACCTCATTCTATTCCCAAAGTTTAGTGTTTACCATCAGTAGACTTTAGTTGTTGTTATAGCAAAAACATTAACTTTTATAATAATTCTTTACAGCCAAAAACTGTTCTATCATTTGAATATATGTTACTCAGTCCCCTTCTGTTGGACATTTGGGTTCTTCCTCTTAATTCTTAAAGATTAAAAACAGATGTTCTTTATGAACATCTTGGACATAAACCTTCTGTTTCTTGACAGACACCTGGAAGTGAAGACCTGGGCCCAAGGCCATGAGCAGGATGAAGGGTCTCCATCTGCCAGGCACGTTCCCAGACAGGAGGCAGCCCTGGGCTCCATGAGCCTGTACATCACGGCACCTCACTGGGTGCTTCAGCTAAATTGTGTCCACCCTCTAGCCACCCTGCTGAGGGAGTATGACCCTCTCCCTCTCAACCCAAGGCAGCAAACTCAGAGAGGGTAAGGTCACTAAGTCCCCAGAGTAATTCTGGGAGGAACGCTTAGGTCCTTTCTGCCTTTGTCCAGTTAATGACAACCTAGCCCTAGGGCTTCTGGAGACAAAAGTCTCCACTTTGGTCCCTGGGCATCTGGCCCTGAATGGACATGGACCCCAGTGGTGATTTCTGGTCCCTAGGGCTCGCAGGAGCCTGGCAAGTTCATTCCTGAAGGTGGAGGGCAGCTCAGGGAAGTGCTGACTCCAGGGCCACCTCCCAGCATGGAACGCCAACCTTTCAGGGGCCCCTGGAATTCACGGCATCCAACAGGCCCGAGCACACGCGCCGAGGACTGGCCTGGGGGACGGATGGCAGTGTTTCTGCAGCTACTCTGACCACCCATTAGTCACTGAAGGTCATCGTGGAGACAGCCCAAGCTCAGCACTCACCAGCTGTGTCACTCTGGATAAGCCTCCTAACCTGTCTGAGTTGAGCTGAGTCCACCACCCAACCCCCTTCACAGGCTGTTAAAGGACCGAGAGCTCAGACAGGCAGGAAGTAGCGAGCCTGGCGCGTGGCAGGCGCGTAGGGTTAGAAACCAGCCTCCCAGAAGGAGCCCCAGGACCGGGATGTGACAGGTGCCTGAGAGGAGTCTGAGGATGGCCCGAGGTAAGCCGGTGAGGCTCCAGCAGGGCGGGCAGCGCTCTCAGCTGGCCCTCGGTGGCCCCGGGCGGTCTGCTGAACAGACTGCCACACACAGCTAACTCTGAGATCCATTCTGGTAGAGGAGACACCAGAGATCCTGCCACTGTGGCAAGAGGGGAAACCCAGAGCCAGAGGGTCTGAGCAGGAAGCCCCCTGAGACCGACTTCACAGTCTAAGCCCTCACTGGGCAGGCCACTGGGCACGATGGTTAAGACCTCAGCACCTTACTCGCTGTACCTTGGGTACACTATCTGATCTCTCTGAGCCTCATCTACAAAAACACAGAAAAGACACCCCTCCCAAGATACCATGTGGACCACACGTGAAGCCCACAGCCTGACATTTAGCAGATGTTCAATGAACAGCATCATTATTCTCAGCTAATAAGAGGAAGCCTAAGTGGGAAGGCTTGTGTGGGCACTGCCCACTGAACCCCTCTGCCCCCCAGTCACCAGCCTCTTGCCCACCACCTCCTGAAATCCACTCCACACCTCAGGCCTGGCGGACAGAGCTGTGAAGTCACACCAAGAAGCACAGCCCCCCCCAGAGCCCCTCCCCAAGGGGCATAGCCCACAGCCAGTGTGGCTCAGGGGCGGCTCTCCCTGAGTAACCAGGACATACACACCGCCGCAGCCCCAAACCCCCACCCTTCCCGGAGTCCTCTCCAGGAAACCCGACCGTCAGCGCTACCATGAACACCAGTGCTCTGCAGTGCTGCTGTGGACTCCACACCCTCCCCATCCCCCAAGGACTCTGTCCCTCACTTCCGCTGGGGAGCATGCCCTACCACCCCGGGCTTTACGAGTGAGTCAGGAGCTCCCTGAAGACAGGGATGTCAGCCACTCTCTTGGGGCTGCCAGGCCCTGGCCAGGCGCTCAGCATTGGCTCAGCCACGTCAGCAAGACGATAAGCAGACAGAAGGACGTCTGTCTAGGGGGACAAGTGCTCCCTGACAGGGGTGCTCAGGGCCCACTGGGAAGTCCCGTGACCAACATTACCGACTCGATCAAGTCCAGGGCTTCTGAGAGGCCGGACTCTACAGCCGGGATGAGGAGGTTGGCAGCCTCCACCACCCACTTGTAGGGCAGGCTGGTCTCTGGCGAGGAGCCTTCCTGGTCTTCACGCTTGGGGAAGTCCTCCAAGGGCTCTGGGGTCCGCACTCCATCCGGCTCCACGGGGACGGGCTCCTGCTCCTGGGCGGGGGCAGCTGCTGTGACCTCCTCCTCGCTGCTCTCCTCTTCCTTCAGGGCAGGGAATGCCGGGGGCCAGCTGGTCACGACACTTCCCTGGGGACACAGGGCATGCAGTTTGGGTTTCCCATTATGAGATACAAACTGTGTCATGTTTCAGCAAAAATGTACCACCTGAACCTTTTCGGAAGCCTATCAACCTTAGCACTTGGTAAGGAAACTCAAGTGAACCCAAACTGAAAGACGGTCTACAACACAACTAAGCAGAGACATCACTTTTCCAACAAAAGTCCGCTTAGTCAAAAACTATAGTTTTTCCAGCAGTCAGGTATGGATGTGAGAGTTGGACCATAAAGAAGGCTGAGTGCTGAAGAATTGATGCTTTTGAACTGTGGAGTTAGAGAAGACTCTTGGGAGTCCTCTGGACAGCAAGGAGATCATACTAGTCAATCCTAAAGGAAAGCAACCCTGAATTTTCATTGGAAGGACTGATAGAGAAGCTGAAGCTCCAATACTTTGCCCACCTGATGCGAAGAGACAATTCACTGATGCTGGGGAAGACTGAGGGCAAGAAGAGAAGAGGGCGGCAGAGGATGAGATGGTTGGATGGCATCACCGACTCAACAGACATGAACTTGAGCAAATTCTGGGATAGTGAAGGGCAGGGAAGCCTGGCGTGCTACAGTCCATGGGGGTGTAGATTCAGATACAACTTAGCAGCTCAACAACAACAAAGCCTAACCTTGTACTTCAAAAGTATCAGTACCATGAAAGGCTAAAGGGAATGAAAGAGACAGGACAAAACAGTGTCTAATCCTTGACTGGATCATGGGCAGGAAAAAAATGGAATCTGGATGGAAGATTAGTTAAAATTCCAAGTAGTTAAATTCCAAGTGTGTACTGAAGGTACACTGGTGAATGTCCTTATTCTTAGGAAATACAACTCAGGTATTAAGGGATGAAAGGCACAATGTATGGAACCGACTCTCACATAGCTCAGGTTGAAAAATATATATGCACATAGAGAAAGATAAAGCAAATCTGCCCAATGTTAAAAATTAATGAACCCAGTAAAGGGTACAGGAGAGCACTCTTCTTGCAACTTTTTTGTATGTTTAGTATTATTTCAAAACGAAGGTTTGAAAAAGGAATGGATACTAATTTTGTGACAGGAAAAGAAAAAAGAAATAGAGGAAGATCGTTTGTGGCAATAGCTCTCCTGGCAGAATCTGGAAACAAGCTTTGACATGTTGACCTGACAGCCCGAGGAGCCTTGAACACAGCACACATGAGGCTCCAGTGGCTAAGACTACACTCCCAACGCAGGGGCAGAAGTTCAATTCCTGGTTGGGGAACTAAGATCTTACAGGCTGCACAGTGTGGCTAAAATAGAATAAATAAAATAAAATATTAATTAAAAAAAGAGAAAATGGTCAACCTCACTAGTAAAAGAAATGTAAGTGAAGCAATGGTACTGCACAATTGCTCATAAAACTGGCAAAGACATTCTGTAAAATCTTAGCCAGCTGTGACCCAGTGTGGGAAAACAGGCAGCTCCACTTACTGCTACAGCAGAATGACATTGCCCTTTGAGTGGGAATTTGGCAATGCCTTATGAAAATTTGCTTCCCTTGTGGCTCAGCTGGTAAAGAATCCACTTGTAATGCAGGAGACTTGAGTTCAATCCCTGGGTTGGGAAGATCCCCTGGAGAAAGGAGAGGCTACCCACTGCAGTATTCTGGTCTGGAGAAGTCCACGGACTGTATAGTCCATGGGGTTGCAAAGAGTCGGACACGGTTGAGTGACTTTCACTTTTCACTTTATGAAAATTTCAAACGTCTACACTGTTCGACTAAGCATTCCACACACATAAAAAGGCACATGTACAAGGAATGTGAACAATGATGTTCACTGCAGCATACATGGTGACAAGACGCTCATCGATACAAGATATGACAGGTGGCATGACAGACTCAAGAATGAGGCAAAGGTCTGTACACATATGACGACAGGGGAAGATATAAGGGGGAAAAGATGTTTGTAAAACTGGTGGTTTAGTTGCTAAGTTATGTCCGATTCTGTGACCCCATGGGCTGGAGTTCACCAGGCTCCTTTGTTCATGGGATTTCCCAGGCAAGAATATTGGAGTGGGTTGCCATTTCCTCCTCCAGGGGTACCTCCTGACCCAGGGATCAAACCTACATTTCCTATGTCTTCTGTATTGCAGGTAGATTCTTTATCCACCGAGCCATCAGGGAAGCCCATTTGTAAGACACCAAGGAGATCCAACCAGTCCATCCTAAAGGAAATTAGTCCTGAATATTCAATGCAAGGACTGATGCTGAAGCTGAAACTCCAATACTTTGGCCACCGGATGCGAAGTACTGACTCATTTGAAAAGACCCTGATGCTGGGAAAGACTGAGGCAGAAGGAGAAGGGGATGACAGAGGATGAGATGGTTGGATGGTATCACTGACTCAATGGACATGAGTTTGAATAAGCTCCGGGAGCTGGTGATGGACAGGGAAGCCTGGTGTGCTGCAGTCCATGGGGTTGCAAAGAATTGGACAGGACTGAGCAACTGAACTAAACTGAAGGTCTAATCTTACACAAAACACCCCCTGATGTTTTGTGTCTGAGGGGCTGGCCCTACTGGCCCAAGGGGGTGCCTAGACCTGGATCTGGACCTCACAGGTCCAGCCTCAGCCATTCCTCTCCACTGTCATTTTAATGATTCTATTGTGCTGGTAATTTATTTAACTAAAGTTAACATCCGACTTTTTGTTGTTAGAAACAACTTTAATGACTGTCTTTGTAGCTAAAATCACTGCTCATTTGCTCACTTCTTTCTTAAGAAGTTCCTTGAGGTAGGTAGACACATTCTTTAAAAACTTGAATGCATTTTGTTAGACTGCCTGCCAGAAAATGCTCACCTTTTTCTGTGTGTATGGGATTTACCTCACTGGACAATGCTTGCAATTGTAAATTTTTTCTGTGCTTCAAAAATAATACAATGATCATTGTAGGGTTAGAAACAAGCCTCTAAGGCGCAAGGCTGAGCCTATAAATCCCAACTTCTAGAGAGAACGGATATACTGTTTAATGCATATGCCAACATTTACTACCAAGGCAGGAGAAGAAGGGGGCAACAGAGGATCAGACAGTTGGATGGCATCACTGACACGATGGATATGACCCTGAGTAAACTCCAGGAGTTGGTGATGGACAGGGAGGCCTGGCGTGCTGCAGTCCATGGGGTCGCAAAGAGTTGGACACGACTGAGCAACCGAACTGAACCGAAACTTTAATTTTTTTAAAAAGTGTGCCCTAGGGTGTAGGATGTGAAAGTCACTTAGTCATGTCCAACTCTTTGCGACCCCACAGATCACACAGTCCATGGAATTCTCCAGGCCAGAACACTGAAGTGGGTAGCCTTTCTCCAGGGGATCTTCCCAACCCAGGGATCCAACCCAGGTCTCCCGCACTGCAGGCAGATTCTTTACCAGCTGAGCCACAAGGGATGTGAGATGTTAACAATTATAAAAGTGATACCGTATGATTTCATTTATATGACTTTTTAGAAAATTACAGATTAAAAAATCTGATGAAAGGTGCCAGGGACTAAGGATGGGAGATTCTGGGCTGAAAGGGGCACAGGAGCCTGGGGGTGATGGGGACATTCTGCATTCTGACTGTGGTGGTGGCGACATGACCTGGTGGTTTCGGTCCTGACCTCCACAGGAAACGATGAATTTTACTGTGATTGCACCCTTGACACATCTGATAGTACACATATGTTTTTACCATGAAAAAGCTGGAGAGAGTAACGGGTGGGAAGGAAGCCATTGATGACGAGAAGGAGGCTGAAGACCTCCCCGCCTGACCCTCCCTGACGCTGGCTTCTGCATCCTCTATCTGTGGGGAGGTGAGTGCCAAGCGTGGACACAGGTGTCACAGGGAAAAGGCCCTCATGAGAGACATGTGGCCACACAGACCCTCCTGCAGGATCAAAGAACAGCCGAAGGAATGGGTGAAAAGGGAGGAGCAGGTGTTGGTGGGATAGCATCGGATATACGTGAAAACAAGCTGACCCACCCAAGCGCCCCAAGCGCAGTGGCCAAGCCCTCCCAAGCTCCACTCCCCACTGCTCACCTGGCCTTCCGAGGAGGGGGCACTCTGGCGGCCGTCCTTGTCCTCCAGCTCCAGCAGCAAGTACATGGAGGGCCTGCTGTCTCTGGGCTCACTCAGGAAGCCTCCCGTGTCCACCTTCCTCTTGATAGTGGAGTTCCAGTGATTCTTCACAGCATTGTCCGTCCTGCAGGGGCCAACGGGACCTTTGACCCCAGCCCGGTGGCCCGCGCCCCACCGGGTGCATAATTAGCCTCCCTAAGCTCAGCTCCGGCTTCTGTCAAGGAGGGTTCAACCTGAGGACCTCTAAGGGCTCTCAGCTCTAAGATGAAGTCTGACATGCCTGTGGCCTGGCATGATTTACAGAGTATTTCCACACAGCTTTTCGAAGTAAGCAAACATCTTATTCAGCTGACAGGATAAAAATCCTAACACTGAAGTGTTCTGGCAACACTCAGTCCCTTCCCAGCTCACTGGGCATCTGTAGAAACTGGAAGCAAGCTGCTGGCTGCTGGCCCTGGTCCTCAAACACGAGCCCTGATCACCTCCCATAGATAGAAAACGGCCAGAGAGGGCAGAGCAAGAGGACACAGGGTCCCCTGCTGACCACTCTGAGCCTTGGCTTTTTAATCTGGAGAATCAGATCACTTCCTCCTCCATCACTTGTTAAAGATTAAAGAGGAAACACGTATAGTCGCTTAAGTCAGAGCAGTGACACGTAGAAGCAGGGAGGGCAGCGCAGCGGTACAGGAGCGCAGGAGGTGGGGACGGAGAGAGGCCGGTGGGTGCGCGGTAGAGAAGGACAGAGCAGCAGAGAAGCAGGAGTGGAGAGCAGCACAAGGCACAGAGCAGCACGGACTGTGGAAGCACACATCGGTGTCGCGTGAGCAGCCCCAGTGCACACGGGTCACAGCAGTGCACAAGCGTGGACAGAGACAGTGCCTTCTTTGGGGCTCTGAGCTGAGCGCTTTTCCACCAGAATAACAGTTTGACTAAGCCACCAGTCTCAGAGGCGGGTCTGGGCACTACGGGGAGGTGGCCAGGGACTCACCATGGTCGGGAAGGACAGACCAACCTTCCCCGAGTAAACAACATTCCCCATCAAAAACCAAAGGATGAGAGCGAGCTGGCTACACAGTGGGCACAAGGCAGGGGGGCATCCAGGCTCCGTGTCTGTGGGTGGGAGGAGAGCTGCTGCTAAGTCGCTTCAGTCGTGTCCGACTCTGTGCGACCCCATAGACGGCAGCCCCCCTGGCTCCCCCGTCCCTGGGATTCTCCAGGCAAGAACACTGGAGTGGGCTGCCATTTTTAGTGCAAAGCCCGACGGGTGAGCGAGGGTGACTGCGGATCAAGGTGAAGCTGGTGGCATCGGCCAGGTCAGGCTGGCCACACGGGGAAGAGTCTCCAATCCAAGGGTTAGAGGAAGCACCAAAAAGGATTAACACACTTAGGTCTGACTTTGGAAACAGATGATTTCAGACTCCAGGGAAAACAGGCCATCTGGTATTCTATCTCCTTTCCCTCTGAGCCATTTACCATGGCACCACAATGCCATCGTAAAGAAAAGATTAAAAATAAAGCAAAGTAAAAATGCACATGGACAGGGCTAGTGATTAGGATGCAGCACTCCTAAGGCAGGGGGCATGGGTTTAATTCCTGGTCAGGGAACGATGATCTCGCATGCTATACGGGGTGGTCAACACACACACACACACACTAAAGTATACAGACAAGAGAGCAGGGGAGACGGTAGTGGTGAATAAGAGATTTTTATGGTTTCCAGAAGATGGAAAGGAATTGTGGGAAACAACTCGGGAGACTGGAGTTGACCCTGGAAGATCTGGCAAGATTGCAGCCCAAGTCCCAAGTTGTTCCAGTTCTCCCTGCAGAACCCCAAGAGGCCCAGTTCTTGGAGCGGCCAGGCCCAGTGAAGAGTAGAGTGAAAACAGAGCAGTGCTTTGGACATCCAGATCCTGGCCCTGATCTCACAGGCAGGAGGAAAGAGACGTATTCTCTTTTATAAAAAAAAAGACCAGGCAACCCAGGTCTCAGGTGTCACCAGTGGTAAAGAACTTGCCTGCCAATGCAGGAGATCCAAGAGACATGGGTTTGATCCCTGGGTCGGGAAGATCCCCTGGAGGAGGGCATGGCAGCCCACTCCAGTATTCTTGCCTAGAGAATTCCATGGACAGAGAAACATGGTGGGCTACAGTCCATGGGCTCGTAAAGAGTCAGGACAGGACTTAAGCAACTTAGCACGCATGCAACCATGGCCAGGGCACGAAGCCAAAAGTGGGACCAGATGAGAACCTGCGCAGTAAACAGGAGGCCCCCAGGCCCGCCCCACCCCGCTCCAGTCTCCCAGTAGCCAGGTCCCTGCACCGCCCGAGGCAAGAATCTGAAGGACTCTTCTTCTGGGGAAAGTGAACAACGCCAGAGAAATCGGACTAGGCCTTGAACATCCCCACGATGCCCTGACCGGCCCCGGCCGCAGCGGGCGGCTCACCTCCCCGGCAGCATCTTGGCAATCTCGGCCCAGCGATTGCCCAGCACCTTGTGGGCCTCGCAGATGATGCGGTCCTCCTCCTCCGTCCAACAGGACTTCTTCACCTCGGGGTTGAGGTGGTTGTGCCAGCGCTCACGGCACTGCTTGCCCAGCCGGCCCTTCAGGTGCTTGGCAATCAGCGTCCACTGCTTCGTGCCGTACTTCTTGACCAGCTCGATGACCTTGGGGTAAAGACGCCGTGAGGCCAGCAGGACCCTCTCCACCCCGTTTCCCACCCTAGCACCCACCAGTGGGATGTCCCCTGACCCCTTCCCCGGGGTGCGTGAATGCCACGGTGCGGCAGGCCCAGGCCCAGGCGTTACCTTCTGGTCCTCCTCTTTGGTCCATGGCCCTTTGACGAGGTCTGGATTCAAGACCCTCAGCCACCGGTACTGGCACTGCTGGTCAGTGCGGTTCTGGGAAGAGGACAGGCTTCCTTGAGAACTCCTGGCCTACAGCCCTGCCTCGTTCCCAGAACCACCACACACTACACACCCACGGGCCAGGACACTGTGCTTCCCTTTGCTACAAGCGGGCCTGGATGGAAGCAGGCAAACTCAGAACCCTGTGCAGGGCCACTGCACACAACCGCCCTGTGCCAGCCTGCGGGCTACATCAGGGATTCTCGCTTGCTTCCGAGAGGGGCTACTTCCCTGAAGGTTTCAGACCCTGTAGAGGACAGGGAGTGAGGAATGCGGCCATTCACTCCTGGTCCCCGAGCTGCCCGATGAGCCAGGAAAGCCAACAGCAGCTCCTGACACATCCCCTCCCTGTCGGCCACCTGCAGAGCTGGGGGTGGGGGACCCTAGGGGGACCCGCATCACCAGGAGGCTCTAGATGCTGGACAGGGTGGCTCCGGTCAGCTCTGTGGGGGCCTCACCATGAAGCCTGCTCAAGTATCGTTTCCTCTCAGGTTCAGTTTCATGGTTGAGAAATCGAGCAGCAACTCGTCAATGACTTGCAGGAAGAAATGCAAATATGCCACTGATGTGACGCATGATGATGGAGCCTAAGGCCCCCAGGCACCCAGAGGCTGCCACGTGGGGACACTTACATCGGGTGCCCCTGATTTCAGTTTGGGTAGAAAGGGCCTCAGGAGGCTGGAAGGTTGTTTTGTTGGGAGAGCTGGGGGGGCGCTTGGTAAGGAATTCGCCTTTCTTCTCCCTGATACCAAGTCTCTCCTCCCAGGCCCCCTGTCTGGGGGAGCGGGCGGCAGAGGGGCTGCACTCACGGGAAAGTGGCTGGCCAGGAACTTCCAGTCTTGCTGTCCAAACTGCTTCACCAGGGCCCTCAGCTGCTCGTCCTGCCAAAGCCAGGAAGACAGAGGGCTCAGCTCACACATGTGCAGAAGGTGGCTGCTCTGGACCGAGACCCACCCTCCCTCCAACAAAGGGAGCAGCCTCCTTCATCCAGTCACGTTACGAAGTGATCATCTAACTACGCACCAGGTATGCCAGCATCAGAGCTGCTCAACTTTTGGGGACTTAAAGTCTAGAGGGAAGCACCCGCTAATCAAAGGCTCCTGCAAACAAAAGGAGGGCCACTCTGTGCTGCACGGACGGAGAAATGGACAGTGAGGCCTATGGGGGATCCAAGGGACAGGCTCCAACGAACTCTAGTGAGGCTAGGCTGCAGGAAGCAGGAGAGAAGGAGGCAAGAGGATTTGGGGGTGGGGGCGGTGGGGACCAGACCACGCGCAGGGTTGACTCGGGCCTCTGCATCATGCAAAGCCACCGATGCACTGAAGCATCACCACTGACAGGTGGTCACAGTCCAACGTGCTTGTTGTGAACTTCACTTTGGCGGCTGCAGGAGAAAGGGCTGCAGGAGGGCAGAAGGGAGGATAGGAGGCCATTACAGGCATCCAGGCCACAGTGACCCAGCCCTGGAGACAGGGAAACGTGGGCACTTGGAAGGGAAAAACAGTATTTGTTAGAATATTCTCCTGAACATAAACTCGTTCTCTTGAATATAAACTATTGATTCACGCAACAACATTAAAATCACAGTATCATTAGGATGAGAGAAAAAAGTCAGACATAAGAAGAGTACACATTGCTTAATTCTGTGCAGAGGAACTTCTAGAAAAGGTAAACTAAGCTATAGGGACAAAAAGATCGTCGGTGGTGTTCGTGGTCAGGGTTGGTTGGGGGGTGGGAGAAAAGAGCAGCAGGGAGCAAGAGATGCCTGGGGCGATGGAAGCGCCCTGCAGGGTGGTGTGCTCCGAGTTTCCCGGCAGCACATCCACTGAAACTCACTGGATGGTACGTCAACAGTTGTATCTGATTGTGTGTAAAATATTCCTCCAGCAAACTGACCGTTTTTACCCCCTGCAACTTGTAGGTTCTCAGTTCCCCGATCAGGGATTGAACCGAGCAAGGCCCTCACATTGAAAGTTTGGGGTCCTAACCACTAGATGGCCAGGGAATCCCCCAAACTTATTTTTTAAAACTTTATATATATAAATAAAATGTAGTATTATCCATACAGTGGAATATTATTCAGCCTTAAAACAAGGAAATTCTGTTACAAGCTACAACATGGATGAACCTTGAGGACATTATGCTAAGCAAAATAAGCCAGACACAAAAGGACAAAGACAGTCTAAGCCCACTCATATGAAGAATCGAAAGTAGTCAAAAATAAAAACCAGGACTTCTCTGGTGGTCCAGTGGCTAAGACTTTGTGCTCCCGATGCAGGGGGCCTGAGTTCAATCCCTGATCAGGAAACTAGATTCCAAATGCTGCCACTAATGATCCTGCATGTGGCACCTAAAAACTGACCCCAAGTGCTACAGCGAAGACCAGTGCAGCCAAACAAAAAAAGAAACCAAAAGCAGCAAGTCAAATAAGGTGGTTGCCAAGGGCTGGGGGGAGGGGATGGGGAAAATTAGTGTTTCATGATTCAGCTTTTTTTTTTTTTGCAAGATGACAGTTCCAAAGATCTGCTGCACAGTGAGAATACACTTCATGTACTCAACTTACACTTAAAAACAGTTACAATGGTTTAATATTAGGTGTTTTTTCACTCTCTCTCTCCTGGGCAGGAAAAAAAAAAAGGCCACCAGACATCCAGACCCTCAGCTGCAGCTTGGCCACCACCCAGTACCAGCTGGACAAAGTCCCCATAAATCCTATTGCAGGGCCAGCCCACGTCCACACAGTCAGCTCCGGACACCATGCCCTCCTTTGCTGCCCATCCCATCTGGTCAGGCCAACCCCTGCCTTCTGCCCATGTCCCCTGGGTCCATCTGCAGCACCACCATCCTCCCTGACAACCAGGGTGGACAATTTCCCCCCTCTCCAAGTCCTCCTGGACCCCATGGGCCCCTCCACCTGTCAACTCCTACCTGCACTGCCCTCGTCCCGCCACAACCATCTTCTATCTGAACGAATCAGCGCCTTTCCCTGCTTGCTCAGCCTCAGGCTGCCCCCAGATCTCTTATCCACCCCACATCCAGTAGACCAGCTCCCTGAAGCCGGGCTATGGTCACATCATTCATCTGCTTTAAAAATCGTCACTGGATCCTCTCTGCCAGCTGAGCAAGCCTGTCTCTGAGCCCAACCTTCAGGGCCTTCCTGCTTGGACCCTGTTCCATCTTTCCGTCTAAATCAACCTTTTCAGAAACTCTTCAAGGACCCTTCCCTCCAGGCACACCAGGGCCCTTCTACTTGCCTTTTCCCACCTACAACCCCTTTCCTGTTCTGACTCACCCACCACTTTGCATATTTCCCTGATCACTGAATTTCCAAATCCTCACCCATGAAACGTTCCTTAACCTCTCAGACAACAGTAAACTCAACTTCTAAAGGCATTTAAGACAATGACTGGCACCTCTTAGGTCCAGGAGGCTTAGTGTAAGACAGGAGACACCATGGTGGGCATAAAGAACATCGGTCCTGCCAGCACCATGATGGCCACAGCATGTCCACAGGACTTGCATGGTCTTATTTCTCCATCCCAGGCAGAGAGATGCTCTGGGGTAGGGACCCCATCTTGTCTGGTCTCCTAAGACCACAAGAGCAGAATATAGTCCCTGGTTTACAGTGGGATGAACAGAAAAGGCTGGCCTAGCACTCCTGTAAAGAAACATCTTTTATGATTTAAGAGTGTTTCATAACTCAAACAGTAAGTTAAGAGGGGGTGGGGGGGAGAGACTCACACCTAAACACATCTAGGCAAACAGAGGTAGAATAAAAAGATAAGGCCAATAGGCGTTTGACATGGTACAGTCAAGTTACAAAAAGACCTGACAGTCAACTAAACATATACCTACCCCATGAGCATCCCTAAGCATCCCGCCCAGAGAAATGAAACATAATCCTCAAAAATGCTTAGGCAAGAATGTTCACAGCAGCTCGAGCCACAATAGGCAAATTCTGTAAACAGCGAAAATGCCCACCAACAAGTGAAACATACCGTGGTCTATCCAAACAATGGAATACTATTCAGCAAGAAAAAATGAACAAAGTACTCAATCATGCAACATTACGTGGAACAAAAGAAGCCAGAAAGAAAAGGAGTACAGCTCTATGAATTCATTTACAGTAGAGAGCAGGCAAAAAGATCAAACAGAGACACTGACTGGATGGGCCACTGCCCGGAGCTGGGAAAGATGAACCACAAAGGGAACTTCCAGGGATAATCAAGATGGCACTTATGTAAGTAACACACACTTATTAGAAGTGATGGAACTGTCCACTTTTAAAAGGTGCATTTGACTACATATATATATATATATATACACACACACACACACATACACACTCCATAAACACTATTAAAGAATAAAAAGAAAATCAATTCAGAGCTTGGTATTACAGACACAATACATTTATTATTTTTTTAAATGATAATAAAGTAGGGGTTGGCAGATTTGGCTAAACCTCCCAGCAGTTACAGGACAAGCAGCACAATTAAAGTTCAGGATACAGAACACACCAGCTTCCCAGAGACACATCCCTCCCAGAGTCCTCAATACTGAGAGGGTCCAGGAATGCTCTAAGAAGCATCAGAGAGAAACAGAGGGCCCACTGGCTTGTTCACCAGTGCCTCCCCTTCATCATACTGGTCGGGGCAGACACACCCCAGGTTCAGTTCTGTCTGCCCCCCGCCCCACACTGCCATCACTTCCATCCCCCGCAACTGCCCCTCAGTGTCACTCACCTCCTCCTGGGTCCATTTGACCTTGCACTTGCTGTCTCTCTGCTCTGGCACGTCTGAATCTGTGTCCTGGTAGTGCAGCTCATCCAGCTCCTCACTGCAGGGAAAAAAGCCAAAGGTCAAGGACATGCGTCTCTAAGGGCTGCCACCCGATGGACGGACAGTGTGGACAGAGGCCAGTGACCTCGAGGGAAAGGTTTCAGGGAAGCGGGCTTCTACTGTAGGCAAAAATGTAGGTACTTCCACCCTCCCCCTTTCTAAAAAGTTTTTGATGAAATGGGGTTACGGGGATTTCCCTGGTGGTCCAGTGTCTAAGATTCTGAGCTCCCAATGCAGGGGGCCCAGGTTCGGTCCCTTGTCAGGGAACTAAATCCCACATGTGGCAACTAAGACCAACCACAGCCAAGGAAATAAATTAAAATAAATATTAAAAGAAGAAATAGAGTTATGGTCTATTTTTTTCTTTATTCTTGTCTTTTCACTAACACCCTTATGACTTCAAAAGCTACAAGAAAAAAGATTTCACCAAGAATATTAGGATATTCAACACCAGATACCCATTTCATGTTTCCTTTTCAGTAACAAAACTTTAACTTGCATGGGTATTTTAAGGATTAAAGCCAAAGATGTATGTAATCATTACGCACCAGGATTTTAAGAAAGATTGGTTATCTGAGAAAACCATTTAAAATACATTATCTCAGGAACTTCCTTGGTTGTCCAGTGGCTAAGGCTCCATGTTCCCAATGCAGTGAGTCTGGTTGGAGCCCTGGTCAGGGAACTAGATCTCACATACTCCAAGTGAGAGTTCTAGAGATTTCGCGTGCCACAACCAAGACCCAGGATAGCCAAATAAATATATATTAAAAAAGAAAATATATTACCTCAGTAACTATGTGCATTTTTGCATACCCCTTCTCAATCCTTGCCTTCACACAGGCCTAATTTATGGAGCAAAAAAATCAGAGTACAAGCAACTTTGAATTCTCAATGTTTTTATTTTCTAATAAGTAATTTTCCAAGTCACTCCAAAATCTTCCTATTTGCATGGTTTAATGTTAACAAAAATGAAGATGACGCTATCCACACCCAGGGATGTCGGGGACTCACTGGAGCACCCTCCCAACTCAGGTGGACCTGTCAGGGATATTCCTCATTCATGCATTTTTACGTAGGAAAAGTCTGAGTCTCCAAGCACAGGTCAGGTATCAAAAGAAGGAAGAGGACGTCCTTCTGCAGCCACACTCCTTTCCCCTTCTCAGCATCTCCCTAGTCACTCCCACATTCCCTATAGCACCTTGGAAATCCTCCTGTCTCATAACAGAGGCCCTTAGGTTGCAAATGAATATCTCCTTGACAACCGGGACAGAGGTCACCTCCACCTCTGTATCTGCCTTTGGAGGATGGCACCAAAATGCCTTAAGAAATGTTTGCTCTGGAAATGGCCAGATTTGGAATGAATGACTAATAAACATGCAAAGCTGCTGCCTCTTAGTTGATCAGAGAATGCTAACATAAGTCAACTTTTAGAATGAGGTAAGGAAGGGACAGATGCTATCTAAACCCAGCAACACCAGTCACGGGAGCTGGAATTCAACCTTGTCTCATCATTCCCAACCCAATCCATGGAGTACTCCACCATCTCAAAACAGGAGGAAAAAATGCTACAAGATACTAATAACAGAAAGAAGCTGGCTTTAACATCAACTGACCCTGGCCTCTGTTCTAACAGAAACTATCTTTGGTTCTCTGACATCCAGCTTCTAACAGAAGCTCAGCAAATGTTCCTTCAAGGACAAAGTGATTTCTGTGTGAACACTCTCTGGAGCTCCAATACTCTATTTAATGGGGACAGTACTTCAGACGGCTGGGACAATTCCGTGAGGTTTAATATATTTATATCACCATCACGGTAATGATTGTCTACTTCACATGCATTCTCATTATTCCCATTTAATAGATGTGAAAACTGAGCTCCCTGGTGGCACTAGCAATAAAGAACCCGCCTGCCAATGCAGGAGACATAAAAGACACAGGTTCAATCCCTGGGTCAGGCAGATCCCCTGGAGGGCGTGGCAACCCACTCTAGTATTCTTGCCTGGAAAATCTCATGGACAGAGGAATCTGGCAGGCTACAGCCCATAAGGTTGCAAAGAGTCAGACACAACTGAAGTGACTTAGCACGCACACACAAAGCTCACAGGGGTTAACCTGCACCTGCAGGTCCTCATCTGATAATCCCAGCAGCAAAAGCAGAGGCTAAGTCAGTAGTGGCAACCACGTGGAGGTCTCACACACCCTTTCTATGCCCTTCCATGTGCTGGGCTCCGCTCCAGTTGGGGTGAGTCAGAAGCTGAGCAGGAAGTAGGGCACTGGTGCAGAAGAGAGTTACAGCAAGTGGCCATGAATTAAACTGAATGCTGTGGGGTTCCAGGGTGCAGAACCCATCCCTCACTGGGAGCTGGGATTCCTCCACTGAGCCCCAGGGCATAGATGGTAGAAGACCTGGGGGCTGTCAGGGGCTTTGGGTTTGTTGCCTGGAGTGAACACTTCATGAACCAGAAATTCAGGGCCTGACCAGCGCCTGCCCAGAAAATAACTCCTGGGAATTGGAGTTGCCCTGAGAAACCATGGCCTGAGGAAGACACACCCTGTGCCTGATGACTGCCCCGGGATCAGATGTTTCCTTGCTGAGAAGCCTGTGAAGGGAGCCACCACCTGAAGCGGGATTTCAGGCTATCTGGGATGGATACATGAATCCTAGGAGGGAACAGGTCAGAACCCCTTGTGGTTCTGTACTGTGACTCCCAGACTGGTTGAAAAGCCTAGAACTCAGACACTGAAGGAACAGGTGTAAGACAGGGACATGGAACCCACAGACCTGATTTCTGGCTTGTCTCTGCCACTCTGGGGGGATAAGTAAAATGGAGACTGCAGTTCTTGCCTCCGCCCCAGGGGTTGCTGCCACAGATCAGTCTCTCTTCCCCTAGCATTCAACCCCAGCTGCCCCAACCCCCGCATGTAGAACAGGAAGAAGGTCTCCGGAGCGAGACCGACCTAAGGCCCCGAGCCCAGGTGGTGGGGGACCAAAAAGTCCCTCCCGGCCCCAGCAGCCCTCCTAGGTCAGGGGAGAGAGCCGGGAGTGCTCCGTGCTTCCCCGAACGCTAAGAAATGCCCACCGGCAAAGCCAGACCCCCAAAAGGTTCGAAAGACAAGCGTTCCAGGCTTTGGCCTCCCACCCACCGCGACTCCGAAAATCATTTTTCTTCTCCAGGGGTCGCCTTCCTCCCCGGTAAAGGCCCTTCCAGCTGACACCACCGTCCCACCCCCACCCCGCAATTAGGCGGGAGACAAAATGACATCATACAAGGCTTGGCCCGGGCCCCAGGAGACCCGCCCGCCCCAGCTCCGAGGCCCAGCAGGCCCGGGGGTGCCAAGTGAGGGGCTCCCGGGAGCCCCCCGGCTTCGCGCGCACCGGGACACCTGAGTTTTCCGCCGACCCCAACCGCGCCCGGCCGGGCTCGGAAGGGCCTCGGCGAGGGTGGCGGTGGGGGCAGGGGTCAGGGCTGAGGAGGATGGCGCCTGGGGAGGGGGGAAGGGCCCTCCGCCGGCCGGCTCCGCTCACCCGCGCGTCCGCCGCGACATCCCCCCGGCCCGGGCCGCGCCGCGCTCGCCCGCCCGCCGGCCGAGCCCGGAGCGGGAGCCGGGCCGGGGTCAGCGTGCGAGCTGCTCTGGCCGCTCCGGGCCCCGGGGCCGCGTGGCGAGTCGTCAGCGTGACCGCAGGTCCGGCCGCTGCTCACGGAGACTGCGACCGCCGCCGGCGCTCGCAGAAACACTTTTCTATCTCCCGCCAAGCGCGTCGGCGCCGCCCGGGCCAGGCGCGCGGGCGGGCTGGTGCGCGGGGGCGGGGCCAGCGGGAGGGCCGTGCTCGGGGCGGGGCCTGCGCGGGGCGGGGCCTGCGGGCCCGAGGGCACCGCCCCGAAGCTCCCAGGGCAGGGAGCTTAGTGGGCGCGGCGTTGACCCCGCCACCCGGTGACTGAGGAATGGCCCCAAGAGCCTTGGGGCAGGCCTGGAAGAGGGAAGACTGAGAAAAGGGAATGAGCCGCAAGGGTGGGAGAGTGAGGCCGGGTGAGACTGCCTGTGCAAAGAGCCCGGCGCTAGTTCAAGCAGCTCCTGTGTCCCTACACCCACCCCCCCCCCACCCCAAAGCGGCCTCCTCACCTACACCTAGGCCAGGGCTGAGACTTGGAACTCACTCCCTTCTTCCTTTCCAGCCTCGAACTCAAGTGGTTCCAGCTCCTCATCTGGACTCCTGGCAGCCCAAAGCAAGCCTCCTAAACAGCAAACCTGATGTTGCCTCTCCAGAACTTAAAATCTCTGTCCTCTCCCTCAGGGTAAAATATTCTGCAATCAGGTTAACAGCACTCTGCTAGATCACCACCCCGCCCCTAGCGAGAGGAAACTCTTCAGCCTCCTGGCCGTTGCTGGGGCGGATACACATCTCACCTGTCCCACCGGAACTAGTTCCTGTCGATCCTTAAGAGCCCACAGCCCACAATCTACTTGCTGACTTATGCACGTCCTGATTTGAACTATCGGCTTACTAAAGTCCAAGGGGCCCCTCAGTTCACAGCAGTATCCCCAAGGCCCAGAATTCATCGGTTGCACTAAATTCGGTTTCAGTTCTGTCGCTCAGTCGTGTCCGACTCTCCGCGACCCCATGTATCGCAGCACGCCAGGCCTCCCTGTCCATCACCAACCCCTGGAGTTATCTGAGACTCACGTCCATCGAGTCAGTGATGCCATCCAGCCATCTCATCCTCTGTCGTCCCCTTTTCCTCCTGCCCCCAATTCCTCCCAGCATCAGAGACTTTTCCAACAAGTCAACTCTTCACATGAGGTGGCCAAAGTACTGGAGTTTCAGCTTTAGCATCATTCCTTCCAAAGACATCCCAGGGCTGATCTCCTTCAGAATGGACTGGTTGGATCTCCTTGCAGTCCAAGGGACTCTCAAGAGTCTTCTCCAACACCACAGTTCAAAAGCATCAATTCTTCGGCACTCAGCTTTCTTCACAGTCCAACTCCCACATCCCTACATGACCACTGGAAAAACCATAGCCTTGACTGGACGGACCTTTGTTGGCAAAGTAATGTGTCTGCTTTTCAATATGCTATCTAGGTTGGTCATAACTTTTCTTCCAAGGAATAAGCGTCTTTTAATTTCATGGCTGCAGTCACCATCTGCAGTGACTTTGGAGCCCCAGAAAATAAAGTCTGACACTGTTTCCCCATCTATTTCCCATGAAGTCATGGGACCAGATGCCATGATCTTTGTTTTCTGAATGTTGAGTTTAAAGCCAACTTTTTCACTCTCCTCTTTCACCTTCATCAAGAGGCTTTTTAGTTCCTCTTCACTTTCTGCCATAAGGGTGGTGTCATCTGCATATCTGAGGTTATTGAGATTTCTCCCAGCAATCTTGATTCCAGCTTGTGCTTCTTCCAGCCCAGCGTTTCTCATGATGTACTCCGCATAGAAGTTAAATAAGCAGGGTGACAATATACAGCCTTGACATACTCCTTTTCCTATTTGGAACCAGTCTGTTGTTCCATGTCCAGTTCTAACTGTTGCTTCCTGACCTGCATACAAATTTCTCAAGAGACAGATCAGGTGATCTGGTATTCCCATCTCTTTCAGAATTTTCCACAGTTCATTGTGATCCACACAGTCAAAGGCTTTGGGATAGTCAATAAAGCAGAAATAGATGTTTTTCTGGAACTCTTGCTTTTTCCATGATCCAGCAGATATTGGCAATTTGATCTCTGGTTCCTCTGCATTTTCTAAAACCAGCTTGAACATCAGAAAGTTCACGGTTCACATATTGCTGAAGCCTGGCTTGGAGAATTTTGAGCATTACTTTACTAGCGTGTGAGATGAGTGCAATTGTGTGGTAGTTTGAGCATTCTTTGGCATTGCCTTTCTTTGGGATTGGAATGAAAACTGACTTTTCCAGTCCTGTAGCCACTGCTGAGTTTTCCAAATTTGCTGGCATATTGAGTGCAGCACTTTCACAGCATCATCTTTCAGGATTTGAAATAGCACATAGTATTTAAGAGTCCAGGCTCTGAAGCCACACTGCCCAGGATTTGATTCCCAACTCTGTGTTTACTAATTATGGGATCACAGGAAAGTAGCTTCTCTGTGCCTCTGTTTTCTCATCTATAAAAGTGATATATTTTATCAGGTCTTGATATTTACCAAGAACTTAGACAGCTTTTACTATGTGCTAGCCACTGGTTTGTGCTTCCCTCAGCTCAGTTGGTAAAGAATCCGCCTGCAATGCAGGAGACCTGGGTTTGATCCCTGAGTTGGGAAGATCCCCTGGAGAAGGGAAAGGCTACCCATTCCAGTATTCTGGCCTGAAAAATTCCATGGACTTGCAGTCCATGGTGTCCCAAAGAGTTGGGCATGACTGAATGACTTTTCACTTTCACCTTCAGCCACTTTGTAAGACTCTTTGGACAGCAAGTTCAAACCAGTCAATTCTAAAGGAAATCAACTCTGAATATTCAATTGGAAGGACTGATGCTGAAGCCGAAGCTCCAATACTTTTGGCCCACTCACTGGAAAAGACCCTGATGCTGGGAAAGATTGAGGGCAGGAGGAGAAGGGGGCAACAGAGAAAGAGATGGTTGAATGGCATTACCAAATCAATGGACATGAGTTTGAGTAAACTCTGGGAGATGGTGAAGGACAGGGAAGCCTGGTGTGCTGCAGTCCATGGGGTCACAAAAGTCAGATGTGACTTAGCAACTGAACAACAATGGATTTTAATTCATTTATTCCTATGAGCTAGTAATAGCAGTCTCTTCTTTTGGCAGATGGGGACAGACCCACAGGCCTCCCCCAGGTCACACTGCTAGTAAATGGCAAAGCAGGAAGCCAAACCTGGGCTGTCTAGTTCTAGAGTCTATGCTCTTAATCACTACACTGGTTATCTACTTTGTGAGGTGGTTGTAGGATTAAATACATTGATATATGTAAACCTCTGAGAACAATCCCTGGCATGTGATAAGCTCTACATTACTTATTGTATTATTATTATTACTCTTCAGCTGCTCTCATGCTTGTCCTTTCAGGTCTAGGAAGCTGCACTGCACACAGCACATTCTCTCACATGGCTAATTAGTCTCATTTTAGGAAAAAGATAGAACCTGGTGTTCTCGGTTAAAGTTCTTTGTCTCAAGAGAATTTAGAAAGGAAGCAAGGAGATTAGGAAAGTAAAGTGAGAATTTATTTAAGCAAGAATACTCCCTCAGAACCAGAGCAGGCAGACAGGTGGGGAGGTGCTGCCCTGATTTCTCTGGCAAGCTGGCTCTGAGGGGGATACAAATGAAAGGGTGGAAGATTCTCTGAGGAAGGAGGAGTATGGGGGTCATATTCCCGGATTTTCATCCCAGCTCCATTTTCCGAAGGGGAAGAGGGATTTTTGTCCTTATCTAACTTAGATCCGAAGAGTCATGGCGTTGGTGCGTGATGGGAACATTGTATCTGCCAACTTAATAAGGCTAATTTTATTGTAATGCGAGCTTAATGAGCAACAGGTTACACTCTGACCCAGGAGATTCCCGCCTTTAGTCACCCTTCTTTGCTTCCAGGACACACATCATTTAAAATGTGTGGTTTCCTGTCAGTCTGGAGGTTCCTGCTTTTCCTTGTCTGTCCATGGACCCCCACTGTTTACAAGCTGCGCGATTTCCTGCCACTTGGCCCCTGGCCCGTTTCTCTGCACTTACCTACCTGCTGTAACACTGGCACCCTGGGCAAGGTATTTGCCCAATGCCAGAGATAGGAAGCAGCTGTCTCCAGTTGCCAGTTGACCAATACATTTACTGAATGAAAAACACATGTACAACCTAAAAGTCGAGAATCACATTTTATTCAGCAGACTTACTGAGGACTTAAGACTGGCATACAGCCTCTCAGATAGCTCCGAGGGGACTGTTCTGAAGAAGTAAGGGAGGAGCCAAGAAATTGTTCGCTTTTTGTTTTTGGCTACTCTTCGTGGCTTGTGGAATCTTATTTCTCCACCGAGGATTGAACCAGGGCCATGACAGTGAAAGTGCCAAGTTCTAACCACTGGACTGCCAAGGAATTTTCTATACAGGAGTTTTTATAAAACAAAAAATAAAAACAAGGGGTCAGAACATCAAATGATTATTGCTAATTAAAGAAAACATCTCAAGTTAATGAATTTAGCACTTTTCTATGTACAGCAAGATCCCAGGGTCTAGGTGTATTGAAATCATTCACCTGATTTGCACCTTAACTATCTAGGGCCAGTATCCTATTTTTCTCCACCCTGAATCTTCTCAGGGTACACTGTCAGGGGCAGCTGTAGTGGCTGAGGGCCACAACATCCTTTGTTTACTGAAGTGACTCGGGTGGTATTCTTTGTCTACACCAGAGCCTAAGAAGCCTGGAGTCAGTGAGCAGGGAGGTCACTCTGGTACCAGATGGAATCTGGTTATCTGAACAAGTGTGTCTTCTCCAGTTATCATCACGCCAACAGACACCCCTGGAGAGAGGACTCCGAGTGTCCTGGGTGCAGCCACAGCTGGGAGTGGTCCCTGGGCCCAGGACTGATAACATACAGATTACACTCTATCAGGAAACTTTTTCTGCACATGCCTCTTTGGACAGGGAGGCTTCAGTCATTTGGTCATTTCACAATCTGCCCCACCTCAGGCTCCAGACCCAGAGCTTGCCCCTGCTTGGGAAGACAGCATCAAATCTACTTATCAAATGCTCCGGGTGCAGCATCAGGCTAGACACAAATCAAACACTGATTGATAATAAGTCAGTGATAAGTGGGCTTCCCTGGTGGCTTAGATGGTAAAGAATCTGCCTGCAGTACAGGAGACCTGGTTTGATCTCTGAGTCAGAAAGAGCCTCTGAAAATTCACTCCAGTATTCTTGCCTGGAGAATTCCATGGTTGGAGGAACCTGGCAGGCTACAGTCCACGGGGTCACAAATGGTAAGCAGGATCACAGTCCCTTTGCCAGGCGTCTCCCCTCCATCTACTATGTGTGTGCTAAATCGCCTCAGTCATGTTGGACTCTTTGCAATCCTACGGACTATCCAGGGAACACGTCCTTATCGTCCTTGTCCTCCCACCCATACTTCCTCTGTCCATGATTTTACTGCTCTCCTAAGATCAGGGACAACCCCATATTCACATTTTTTTTGGCTGCACAGCAAAGCATGCCTGTGAGATCTTAGTTCCCGGACCAGGGATCAAATGTGCACCCTCTGCAGCGGAAGCTCAGTCTTAACCACTGGCCACTGGGGAAGTTCCTGCATTCACTTTTTTAGCTTTGGAGGTTGACCATGTTTGGCTCTTGGCAGGTACTCACATTAGGGCTTTTACACATTCTTAACTGAATGAATGAATGAAATATTAAAGCTAACATTTGGGCTGGAGAGTTGTTAGGAAGGCACAGAAGAGAATTGGGAGAACTTGGAATGTTAGAGTTTGAATTGTCTTATAAGGACCATCAAAAGAGATTTCGAAACAAAGTATGTTTTTCAGATACTTCTGCTCATGGAATTCCCTGACCATGTCCAGTGGATAGGACTCTGCTCTCAAGGCCAAGGATCAGTGTTCAATCCCTGGTCAGGAAGGTAAGATCTCGAAAGCCTTGCGGTATGGCTAAAAAAGAAAAAAATACTTCTGCCTCATCCCCAAGGGTATCACTGTAGATCACAGCAACAGGTGGCCAGAGGCATGAGAGGTCCGGGACCAGCACTGGAAATGGGAGACTTTCCCATTTCAAGGCAGGGAAGCAATTCAATTATCTGATTCAACAAATCAGACTTCAACAGTGAAATTTCCCCATCCACTTTTCAAATTATTGAGATTTTATGGATAACTATTTGCAAAGCATCTATATTTGAGTTCTAGCAAAGGACTGGCAAAATATTCAGGTCAGAAAATAATAGCTAGATTTTACTGGGGAAGACACCATGGGCCAGGCAACATAGTAAAGGCTTTGCATCCATTTTGCATTTAATACTCATCACTATGAGAAGCAGGTGTCAATCAACAGGTCCCCATTTTAAAGATGAGGAAATTGAGGCACACAGATGTTAAGCTGCCATGATCACACAGCTTGATGCAGATAACTTGAAGCAAAGCACCCATACTTTGAAATGCAAATTTGAAGACTAGAGTTTGTGAAAATATGCCAAAACGATTGGGCTAGGCTACACCAGGGGCTAGTCATCTGGAGACAATCCAACCATCCATCTTCTCCAGAAGCTCACCAGCTGACAGAGGAGACAATGAGTAAACAAAAAATTAGATTTCTAAGGGTGAAAATAAAGGCAAAGGCTGTGGGTACCAAACGAACATGTCACTGAAGACTCTTCAAAGTTGGGTGATTTAGGAATTTGCAAGGCGGTCTGCAGGTACAGCCAGTGCATGTTAGGGACAGAACTATTAGGAAGTACTCAGGGACTGACCAGAGTTGAAGATATTTTTGACTCTTCTCTCACATCACTTATCTGATCTGCCTGCAAATCCTATTGGCTTTCCCCTCCAACTTCACCTTCAAAATATATGAAGTGGCAAAGCACATGAAAGGATGCTCAATACTATTTCATTAGCGAAATGCAAATTAAAACTACAATGAGATTTACACACCTATTAGAATCCCTGACTGAGAAGACTAATCACGTCAAATGTTGATGAAAATGGGGAGTCATCAGACATCTCAAATACTGTTGGTGGAATATGAAATTGTACAATCACTTTAGAAACAGCTCAGCAGTTTCTTAAAAATATACACACCTGTTAATGCCATATGGAGCCAAGAAAAGTGAACGCACATGTCCACACAGAGCCTTTCACATAGTTTTATTTGTAAGAGCCCAAACTGGAGGCAACCTCAACGTCCACCAACAGGTAACTGGGAAAACAAATTACAGATATAAAACAAATATATCCACTCTGACAATAAAAAGGGATTACTTCTTCAATATCAATCTCAAAATAATTATGCTGAAAGAAGACAAAGGGTACAGACTGTCTGATTCCATTTACGCACAACTCTAGAAACTGCAAACCAATCAGCAGTAAGAGAACCAATCTAACGTGACAACGGTTGTAGAAAAGGGGTAACAAAGGGACACGAGTAGTTTTGGAGGAGTGATGGATATGTTCCTTCAGCGTGACTCTAGAGGTCCCTCTTCAATCACTGGGAGAAGTGTGGGGTCACTACCACAGAACACAGCAATCAATCCTGCCTGGGTTTGTCCAGGTTCATGCCAGCCCTAGCTGTGTCATTTATGCAACTGCAAAGGGTGAGAATTTGTTATTTTTAAAAAACTTTTTGTATTGGGGTATAGCTGATCAGCAAACAATGTTGGGGCAGTTTCAGGTGAACAGCTAATGGACTCAGCCACACACATGCATGCATCCATTCTCCCCCAAACTCCCCTCCCATCCAAGGTGCTACATAACATTAAGCAGAGTTCCCAGTGCTATACAGTAGGTCCAAACGGTGACAATTTGGTCTCTTAGAAACCATTTACTGCAAATCTCTCGCATGCCTGATGAGGAGGATGAGACTGAGACGAGTGCCAGGACCTGGGCTGCTTTTATACACACACGAAGTCCAGCCCACACCTCTGATCTCTTACCCTGTGCCTTCTGGGGCATCAGCTTTCGCAAACACTTAGTTCTTCCTTTTGTAACGTGGCCACTTGCAGTTCAGCAATCAAGCAGGAAGAAGTCACGGACTACGGAGCTAGAGCACACAGTCAGGGAGGGAACGGACGACGAACACCAAGGCCTAGTCCAGAGGCACCGGCTAGCCCTGCCAGGATCCGGGGCCGCACTGGGAGGCAACATCGCTCTTCTCTGTGAAGACAGGGAAAATCAGGCCTTGGAGTCCACCTGGCAGTCCCTGGCGTCCCCGAGTGACAGGGAATTAGAAACGTGACCAGTTTTGAAGCGCCCCACCTAGTAAACAAAGGCGGAAGGCGGCAGGCAGGGTAAACCTCGCAGCCGGCGCCTGAGTCTCAGCCCGCTGGCTTTCAGGGGCGCGCCCCAGATACGGCGCCGCGCGAGGCAGGGCGGGAGTCGCGCCGCTTGACGTCACTAAAGGGCGCGGGCGCTCAGGGGCCGCTTGGAGTCTGGCTGCTGGGTTGTGGGTCTTCACCGTCTTTTCTCGGCTTTCCGTTGTCGCCCGCCGATCCCTCCGGTCCTGCCCCTTCCAGAGCCGTGCTCGCTGAGAGCCTGCTGTTTCAGATCGTGGGAGGACGATGACAGAAATGCTCAGGAGGGAGCGGGAGCAAGGCAGGTACATCGCCGGCCCCCGACGCCGTGGCGGTCACGACCGAGAGCCCGGTTGATCCCCTTCTGTGGCTCAGCAAGCAGCCCTGAACGAGCCCCTAACGCTGCAGATTTCCTTCGTGTTGTTTGTCACCGTTTGCCACGTAAGAGATTAATTTCTTTCACCGTTTACATTGTGAGCTACAGGAGCACAGCCTTAGGATGAAAACTTAGTAGGCTTCAGTTCAGTTCAGTTCAGTCGCTCAGTCGTGTCCGACTCTTTGCGATCCCATGAATAGCAGCACGCCAGGCCCCCCTGTCCATCACCAACTCCCGGAGTTCACTCAAACTCACGTCCATCGAGTCGGTGATGCCATCCAGCCATCTCATCCTCTGTCGTCCCCTTCTCCTCCTGTCCCCAATCCCTCCCAGCATCAGGGTCTTTTCCAATGAGTCAACTCTTCGCATGAGGTGGCCAAAGTATTGGATTTTCGGCTTCAGCATCAGTCCTTCCAATGAACACCCAGGACTGATTTCCCTTAGGATGGACAGGTTGGATCTCCTTGCAGTCCAAGGGACTCTCAAGAGTCTTCTCCAACACCACAGTTCAAAAGCATCAATTCTTCGGCGCTCAGCCTTCTTCACAGTCCAACTCTCACATCCCTACATGACCACTGGAAAAACCATAGCCTTGACTGGACGGACCTTTGTTGGCAAAGTAATGAGTATGAGTAGGGGTGTTTTTAAACTGAAACATGAGCTCTTAAACACATGAAAAGAGGCTCAACATGCTCATCATTAGAGAAAATGCAAATCAAAGCTATAATGAGGTATCATCTTCACAGCAATTAGAAAGGCCACCATCAAAAAAATCTACAAATGCTGGAAAGGATGTGGAGAAAAGGGAACGCCCTTGCACTGTTGGTGTGAATGCAAACTGTTACAGCCACTGTGGAAAACAGTATGGAGATATATTTAAAAACTAGGAATAAAACTACCATCAGTGCAGTTCAGTTCAGTTACGTCCGACTCTTTGCGACCCCATGAATCACAGCACACCAAGCCTCCTTTAGCTATAGCTTTTTAATATGCTATCTAGGTTGGTCATAACTTTCCTTCCAAGGAGTAAGCATCTTTTAATTTCATGGCTGCAATCACCATCTGCAGTGATTTTGGAGCCCCCCAAAATAAAGTCTGACACTGTTTCCACTGTTTCCCTATCTATTTCCCATGAAGTGATGGGACGAGATACCATGATCTTCGTTTTCTGAATGTTGAGCTTTAAGCCAACTTTTTCACTCCCTCTTTCACTTTCATCAAGAGGCTTTTTAGTTTCTCTTCACTTTCTGCCGTAAGGGTGGTGTCATCTGCATGTTAAAATTTGGTATGAGCAAGATTTATTATTCTTTTTAAAGTGTATATATTTCTTCCTGTCTCTTGAAGGCAGCGGAAGAAGTTAATAGCCTTGGTTGCAGAAAGGGGAACTGAATGGCTGAAGAGGTTGAAACTCTCTCCAATATCCTTCAGTTTCATTGAGGCATAAGTAGTGTACTAGGACTTTTTACAGAAGAGTTTGAAAAGCTGTCTTACTTGATTTTATAAGTAAACAGTAACTTAGCAAAAGCCACATAGTAGATCTGTGATCTGTCATAAGATAGCACAGATTTTAATTTTCCGCCTTGCTCTTTGGGAGGGAGAGAACTTTTGTCACCCATGGGTAACTCTTTCTATGTTAACTCCTTCAGAGATGTATTTGAGTTCACTAAATAAAATCTCCAACAATTTTTTGTTGTTGTTGCTATTACCTACCAGGCCAAGTTCTATCACTTTTTTGTGGTTGCTTTGTTGTTTTGTTTTTTTAAGTGTGAAATTGAAACAACATTTATTCAAGTTAACTTTTTCATCTCAAGCGCCTTATGTGCCAGAAAAAAGTTTGTGTATATAGGTGAACAGCAATGGGGATAAAGGGCTCATGTTTGCTAGGTCGTATAGTAGCCTCTTGAGAAACCTATATGAAGGTCAGGAAGCAACAGTTAGAACTGCACATGGAACAACAAACTGGTTCCAAATAGGAAAAGGAGTTCGTCAAGGCTGTATATTGTCACCCTGCTTATTTAACTTCTATGCAGAGTACATCATGAGAAACACTGGGCTGGAAGAAGCACAAGCTGGAATCAAGATTGCCCTGAGAAATATCAATAACCTCAGATATGCAGATGACACCCTTATAGCAGAAAGTGAAGAGGAACTAAAAAGCCTCTTGATGAAAGTGAAAGAGGAGAGTGAAAAAGTTGGCTTAAAGCTCAACATTCAGAAAACAAAGATCATGGCATCCGGTCCCATCACTTCACGGGAAATAGATGGGGAAACAGTGGAAACAGTGTCAGACTTTATTTTTCGGGGGCTCCCAAATCACTGCAGATGGTGACTGCAGCCATGAAATTAAGACGCTTACTCCTTGGAAGGAAAGTTACGACCAACCTAGATAGCATATTCAAAAGCAGAGACATTACTTTGCCAACAAAGGTCCATCCAGTCAAGGCTATGGTTTTTCCAGTGGTCATGTAGGGATGTGAGAGTTGGACTGTGAAGAAGGCTGAGCGCCGAAGAATTGATGCTTTTGAACTGTGGTGTTGGAGAAGACTCTTGAGAGTCCCTTGGACTGCAAGGAGATCCAACCTGTCCATCCTAAGGGAAATCAGTCCTGGGTGTTTATTGGAAGGACTGATGTTGAAGCCGAAACTCCAATACTTTGGCCACCTCATGCTAAGAGCTGACTCATTGAAAAAGACCCTGATGCTGGGAGGGATTGGGGGCAGGAGGAGAAGGGGACGATAGAAGATGAGATGGCTGAATGGCATCACCGACTCGATGGACATGAGTTTGGGTAAACTCCGGGAGTTGGTGATGGACAAGGAGGCTTGGTGTGCTGTGATTCATGGGGTCGCAAAGAGTCGGACGTAACTGAACTGAACTGCACTGATGGTAGTTTTATTCCTAGTTTTTAAATATATCTCCATACTGTTTTCCACAGTGGCTGTAACAGTTTGCATTCACACCAACAGTGCAAGGGCGTTCCCTTTTCTCCACATCCTTTCCAGCATTTGTAGATTTTTTTGATGGTGGCCTTTCTAATTGCTGTGAAGATGATACCTCATTATAGCTTTGATTTGCATTTTCTCTAATGATGAGCATGTTGAGCCTCTTTTCATGTGTTTAAGAGCTCATGTTTCAGTTTAAAAACACCCCTACTCATACTCATTCTCTTAACCAGTTGATTAAATTTAATTTCATTAATAGGGGACCTGACATCATACATAGCATCACCTGTGAAACAGTCTCACCAAAAAAGTTTCGTTCAAAGCTAGCCTCTGTGCCTAACTTTCAGCTTGCAGGAAATAAAGGAGATAAAGGGACAATAGACACCATGGTGAAACCATCAGATTTCTAGAATGTATGACACCTAGTTTAGTCTTTTCAAAAATCCAATGTGGGGGCAACCCTGGTGGTCCAGTGCTTAAGACTCTGCACTTACTGGTTGGGGAAGTTCCGTATGCTGAGAGGCGTGACAAAAAAAAAAAAGAAAAAACAATGTCACTTAAAAAAGGGAAAGAGGAACACGAAGAGGTAAGGAAAGATTCTAAGAGACTAGAGACAATGAAATCCAATATGTGAAATTTGACTGGATCCTAGCTTGAAAAGATATAAAACACATTTGAATAAGTATTAAATACTCAGTTCAGTCAGTTCATTTCAGTCACTCAGTTGTGTCTGAATCCTTGTGACCCCGTGGACTGCAGCATGCCAGGCCTCCCTGTCCATCACCGACTCCTGGAGTTTACTCAAACTCATGTCCATTGTGTCAGTGATGCCATCCAGCCATCTTATCCTCTGTCATCCCTTTTTCTCCTGCCTTCAATCTTTCCCAGCATCAGGGTCTTTCCAAATGAGTCCGTTGTTCATTTCAGGTGGCCAAAGTATTGGTTTCAGCTTCAGCATCAGTTCTTCCAATGAATATTCAGGACTGATTTCCTTTAGATGGACTGGTTGTATCTTCATCTGAATAAGTATTACATACTAGATATGATAATGGTATACTGTAGTTACACCGTGATGTATATTAAGGAGTAAAGTGTTAGAAAGACTGAAACTTAATTTCAGATGTTCAGTAAGAAAAATTATACACATACATTTAGTATATATGGCAATATCTTCACTTTAGAAAAGTAGGTTCATTGTACTTCTCTTTGCACTTTTCTGTTCCAAATTTTTCGTAAGAAGTTGGGGGAAAGCATACATTATTGCCATAAGTCATCCATAGATTAAGGGGAAAAGCCAGCTCATGGCAAGACAGGCCGTGCCCCGTCCAAGGAAACTTCTTGAGTCAGGAGTGTGATGGGAGAAGCTCCAGGTTAGCAGGCAGGCAGGTAGTCACTGCTCCTCTGCTCCTTGGTCTACAAGGCCCCCGTGTCTCTGCTGGAAAGTGAACTTGGATATGATCCAAAAAGTTCCTTCTAAAACTGTAGATATGAGCATATAGGTACAAAGCAGTGGTTACCAGAGAGAAAGGGCCTGGGGGCAGCGGGGGAAACCCTGTAGGAAATACAGAAGAAGAAATGTACACACGAAACTTACAAACCAAGGTTACCTCAAAAATAAAATTGTCGTTATCTATTGCTGCATAATAAACCACTCCAAATCAGTGGCTTAAGCTGCTCTTTTATAACGTTTATAGATTGTGTGGGTCAGGAGTTCAGAAAGGTCAGAGCAGGGACAGTTTGCTGCACAGCATCTGGGACTTCAGCAAGGACAACTAGAAGGCTCGGGTGACTTGAGGTCAAGGGCAGGAAGCATTTGGAGGCCTCTTCACTCACGAGTTTAGCAGGCGATGCTCATACAGGCTGGCTGTTGGCCAGAACATCTATTCGAGGCCTATCCACATAGCCATCCAGGTAACCGCATGCTTCTTGGCATGGAGGCTTGTGGCTCTAAAGATGAGTGTCCCAAGAGAACCAGGCAGAAGCTGCATAGCCTTTTATGACCTAGCCTCAGAACTCACAGTGTCACTTCCATAGTGCCAGATTCAGAGGCATGGATCACAGACCTCACCTCTCAGTGGCAGGAGCACCAGACCCAGAGTGTAAGAGCACATGGGTTGGGAGGTAATTTTTGAGCACATTTTTGGAATTCCAAATTTATTTCCACAACACTCTATGCTGTTCCCTAGCTGCTTGTCCCCAGCAGGCTCCCAGATTCTGCCCTTTCATCAAAGTGGTCTCCCCCATCCCCAACACAGTGCTCTGGCTGGGTCACTCGAGGAGGCCCTGCACAAGGGCTTGAGTGTGAGAGAATGGAAGCCTACAAACACAGCTTTAACATGAATAAATAAGTCTTGAAATTCAGGATGTGACTTGAGTCTCATCCCAAGGTTTTAAATTAAAAATAAAGTTCATTCCTTGACAGTGTATTCTGGCTTCAATGATCAACTCCATGTGAAAAACTAAGGTACTGGACATCTTTTCTAAGCCTCATTTAGGGACTTCTAGCTATTGACTCGGAGAAGGGAATGGCACCCCACTCCAGTACTCTTGCCTGCAAAATCCCATGGACGGAGGAGCCTGGTAGGCTGCAGTCCATGGGGTCACTAAGAGTCAGACATGACTGAGTGACTTCATTTTCACTTTTCACTTTGATGCATTGGAGAAGGAAATGGCAACCTACTCCAGTGTTCTTGCCTGGAGAATCCCAGGGACGGGGGAGCCTGGTAGCAGAGAGTCGGACATGACTGAAGTGACAGCAGCAGCAGCAGCTATTGACTGGTTATTTATCACTTCCATGAATTACCATTGTCTCAGCCGGTTCTTACACTCCAAACAAGCTCACCCTTTAGAATCCCCATCTTCCATTAGCTTCACCACTGTTCCAGGCAGTGACGCTCAAAATGTTGCCAACCTGACCTTCAACACCCGGACCAAATCTATTTCAGAATGCCAGTTTTCTTACAACAGCATCTTAGGAATCTTTTTTTTTTTTTTTTAATTTTTTTGGTTGTACCACAAAGGCCTGTGATCTTAGCTTACTGGATTAGGCCTAGGGATCTTAGCTTACTGACCAGGGATCAAAGCTGTGCCTCCTGCATTGGAAGTGCCGAGTCTTATTAATCACTGGTCGGCCAGGGAAGTCCCTACAACAGCATCTTAAATCCCTGCCCTTGTTATTTCCTCTTGGAGTTATATGACGCCCCCTAAGGGGCTTCCTTGCACGCTTCCTACCTTTACAGAACCCACCAGCTAAGCTACTCCCACTGAACCACATCCCTTACATACATGGTGGTGGATCTGCAATCTTTGTCTTTCAGGCTTTCCCTAAAGCTGGTTCCTAGTGTACCCAGCACATTGTCCATTTCTGTATTGACTGTCATGCTCAAGCAAGTACAATCTCTCCCATTGTCCGTGGGACAGATGATCACCTTTTGTCCTACAGTCTAACCTAAAATGATAAAACTGAGTGGTTCAGGAGCTCAAAGGAAGGGGACAAACTGTGGGCTAAGACAACAGCCTCCAAATGGTTGAGCCTGTGGGCAGCTGGGAGGTGAAGGAGTGAGTGATCCATGTAAGGAAGATACCTACCAACTCTTTTACCTTCCACTAGTGCCCCCTGGGAGGCCTATTCATAGGTATAGTGGGGCACACAGACTGTGGGTTAAGTTTATTTTCTATCCTTTTGAACTAGAAAAGCTGTACAGTACTCATAGGTTTGAGAATTATTTATGCTTTTGATAAAAGAAAATCACATCTAGAACTGGAAAGGAAAGATTTCAATGAAAGACTGATGCATCAATTATCAAAGTACAGACTCAAACATTTAATTTAAAAAATGGAACATATCTTACATAAGAAATGTTGTCCCTCTCTGGGAACTACAGAAGATGCACAGATCTTCCCACAGGTCAGAGAGGAAGGACTGTATAGACAGTTTTCATAAAAAACAGGGATAATTCAAAAAGTTTACAAAGAATCGGGAGGCAGAAAATGCTTCAAGAGGCTTGGTCCTCAGAAGCTGTTCTGGAATGCCGTGTGTCAATGTCATGTTCCTGGAGGAGGGAATAAGACAGAATGTTAGTATTTCAGTTCAAAACCTAAAATGTGAACTCTTTGATGAGCGGTTCTGATTGGGACACGGGTAATCTCTGGCTTTAAGGCTACATCCAGGCCAGGGATCAAGCTTTCATGACCAGATAGAGCTCTGACCACAACCCACTACCCACCATGAGTGGGGAGCAAATACAGTTGAAGGTACTGATGGAAACACCACACCAGACTTCTTACCTTGGCCCTGGGGGCCTGACCCTGCCTTGCCACCAGCCTAAGTACTGCTGGGAATTTGCTTGCCTCTCCCCTGCCCCACATGTCAGTGCTGAGCAGGTTTTCAACACCTTGCCTCTGAGGTGCCTTCCTGGCACTTATCTGAAGAGCACTGTAAATGCCCATATATTCCTGCCTTGCCCACTGCATGGAGCTCAGACAGCAAGGACTGCATTCACTGCCATAACCCTGACGTCTAGCACCATGCTAGCACACCTGAGGCCTGCAGTATGAATACCCAGCAGTGCCAGTGCACACCAGCAGTGGCTCAGATCCTGATCAGTCTTTCTATTCAGCATCTAGAATCTGTGTGTGTGTGAAAAACAGACTCTCTTCTACTGTTTTATAGCCCTCTCCCCCCATCCCACTGCTGTATCATGAATGTCTTCCCAAGTGCTTGAACATCCTTCGAAACATTCTTAATCTTATGCATGCACCCTAGGTACTTAACTAGTTCCCTACTGATGGTTTTCTTCTATGAAAACAATGCTTCGCTGAGCGTTCTGACTGGTAAATCTACATATATTCAGAATTGTATTATTTTTTTATTTTTTGGCTGTGTGGTGTGGTACTTGGGATGTTAGTTCCCCGACCAGGGATTGAACCTGTGCCCCCTGCAGTGGAAGTGTGGAGTCTTAACCACTGAACTGCCAGCGAAGTCCCAGGATTGTATTATTAAGACAAATTCTGAGGGTTAAAATTGCTGGGTCAGAGGTATCCATGTATTTCAAGGCTTCTGAATATCCTAAAAAATATGTCCATAAAAATGGAACCAGCTTATTCTCCAGTCAGTAGTATATAAATGAATATCCATTTACCAGCAGTGGTTGGGCATTTAATTTTAGAAATCCTGTCCAGGGACAGATAAGATGAAGGCCTGGCATAATAAATGTTAAGTCCTTAGTCCAGGGCAAGATGGTTTCTGTCCTCACATCCTGCTGCTCTGTCCTTGGCTAAGTTCTCGTCTGCCACACAGGCATCACTGCTGTTCCTCAAACGAGCCAAGCAGAGTCCCGCCTTAGGGACTCTGCACAGGTCTTCTCTCTGCCCGGGACACTCATCTCCCAGCTATCTCCATGGCCAGCCCCTGGACACCTTCAAGTCCTGGCTCCCAAGCCAGCTCTGCAGTGTGTGTGGCCCACCCTGACCACCCCTGAATCTTGCCACGTTCAGTACACTGACCCCTCTGAGCCTGCTCTGGTTTATACCACGTTTCATCTCCTGGCATCCCGTGTGGTTTAATACTTAAGATACTGTGTTGTCGATCTACTGTCAGTCTCCTCCAGCTAGAATACACATCCCATAAGCGCAGGGACCGTCACCTGTGTGTCCACCTAGTAGACAGTGAAATACCGACAGAATGAATGAATGGTACAGACCATGGGAAGTCTAGTTTGTGGATGATATCCCCACTTGACCACTTGAGTGGGCCTTCTGGGCTCTGTACCTGGTTCAACTTCTTGAACTCCACCACTTGGAAGAAGATGTGCTCAAGGATATGTTTGGCATCTTGCCGGTCCTTTGGGAGTTTATTGGTGACTCCAAGGATGTCACCACACTTCCTGACATAGAATTCCAGGTCTTCTTCAGTACCTGAGCACAGTTGCAGTGGTTAGATTCATCCTTGATTCTGCCCTGCCCCAAGTACAGACTTATTGTGGTCTGGGTATCCCTGTAGGGTTCCTACATCTCTCAAGATCACTCACCTCTCCCTTGGGTAATGTGACCAAAGGACTCAAACAGTGATAGACTGTAGAGATCTCTGATGTGCTGTTTTTGTAAATTAGTAGGCCAGAAGTGTGACACTCCTAGACAGAATAAAGCTGCACTGGTTCTGGCTCACTATTCCCAGATCTGGCATTCCTACATTACAAAGAGGAGGAGCAGCCAGCAGGAAATGAAATTACCATCCTCTGAATGCCACAGGGACCATTATGAGAAGGACATATGGGTATTTTAAAGAGCATTTATTATAGCAATGTTATAGAAAAGGAATGAAAGAAAAAATCACTCATAATTCTCTGAAACGATTTCTGGCTGTATATCAAGAATGGACAGTCATTACTGCCCTTGTTATACTAGACTGTAACTTCTTTTCTTTTTCCCCTCTGACTTGCATTTTTAAAGCTATGGTATAAATGATATCTCACTCTAACCCTCACCAATATTATCTAGGATAAATAATGCTATGTATGCCTGCATATCTACATGTGTAAAAAAAATCCCTCCATGTGTAAGGATCAGACTACAATAGTTCTCTAAGTTGTCTTTATCATTTAATGGTGTAACATGGATATTCCATGTCAAAGCCTATGCTCATCTTTCAACAGTTTGTTTCATATTTTTTTAACCAGTCTTCCTCTTGATAGGCTGTTAGACTGTTGTCAATTTTCTGAATGATACAGTTAATAGCTCTATAGCTGTACCTTTTTTTTTTTTTTTTTTTTTGCATTTCTACAAGAAATTCTGGAAGATAGACTGCTAGAATCAGAAATGCTGGGTCAAAGCATCTAATCCTTCACAGGTCTGTTATTCCTACAGGGTACTTACTGGGTCTTACTAATATCTGATTGCCCAGCACCTGCCACAATATCTGGAATGGAACAGAAATGCAATGTCTGACATTTAACTATGTTCATTTTTGCATACTCCTTTCTGGTCTCTGAGCATATATAGATGTTTGCATAGTTGAGATCCTACCACAAGTACAGTTTTATATTTTGCTTTCTTCATTTAGGAATCTCCAATTCACTCAGTGTCACCCCCCGGGCTTTGTAAAGCTCTTTTATAATGAGTATGTTTTATCCCACTGACTGAATATGGCACAGTTTACTACCATTCCCCTATGACTGAACACTAAGGCTATTCCCAACTGTATTTTATTTATTAAATAAATAATGTAGTAGTCTCATCTGTATACCTTCATTTGTCTCCCTAGGTTAGATTCCCAGGAGTGGGGTCACTGCCTCAAAATGGACGGTTACTTTTATGTCTCTGAGCACACGTGTGCAGGCCCACGTGCTGTGCTGGAGGCAGGGCACGTCAGGAGGAGCCCAGGGCTGAGAGTCGGGAGCACCACTCACCGAGCAGCTGTGTAGCCCGGGGCCTTTTCTCACGCATGGGTCAGGGTGGGCGCACTGGACTCTCCAGGACCCCTTCCAATCTGAAGCCTCTGTAATTGGCCCTAACCAAATCTTCTTATTCAAGTGCTCCTATGACCACTGGCCTAGATTTGCTATGCGGTAGCCAAGGTCAGGATTCATCCTGGGGTCACTCAACAGGTCAGAGATAAAGACGCGCAGGAATTAAAGCTGAGCTCTTACAGTCAACATCATTTACATGAAATAAACAAAACTGTCATTTTAAATACTCCCATTCCTATTTTCTTCTCCCTAAACAAACTGTAAACTTTCTCTCATGGCAAATCTCAGAAATTCACAATTTAGTAAAACTCAGAAAAGAAAAAAAAATTTTGACCAAACTCACACTTATTGGTAATCTGAGCAAGCCGGGCCTTCTCAGAGGAGAACGTCTCATCTAAGTCAAATAGCTCCAGCGGAGGAGGTGGTAATTCCCTGAAACTAGGAGGGAAAACCTAAAAGGCAATGAGGTCTTTTATGAAAGAGCGTATCCAGAGCCATAACTGACAGGAAGGAGACAGGAGGAAAACAAGAGGATGAGACGCCCAGCGCCTGTCGCCCCTCCGCCCGTGAGGCCATAGGAAGCACGATGGCGACCCACTGGAAGCAACCCAGCAGAGCCAGCTCCAACCGCACCACCGAACTGACCAAGCTGGGGTCCCAGCGCCCATTAACTTGTTCAAAGACACAAAGCTTGGCGCTTCTCAGGCTTTTATTTGTGTTGACCTTTTGACTTTCTCATCTGACCGTGACAGAAATTGGGGGAACGGATGTAGATTAATATAGAAAGTGCTGAACTTAGAGCCAGAAATCACAGGTGTGAACCAGTAGTGTGCTGCTAAATGCTGAGCTATCATTTAAAACAAGAGGCCTGATCTGTAGCATTTGTCATTTTCTGTTCTATAAACACCTCCACCATGGCCGATTTTCAAGCTACCAAGCTGTAGCCAGTTAACGGCCTTGGAACATTCCAGAAGGTAGGAGGATAAGACAAATTTTTAAAATATTCATTTATTTATTTATTTAGCTGCACTGGGTGTTAGTTGTGGGATTTTATTTGCAGCCTGTGAGATCTAGTTCCCTGACCAGGGATCAAACCTGGGCCCCCTGCCTTGGGAGCGTGGCGTCTTAGCCACTAAACCACCAGGGAAAAGTCCAGCATAAGACAGTTCCCCAAAGGTAAGTGGAGCTCATGTTGAACTGGAATGTTTATAACCTATAGACACATGGTTGGCCCCTGGGCTATGAGAACTGTGCTGTGAATCTCAGTGCCTGCTGCCTGGAAAGCTCAAAGCTTTCTAGCACAAAGCTCTTCCTCCTCTTCACCCAGGAATTTTCACATATGCCCTCTAACCCAACAGGATGGGAAATGTTTAATAGCCAGAGAGGCTATTAAACAGAATCACGCCCTTGATTCCTCAGTTGAGGACCACATCAAATGGAAGTCCCTGCAGAATACTAACAGGCTTGGTCTCTGTGCATATTTAGAGCCAGAGACACGTGACCCCACGAGGAGGCCTGTTCCACATGAGGCCAGCTAGCAAGGGAAGGGCAAGACGTCGAGGCTCTGCAGCCAGATGCTCCACCCACACCAACTCACTGCTGGCTGAAGGGCTGGCAGCGGTGTCTCAAACTGAGGCTGGATGAGCTGGAGAGGTTCATGTTTCACGTTGAGCTGTTCATAAGCCCTGTGTAGAGAAGAAGATAAAAACGTGGGAATCAGGATGAGACACCAAGGCAAAGCACGTCTAATTGATCACACGATGCTCTTCTCCACAGAATCAGGCAGCGTAGCATCTTGGCAAAAAAAATTAAAATCACACAAAATGTGCTGTTACACGCAATGGAATGAGCCTTTCAGACATCTCTATTGTAGTAGACAGTGCAACTTTATTGAGCATTGAGAGGGAAAGTTCTGTCAACTTTCCTATCTGTCAACTTTCCTATCAGGCTTCTCCTGAACAGGCTTCTAATTTTTACCCATCGGACACTGTGAATTCTACAACTCATTGTTTCCTTATTTGTTTTCATCATTAAGAGACAGGAATCTAACGGGAAGTCTCAACAGAGCCGCAGGATATGCACTTCTGCGCGTTCGTTCACTCCATTTACTGAACACCTACTGTGTGCCAGACAGTTTTATCCGCCAGGAGTCCAGCAGCAGGGGAAAAAAAAGAGACCAAGGCACACCCTCATGGGACTGACACTGTAGCAGAAGAGAGACACCCAATAAACAAAAGCTATGATGCTGGGGATTAATAAGCATTAGGAAGAAAAGCAGATCAGGAGAGGGACAGAGACAGGGCAGGGGTGGGAGTGCCGCTGGTCCCAGCCGCCCCGAGTGAAGGCAGGGCCAGGGCGTGCGGCCACCCTCAGCGCCGTCCCGGGCAGAGGTCAGTAAGGAGAACGGGGAAGGGGGCGAGACATTTTCAGAGAACGGCAGGGCAGCCAGCGAGGCTGCAGTGCAAGGAGAGCAGTAGGAAGGGGTTTATGGAGTCGCATGCTGACCTTTCCCCAGAGATCATTTTTTTTTACTGCACTTCCCCTTTCCCTCCCTTCTCTCGAACATTCAGTTGACCTTTTGCATCATGTACAGGCTGCCAACTGGCTGACCTCCTCTGGAAACGAGGCAAATTAAAATAAACCAACTGAAACTGTATGCTTGTGTGTAGCCTTTCAAAATTCATCTAAACAAGCAAACACCAACAAGTGGGGACGAAGGTCATGCCTGTTTCTCCGCACGGGTGCTTGCAGAAAGCACACCGATCTGTGACTACAGAAAGGAGCGTGGCTGAGCTTACTGCTGTCACCTCCTCTACTAGTCCCAGGTGTTCAGGGAGCCTCTTTCCTAGCAGTGAGCAGAAGACCCCATGGAGAGAAGAGAAATAAGGATTCTCGAGCAGGCACTGATTTCACTGAATCCTCAAAACAATCCTGGGCAGTGGGTATAATCTCATAGGAAGAGGAAACAGGTACAGAGAAGAAGTAGCTTCCCAAGGTAACAAGATTAAAAAGCCTCGGAGGCAAGATTAGAACTCAGATCCCTGCTAATCAGAAGCCCTATGACTCAGTCTACCCAGAAGGCAAAATGAAAGGCAGTTCTAAGATAAAAGTCCTACTATCCACACACAAAGAACCCTGCTACCAGTCCTCACTTTGGTCATCCTAGCCATGATATTCTGTTTTCTGTCCCCAGACAGAGCTGACGACTGAAGCCCCGTATTACTAATAAAACAAGTTCCACTAAGTCTTCCCTTTCACCACCTGCCCCAATCTTCCTCCTACAATAAGCCAACATGTACCGGTCGGAGGGCAGGGGCGGGGGGCGGCGTGTGGCGGGTGTGATTAGTGGAGAAGCTCATCTTAAAACCAAGCAAAACCTAATTCAGAAAAATGATCAGGACTTCCCTGGTGGTCCAGTGTCTGAGACTCCAAGCTCCTCATGCAGAGGGCCCATGTTGCATCCTGGTGACTGAACTAGATCCCACAGGCCTGCAACTAAAGATCTTGTGTGCCACAACTAAGACCAAAGGAATCCATTTGTATCCATTCTAATGAGGTGGGTGAAACTAGAGCCTATTATATAGAGTGAAGTAAGTCAGAAAGAGAAATATAAATATCCATATACTGACGCACATATAAATATCCATATACTGACGCATATATATGGAATCTAAAGAGATAGCTGATGAATTTATTTTCAGGGAAGCAATGGAGAAACAGACAAGAGAACAGACCTATGGACGTGGTACGAGAGGAGGGAGAAGGGGAAATGTATGGACAGAGTAACACAGACATTTATATTACCATATGTAAAATAGACAGCCAATGGGAGTTTGCTGTATGACTCAGGGAACTCAAACAGGGGCTCTGTGACAGGCTGAAGGCTGGGATGGGGAGGGAGGTAGGAGGGAGGGGACATGGGTGTGCCTACAGCTGATTCTTGTTGATGTATGACAGAAAACCACAAAATTCTGTAAGGCAATCATCCTTCAATTAAAAAAATTTTTTTAAAGGAATAATCTTAAAAAAACAAAGACCAGAAGGACAAATGAAGTCACCTCAGAGCAATACCTACAGTTGACATAAATATTTAACAACTAATAGAACTGTTACTCAAAAAGAGTAAAAAACTGTTCTTTTTGAATAATGCAACTTTTGAGCTGCATTCAAAAGTTGTTACGTGCAAATGAAAATACGTATGTGCTCCACAGAGAAACCATAAACCAGGAACGCCTGCCCTCTGCTGTGGTGGGAAGACAAACAATGAAAAGAGCCGTCCAGGCCTCTGAAACATCCACCGCCGGGCCCTGCAGACACTAAATGCGCAGACGGTTCCAGTGAACCCCTCACTCAACACTCAAGAGTGGCTATGACGGCCCAGTCCTCCCCGATGAGGAGAAAAGCAGGTCAAAACTGCAGAGGCCGCTTGGACTGGAAGCAGCTAGTGAAGCAGGGTGACAAACTTTTCTTCAAAGAGAAGCCCTGAGTGAGAGAGCAAACACTGGAGCTCAAAACCAAGCAAGTAAAGAGCCAGATGTGCAGCCAGAATGTCTGACTGGCTGTCAGCTGCAGGTGGTGAGGGATGCCAGAGAGGCCTGGGCAGCTCTGGGAACGTTGCTGCTGGGTTTTGTTGTTGCTCTTTGTTTTAGTTTTGGTCACACCGCATGGCATGTGAGATCTTAGTTCCCTGACCAGGGACTGAACCCGTGCCCTCTGCAGTCGAAGAGCAGTCTTAACCACTGGATGACTATTTTGCTTTTTGAGAGTTTAGCTTTTTGAGAAACAATCTAATCTATGCTAACAAATCCCCAGATAATTTCTTCCTGGGTTCAGCGTTAAGATTGGCTGGATTCAATTTCAGGCCCCACTGAAAACTAGCTGTGTGACCTTAGGCAAACCTCTTAACTTCTCTGTGCCTCAGTGTCCTCACAGTGTACAACAAGGAGAATGAACTACATTCTGATTTTACGTGATAAAACAACGTACATAGAAAACTTAACATGATACTTGTTAGAAGTCAAGGCTAAATGCAGTTCAAACGGCAACTAAGGATAAGCTTCCTTGCCTGGGCACACCCTGCCTTTCCTCATAGTGACCTCCCTGCAGAAGGCTCTCTTCCAGCACCCCCAACCCTCTCCTCAAGTCCTCTCACCCCGTAAAATGCAGCATCCAGAAGACGGCCAAGCAGACTCAGGTCACCAAGAAATGTTTTTGGAAATCATCAACAGCTGGCTCAAAGGGCCCCTCTTTCTTAAAGCCTTCCTGGCGACCCCAGTCAGAATGGAATTCTCTTCCTCATTATGCCACGGCCTCTAGTTTTACGTTTCACACTTTGATAACCTTGTGGGAGAAGGCAATGGCAACTGTTAGGTAGACTAGGGAAAAGGAGTCCAAAATGGCGGTGGCTAAAAGACAAGGAAGGTCAAAGAAAGGTCCGAGGACCAGAGTGAAAACTTCAGGCAGAACAAACAGCACTCCTGGCTAAGCCCAATTTGCATAGGGCAAGCCCAGGTGGAGGAAAAAATATATAAAAGGAGGAGCCAAAGCGCTTTCTCTCGGACTCTCTCTCCCGTGTGCATGTGCGAGCTCTCTCTTTCTCTCTCTCTCTTTCTCCCTCCCCACGCACTCCTCCACTCTCTTCTCTTCGAGTCTTGGATTCTCCTGCTATCTTATAAATAAAAATGGAGCTGTAACACTGATTTGCCTAAGAGCTGTAGCACGGTTTGTCCAAGACCCAAGAGCTGTGACGCGCAGAGGGCTTTAATGTCCGTAGCTCCAAATCTTTGTTGTGAGGAGACAAAGAACCGAGGAACATATGCTCGCGTGACATCTATGGTGCCATGACTCGGATATAACCTGGCTGAAACAACCTCTGCGCAGAAGAGGCCAAGCACAGCAGGAGCCCAACTCAGGGAAGCTCCCACGCTAGAAGTGGAAGGCGAGGAAACCCAGTGCAGGGGAAGGCCCATCGTGCTGGAAACCGGGACAGCGAAAAATGAACTCAGCAGAAAGCTCACGCGGCCCAGTCTCAGATTCCAGAAGACCTCCGGTTAAGGAAAGAGGTCCTTGCTCCTATGGCTGGAGGGACCTTTACAATCTCTCGTTTCTTGTTTCCTCAAACCTCCCACAAACAGGCAGGCGGCAGGGGCACAACTGAGGGACTCTGGAGAGGCTGCTCCTCAGCATGTCCCAAGGGCACTATCTGCTGAGCCCCAGTAGCTGTTACACAAGCCGGTGGGGGTTCTGTCCTTTCTCTTCTCTGTGCCAAAGATCAGACCAATGAAACTGAGCACCGGTCAGATATTTAGCAAATCTTCCAGTGGGCTATGAAGGGGATTCCTTGGCATGTTTTTCCCACTGCTTTTTCCTCCTGTCCTTCAGCTCTCTCCCGGGACTCAAGCCTGGCCAAAACTAACGAAACTCAGGCTCTTGATGTCTCATTGCAAAAATTCATTGTAGATTTGTTAGGATCCACAGAGAAGCCACCCTTCAGGGTGTGAACCAGGGCCATATTAGGCCTGGCTAGGTTTTGTGAGAGGATGGAATTCATATGCTAATGAGTGAGAGGATCATCCCAGCCATTGGGGAACCACCTACTCCTCCCTCTTCTGACCTTGTGCCTTGGAGCTGTCCTGCCACCTCTGGGTGTGTCTGTTGGCTTATAGATTGGGGATTACGGTTTACTTGAATTTGACTTGTCATCTTGGACCCAATTGATTTTAATTGGTTTACATTATTCCCTTGTGCTAATGTCATTCTTTCAAAGTTTGTGCTCTGCCCCTTCCCTCCTGTTTCATGCTCTTTTTCTGAGCCCCATCCAGACCCACAAGGTTGCCTCTACAATCTTCTGGAGAGACAACCAGAAAATAGCTGGCCTTGGGAAGGAAATACTCTATAATATCCAACCCCTAATCCTACCCAATACTGGTCACACTGGAGATCTTGGGGACGCCCAAACTCCAGTCCAGGGGGTCCCAGGAGGTCATCACACCTTGACCTGCCTAGGGATCGGTCTTCGAAAGGTTGTCACGCCTCAACCTGTTTGGGGATCCTTTAGTCCCAGGGGTCCCAGGAGGTCGTCATGCCTTGACCTGCCCAGGGACCCAATCCTCGGGAGGCCGTCACGCCTTGACCTGCCCAGGGATTCGATCTCTAGGAGGCTGTCACACCTCAGTCTGCCTGGGGATCTGCACCCTGACCCGGGGACGCCTGGCTCTCAGGTTGTAACAGTTCTGGGTAGGATAAGCTTTAGAAAGACTTCACCCCTAAGGAAGTCCACCCATGGAAACATAAAGAAGCCTATTACTTGTCGGACTTTGCCCAGTCTCAGCAATAACTCAGGAGCCCAGTGAGAACCCCACTGCCTTTCTGGAGAGGCTAAAAGAGGCACTCCAAAGGTTTACCAACCTGGACTTAGACTCTTATGAGGGACGGGTGATTTTAAAGGACAAATTCCTGTCCCAATGTGCATTAGATATCAGAATTAAGTTACAGCAGCTACAACAGCAGGACCCTGCTGCCTCTTTAGATGAGATGGTCCAGACAGCCACCAATACCTTTTATAACAGAGAACAGGAGGAGGAGGCCAAGGCCCAGGAGAAGGAGAGAAACAAACAGACAAGGCATGCCTAGATGCTGGCCGCCCTCCAGAGAAGCCCTATGGCAAACCCCGAGTCCTTGAAGGACAAGGCACAAGACAGATGCCTGATCTGTAGACAGGCGGGGCATTAGGCCAAAGAGTGTCCAAACGTGACAAGTCTCCTAGAACTTGCCACAAATGCTAGGCTTGCCACAAATGCCATCAACTGGGACATTGGGCAGCACTCTGCCCTCGGGACCCAAGAGCCTCAAGGTCAAGTGCCAAGCCTACCCTCACGATGGTTCAAGAGGACTGAAGCGCCCGCTCCAGCCAACCCACCTGTCACAGATAACCATCACGGGGCTGGAGCCAAGGGTGCAATTGGATGTGGCAGGTAGGTCCGAGAATTTATTGGTTGACACAGGGGCTACCTACTCTGTCTTGATCTCCTACTCCGGAGTCTTTTCCTCCCAAACCTGTACCATTTTGGGTGCTACAGGAAAAGCAACTACTAAAAGATTCACCCGAGCACTTCTTTGTTGCTGGGATGGACAAATATTTTCCCACCAGTTTTTGGTGGTCCCTGAGTGTCCTACCCCCTTATTGGGAAGAGATATACTCACTAAACTGGGGACCACCCTTGTGATGGGAAGTTTTTCAGCCCCTAGAGCTCTACAGCTCCTGGCTACTACTGAAGAACCCATTACACCTTCAATAGAGAGGGACCAAAAACTATGGGAAGACAAAATTAACCCCCAAGTGTGGGATCAGGGGATTCCTGGACGAGCCCACCAAGCTGAACCATCATTGTCCTCCGAGATCCAACTTGGTTTCCTGACTGGAAACAATATCCTCTCAAAAGAGAGGCTCGGGAGGGACTACAGCCTTTAATAAATAAAGTCCTTGCTTGTAGGCTATTGGTCCCTACCAGTTCACCATGTAACAGCCCAATCCTCTCAGTAAAGAAAAAAGACGGGACCTGGTGAATGGTTCAAGATCTCCAGATTATAAATGAAGCTGTAGTCCCCCTCCATCCCACAGTACCCAATCCCTATGTAATCTTGGGAGAAATCCCACCCAGTGCCAAGTGGTTTACTGTCTTGGATCTCAAAGATGCATTTTTTTGCATACCACTGGCTAAAGAATCCCAATACCTTTTTGCTTTTGAGTGGGAGGCCCCAGGAAAAAAACACCAACAGATGACTTGGACAGTATTACCTCAGGGGTTCAGAGATAGCCCCCACCTGTTTGGACAGGCCCTTAGCCGGGATCTCCTAGATCTGGACCTGGGACCTAATGGGAAAATATTACAATATGTAGATGACCTACTAATCTGCTCACAAGATGAGAAAAGCGCCCAACAACATGCAATTCAGGTTCTAAACTTCTTGGCAAAAAGGGGATATAAAGTCTCCCGTACTAAGGCACAGATGGTCAAGACAAAGGTCACTTACCTGGGAATTCAGATTACACACGGGTCCAGGAGGCTGTCCTCTGATCGGGTACAAGGAATCCTCCAGTTGCCCTCCCCCACGACTCGAAAACAATTGCGAGCTTTCCTGGGGCTAACTGGTTATTGTGGAATCTGGATACCCAACTATGGTCTAATTGAAAGCTTATATGAAAGTTTATATGAAAGCTTAAAGGGACGAGATGATTCAATCCCACTGATGTGGGGAACTCCTCAAAAGGAGGCAGAAGCTACACTAAAACAGGCCTTAACTCAGGCACCTGCCTTGAGGATGCCAGACCCAGAAAAAGCATTCCAACTTTATGTCCATGAAAGAGAGGGAATAGCCTTGGGAGTGTTAACTCAAAGGCTGGGATCTGAGCCCCAGCCTGTAGCTTACTTATCCAAGAGGCTTGATCCAACTTCCCAAGGTTGGCCCCCCTGCCTTCGAAATCTTGCAGCTATTGCAATCATGATAGAAGATGCTTTAAAACTCTCCTTTGGGGCAAACTATTTTTACCAGCCACCAAGTAAAACAACTCCTAAATGGGAGAGGCCATTTATGGATGTCTGATCAAAGAATCCTCAGACATCAAGTAATGCTGATGGAAAATCCAGGCCTCACTATATCCCCTTGTGAGGTTCTTAACCAGGCCACCCTCCTCCCTACCCCCGAGGGCTCTCTCCTCTTTCACTCTTGTCTAGAAACCTTGGACCACTAGACAAAACCCCGAGAGGGATTGTCAGAAGATCCTCTGACCAATCCTGAGGATATCTGGTACACTGATGGAAGCAGCTTTGTCTTGAATGGAAAAAGAAGAGCCAGGTATGCAGTAATCTCCAATTTTGAGACCATAGAGGCTAAGCCTCTGCCACCAGGTACTTCAGCCCAATTAGCTGAGCTCATAGCCCTGACTCGAGCTTTAGAGCTGGGAAAAGGAAAAAGAATAGCCATTTACACTGACTCCAAGTATGCCTTTCTGGTGCTACATGCACATGCGGCTGTTTGGAAAGAAAGGGGCCACTTGATCACCCAAGGGTCCCCAATCAAATACAGTGATCAGATTCTTCGACTCTTGGAGGCAGTCCACCTGCCCACTGAGGTTTCAGTCTCCCACTGTAAAGGACACCAAAAAGGGAACATGGAAGTGGCACGAGGGAACCAAGCAGCTGATCAGGCAGCTAGGAGAGCAGCATTAGAGAACCATAACCTAATAGGGATTTCCACCTTAGTTCCACAGACTAATTTGCCAGAAACTCCTTCATATACTGAAGGTAAGACTCTTAAAGCTAAGAGCGACAGCTTTCAAGAAGATCATATGGGATGGTTCCAAAAGGAAGGACTCCTTTTTCTGCCTGGAAACCTCCAATGGAAGTTGGTTAACTCCTTACATGCCACTACTCATTTAGGAGAAAAGGCCCTCCAAAGATTACTAGAAAGGTCCTTCAGAGGAACAGGCCTCCAAACAACTATAAGACAGGTTGTCTCCTCTTGTCCCACTTGCCTATTAAACAACCCCCAAGGAGCTCGAAGACCCCAGTTGGCCCAGCCCATCCAACGACATGGGGCCTACCCAGGAGAGGACTTGCAGATGAACTTCACCCAGATGCCAGTTTCTCAAGGGTATAAATACCTATTCGTTATGATAGATACATTCACAGGATGGATTGAAGGCTTTCCCACCCGGACCGAGAAGGCTGAGGCTGCTCAGGTCATTACAAAGTGACAAAGGGACATCATTTACTTCTAAGGTCACCCGAGGAGTCTCGAAAGCATTGGGCATTACTTATTATCTCCATTGTGCCTGGAGGCCTCAATCTTCAGGAAAAGTATAAAGCCAGTCAATTCTTAAAATCAGCGATAAAAAAGATAACCCAGGAGACCTCCCTGGGATGGAAGGAGGCTTTACCAATAGCTCTCCTCCGCACCCGCATTGCCCCTAAGGAACAGGTTGGTCTTAGTCCTTATGAGATGCTATATGGGAGACCTTTTGTTTATGTCAATGACCTCTTCCTAGATCCAGAGGTTTAGACCCTCCAGTCTTATACCATGGCCATTGGGCAATTCCAACAGGATATACGCTTGTGGGGTATGAACCAGGACACAAAAGATTCTAAAGAGTCACCACTATATGCTCCAGGGACTCAAGTCCTAATTAAAGTCTGGAAAGATGGGTCCCCAAAGGCTCAACTCCAGCCCACATGGAAGGGCGCCTACCCTGTAATACTTTCTACCCCACAGCAGTCAAGGTACCAGGACATGACTCCTGGATTCACTACTCACGAGTCAAGCTGTAGAAGAAAACAGAAGAGGACACTCGATACACCTGTGAGCCCCTGGGAGGTCTCAAATACCTATTCAGAACTACCAGTGAGTGCCATTCTAATGAAGACCCTCGAAATCTGGTTTCTGGGGATAAAATTTCTCAGGATAACTCTAAGGAGCCAACACAGCTTGACAGAGAATGTACTCCAAGACAGACAGGAGATAGATCTTCTGATCTCTGAACAAGGAGGGACTTGAGCTATCCTGGCGATGTGAGTTTAAAATTGACCAATGTCCCTACTAGTCCTTGTTGTGCTATATTGATGATGCCTATGATTATTCCATGTACTGTCCATTGTCTAACCTGTTTTGTCTCTGCCCAGGTCAACCAGCTACAACATGCAGTGCCAGTTCAACAAAGATATAAGACTACAGCTGACCACGGAAAATATCACACACCCTTGGACACCGCTATAAGGACTCTGAGGATTGAGACTATAGCAAGAGGGGGAGGCCCAATACCCCTCGCCACCCCAGTTCAGCAGGAAGTAGCCAGAAAGATCTCAACGCCCCTATTCCCAAAGAATTGGGCCTCCCATCTCTTGAGGGGGGAATGTTAGGTAGGTAGACTAGGGAAAAGGAGTCCAAAATGGTAGTGGCTAAAAGACAAGGAAGGTCAAAGGAAGGTCCGAGGACCAGAGTGAAAACTTCAGGCAGAACAAACAGCACTCCTGGCTAAGCCCAATTTGCATAGGGCAGGCCCAGGTGGAGGAAAAAACATATAAAAGTAGGAGCCAAAGCGCTTTCTCTCGGACTCTCTCTTCCGTGTGCATGCGCAAGCTCTCTATCTCTCTCTCTCTCTCTCTCTTTCTCCCTCCCCACGCACTCCTCCACTCTCTTCTCTTCAAGTCTTGGATTCTCCTGCTATCTTATAAATAAAAATGGAGCTGTAACACTGATTTGCCTAAGAGCTGTAGCACGGTTTGTCCAAGACCCAAGAGCTGTGACGCGCCTAGGGCTTTAATGTCCGTCACTCCAAATCTTTGTTGTGAGGAGACAAAGAACCAAGGAACATACACTTGCATGACAGCAACCCACTCCAGTACTCTTGCCTGGAAAATCCCATGGGCAGAGGAGCCTGGTAGGCTGCAGTCCATGGGGTCGCTAAGAGTCCGATATGACTGAGCAACTTCACTTTCACTTTTCACTTTCATGGATTGGAGAAGGAAATGGCAACCCACTCCAGTGTTCTTGCCTGGAGAATTCCAGGGACGGGGGAGCCTGGTGGGCTGCCGTCTATGGGGTTGCACAGAGTCGCACATGACTGAAGCGACTTAGCAGATAACCCTGCATCACAGCTTCTGTCCGTCTCCTCCATAAAACCCTACACTTGAGGTACAATGTTCAGCACAGTCGGAGCTCTAGAAGTACTTGGTGACCTTGTACCTAAGTACAGGGGACAGGACATTAGACAGGCATCTGTAGCTGTGCCTTCAGCCTTTGGTTTATTATTAGAGATGTATTGATAGATCCTGTGCCAGGCCCAAGATGCTCAAAAACGTTAGTCTCTGCCTCTGTCCTTAGGGATCCAACAGAGAAGGCAAAAAACAACAAGAGCACAGGCAATGATATGGGGTCCAGCACTGGCCTGAAGGCCACTCGGGCCTGGCTTGAAATCCCTGCTCCCAACGTGGGAGAATCCTTCCCCAAGAAACCTCAGACTCCTCGACCAAAAATGAGGCAGGTAACTCAGAGGACCACCGAAAGCATTAAAAGAAGGCACAACGCGGCGTGCTTACAGGATGACTAACCATCTTGATTCACTGAGTGGGTCCCTGGGACGTGGGGCTCTCTGTCCTAAGACCAGGAAAGTCTCGGGCAAAGCAGGCCAAACTGGTTCCTCTAAATGCCTGATACAGAGCCTGGAACACAGCAGAGGCTGATAACTGCAGGCAGTTTCCTCTGCATCAAGTCCCGCCCCAATCCCCCGGCTGTCCCGGCTGACCTCATCACAGGTCTGAGAACACGTTTTGTACACCACACTTATTGTGACCCTATCTCCTGGCCCCAGGCTCATGTTTGCAGACCGAACACTCAGAATGGAGTGCAGAGCAGCGGAGAGCCACAGTACTGACTTGATGACCTTCGGGAGGGAGGTCGTATCCAGCTGGTAAAGGGACAGGTCGAAGAGGCTGGTGAAGTCCCGTGGGTTCTCATCGCCCTCCTGGAGACACACTCGCAGCCGCTCGGACAGGGCGGCTGTGTCGGGTAGCATCATGTAGTCGGAAATCTGAAAGTGATAAGACGGTTCCTTTCAGCAGAGCAGGGGCTAGGATTTACTGTCTGGTCTCCAACGCCTCAGGTCTGAATCTGCAATATTTCTCTTCTCTTGCTAAAACATCTTGCTGATTACACTTACTGACAGCCAAACCTTAAATATGCCCATTTCTGTGGAAAGAAGGACCAAGGTCACCTGGGTAAACGCCAGCGCTGGAGAAATCCACGATGCAGGCTGGCACGCACACAGCTGGACACGGCTGGAGAAATGCGTGACCCTGCTGGATGGCTCTCCTCCTTTTTGTGATCTTGAGGGCTCAGTCATCAACCCAATTCTCAAGTTCATCCCCTGTTCCCATTCTCCTAGGCAGTTCTGTCTGCTACTTCCACCAACTAAAATGATTTTCCCTTTCTTAATTTTGGTGACCTTATTTTCTAGTTCAGTGAGAAATCAGAAGCAACCATAAAAGAAAATCCACAAGCTCCCATTTAAAAGTCTATCTTCTCTCCAGCCACCAGCATGTGCTGTATACTCTGCTTTCTCTCCTGTCCTATATATGAACCACCTGTGACCCCGGCACAGACAACCCCTCCCTGGACACTAGGCCCTAATTCTTCTCGCCTAGCTGCGGACATGCCTGCAGCCCTGCTGAGAACCTTCAGTGATGACACCTTGGTTACAGCAGAAGACCAGGAAAACCTATGTCCCTCAATAGGTATACCACAGTCAGTACACCGCAGTACAAACAATGGACAGTACAGCTTCCAAAACACAATCAAAAGAAAGCTTTTTATGAACAATATGGAAAAATCTCCCAGACATAATATTTAAAAAGCGAGGTGCTAGGCAGTATATACACATAGCATACATATAGGACCATCTGGTAAAACAAGGGGGAAGGAGAGTATACACACACACGCTTGCTTATCTCTGTATAAACTGTCTCTGGAATAACATATGAGTAACTGCTAAGATTGTTGTCACTGGGGAGGAGAACCAGGTGGCTGGGCAAAGGCAGAAGGGAGAGCCTTCAGTGTGCCTGCTCTTGAATTTCAAATGATGGGAAGACATTACCTAGCCAGGCAATAAATTTAAGTTTAAATGAATGCATGCTGGCAACCGGAAGTTTGTGTGTTCCTAATTTCCCTTTGAACTGCGTTTAACCTGGACTTCTAACAAGGCTAACTTGGTAACAGTTTGAAAAACTGGTCTCTGAACTCACAACAAACGGCTACACATTCTCCACTGCCAGCGCTTGGGGAGAGGTGTCTGAGCTTGATGTCAGTGAGACTCTGAGTCAAACAGGAGCACTTTTTTCTATATCCCAAGCATCATAAACTTCCCCAATCCTTAAACAACTTTTTAGACCAGAAACAAGGGGAAGCATCAACAAATAAATGTGCTTCCTGGCCTGATCTGGCCGATGCAGAGGCTTCAACCCTCTACCAGGGAAGAGATGAAGGCAAGAGCAGGACACAGACGTGTGCCCAGCACAGGAAGGAATGCGGGCCACGCCGCCCCAGAGGGTGCTCAGTGGCGCCCCACTCTGCAGCCCCACGGACCGCAGCCCGCCAGGCTCCTCTGGCCATGGGATTCTCCAGGCAAGAATACTGGAGTGGGGTGCTGTGCCCTCTTCCAGGGATCTTCCCAGGGATTGAACCCATGTTTCCTATGGCCCGAGAGTTCTTTACCACTAGCGCCACCTGGAAGATTTTCAGTATTTCTCACTGTGTCATGTTACTGGATTCAGTGTCTTACTTTTCAAAGCCTTACAAGACAAAGGACATTTTCCACCAGGTCTCCCACCTGGAAGGTATGTGAAACTGCACCGTTTTAGAGCTAAGAAGGCCTTAACAACACTCCCCTCCTCTGGCTTTGTACTGAGGCTTTGCTTTGGAACCAGCCCAGTGTCTCACACGGTAGAGAGAGAAGAACAGAACAGCAGAAAGGCACAGACTCTGAAATCAGACTGAAGCGGGTACTAACAATGGCTTAAGTACGTGTTAGTCACTCGGTCGTGTCTGACTCTGTGACTCCATGGACTGTAGCCCACCAGGCTCCTCTGTCCATGGGATTCTCCAGGCAAGCATACTGGAGTGGGTAGCCATTCCCTTCTCCAGGGGATCTCCCAACCCACGAACAATGGCTCGGCCAGGGATTAATCTAAGTGGGAACCTTGAAGACTTTACTCACTTCCGTTTCCTCGGTTAGAAAACAGGACTGACAGAAACTGAGCAAGAGCAAGGCGGCCACACGGAACTGGAGCAGACACAACACCTCTTAGCACTGCTTCCCTCGGCACACAACACTCTAACTAGGGCTGGCGGCTGCCAAACACATCATCCACTCAGAGCTGGGTCCTCTGAAACCTGAAAAGCCAATTCCTGGTTGGCTTTACCCCAATTCTTTGGTTTTGGGGCTTACATTACTTTTAAGGAGAAATTTAAGCACAACAGCCCCACACTTCATGTTTCCACGTGAAGCGATATTTTAGATGTGAGGCTCTCATGTTTCCGAACCTGAGTCAGCCCGAGGTTTCCCAGCCAAATCAGTCCTCAGCCAAGGGCACAGGCCATCGGTGATGGTCTCTGGCTACCTTGTGCTGCCTGCCAAGTCGCTTCAGTCGTGTCCGACCCTGTGCGACCCCATAGACGGCAGCCCACCAGGCTCCCCCATCCCTGGGATTCTCCAGGCAAGAACACTGGAGTGGGTCGCCACTTCCTTCTCTGATGCACGAAAGAGAAAAGTGAAAGTGAAGTCGCTCAGTCGTGTCCGACTCCCAGCGACCCCATGGACTGCAGCCCACCAGGCTCCCCCATCCATGGGATTTTCCAGGCAAGAGTACTGGAGTGGGGTGCCATTGCCTTCTCCAGTTACCTTGTGCTACCCATAGCCAAAAAATCATTTTCCTGACAGGTCAGCAGTTAGGAAACACAGAGGTAAATGAAGAAGGAGTAGACTTTTGAGTCAGCAGCCCTGGGTTTGGTCCCTGGCTCTGTAACTGTTGGCTGGCTCTTTGGGCATATTACAGTCTTGCAGAATTTCAGTTTCATTGATAAAAAGAGAATAAGACCATCTACTTGCCAGGGCTGTAGTGCGGTTTAAACAATGATTTATGTGGACGTATATGATATATAGGGCCTGGTATTAATATATAACCAATACAAGAGGTTTTTAAAAAAGTCTTGATAGATGTATAGCCCTTTTATACACTTCAGTTTAACAAGTAAATTTATGTTGATTCACTTATTATTATGATTCTCATAATTACCCTGTGAGAAAGGTACTGGTAGCCCCAAAACTAATGAGAAAATGAAGATGAAAAAAGGTCAGAAATAACCCACTTAAGGTTTCAAGGCTCATGGTGGAGTGGGACCGAGAATGCAGTTACTGGTTCCCAGTCCAGAGCTGGCCTTTTATTTATTTATTTTTTAATATTTATTTGGCTCCACTGGGTCTTAGTTCCACACGAGGAAACTTCATTTGCGGCGTGTGGGATCTAGTTCCCTGACCGTGGACTGAACCCAGGCCCCCTGCGATAGGAGCACAGAGTCTTAGCCACCAGACTACTAGGGAAGTGGTCTTTCCACTCTCCCATGTCTGATGAAGTATTATCATAATGCCTTTAGGATTGTTCTTCCTAAAGGCAACCAAATTGGAGCTTAAAACTTAAATTCTGATGATCTTTGTTTCTTTATGAAAAAGTACTTTTATATCCTTCATAGTTTTGAAGACGTATTTCTCTACAGATACTGATTCTGAAAGTTTCAGCCAGAGAGCATATATTAAGTTCCAGTTACTACATATACAGACAGAGGCTCCCACCCCACTGAATTCTATGACTAATAATTTACTGATTTTTTTTTTAACAGCATAGGCTTCATCTTGCCAAAAAGCATCATTTCTTGCTATCTGTCTTACAGATAAGGTAAGAGATAGATAGGTTTTTGGAACTCTTAGAAGTGGTGCTGAGAAGCTGGACCCATTTTTCATTTCAAAGTTGTTAAGTAATTTACCGCCTCCTACCTCTGGGTCCTCGGCGTCAATCTGGTTTAGGTGGATGTCTTCTGTTGTGAGCCACCGGAAAACAACATCCTAAATTAAAAAAAAAAAAAACACAGACTTACACACTGTGTATTTGAGAAAGCTGTAGGCAGGACTAGAGAATTTAATCAATCAAGAAAAATGATGGCAGGAAAGAGACTATACAGCAGTGATTTGAAAAAGGGCAGTCGCCCCTGTCTTGGTGAAATCATATAAAAACTTGAAAGTCTTTCTCACTCTAGTGCCATTTTTATTGTTAGAAATGTACCATTTATCTTTGGGCACTCAAGCCTTTAACCACAAGCCCAAATCTATTAAAATGTGTTCACAATTCTGAGACAATCCCTGTATAATGTGCTGATGACAGTCTGGACTTAAAAAGTAGAATACAGCAAGATGCCCCAGAATGTGACTAGAGACAATGGAACTTCATGTGGATTCTATAAAAACAAGATCTTCAATCAGTCTCTCAACACAACAACAATCCTTAAGGCTGAAGGAACATCTTCTCCCTCTGGTCAGAGAGCCAGCAGCATCACGCCAAAGTCCAGCTCCGGCCAGCACCCTGCCACCCTTCCCAGGGCACGTCCCCCTCACACTTGCCATGCCTTTCCTTCATTTCCCACCTCAGCCAGCAGCCGGTCCCATCACAGTCTCCTCGTGCTGGCCAGTGCCTCCCCCACTCACCCCTTCCCTGCCTTCATTCACGTCCTTGCCCCTCCCTGCCCATATGTTTCCCTCTCCCTTCCCTCTTCCACACCCAAAGACCTGACTATGCCCAAAGCTGCTGGACTCTCTACAAGGGCTCGCCGTGGCTTTTCAAAGAGAGTTTGAGTTCCAAGGCTCCACGCACGAGGCCCTGGCTGGGCTTGCTCCTCCCTGCTTCCCCAGGGAGGCTCCCAGCCCGTGCGGCAAGTTTAGAGACACGCGCCGCATCCCTCTGCACTGACCTCCCTCATCTCTCAGTCTCCGTCAATGTCCTGTGCACTTGTGCAGAGCAGAGACTGTGCCTGACTCACCTTCGTGTCCTTAGTGCCTGGAACAGAATGGGCTCTGAAGAGCTGGTTTTAAATGAATAGATGAACTCAGCAGTACATTTTTTAAATGACATGAAAATCGTGTACAATATTCATTAATATGACAAAAGAAAAGAGCTTACCATGATTTTGCTGTTCTCTTCTTTATCCAAATATTGGTCACTGAACATGTGACATGAGCCAAGCACTGCCAGCTTCCCACCTTGGTTCTGCTGATGACAAAGCAGGGTCAGTGATTCAGATCCCAAATGGACCACGTGCATCCTAGTCACCAAACACTTATCCTCACAATCACACGAGCAAATGTCTTCTACACCAACATGTGTCAGTTTACATGGGTATTTTAATGGTCTAGAAATGTCAATTATGACAACAACTAAATTCCAACCTGCCTCTCAATTTAGACGCTTCTGTACCCTTCTATCTGACTTTAACAGAAAGTAATGTAAATTTGTTCGACAGTATTTTCCCAGTTAGTGAAATTATAAATGAAAATCATAATCTTAAAGGGAAATAAAAAAGACAAATTGAAAAACAATCTGTAAAGATTTAGACATTTTAGGAGTACCATAAAAAGTGTTTAAGAGACAGAAAACTAACCCACAAGCATGAAAAATTCACAAAAGAAATGACTAGCTAATAATAAAAAACTTTAAGATTAGTAATTTAAACAAAAAACAAAGTACTTTTCCTTATAAGATTAATAAGTAAGAAAAAGTGACTGTAAACTATTGGTCAGGTTTCAGTGACAGTCTCTGACACGGTGCTGAAACTGCCAACAAAAGCAGCAAAGCAGTATAAAATACAGCAGACACTCTGCACACCTCTACAGTAATAGTTACAAAAGATCAGAAATAAATCCAAACATTCACCCAGAAATACAGTTAAGAACAATGGAACCTCCCAGTTGTTAAGTTATATATTAGAAAGCATTTTCACTAACTTGGAAAAATGCATCTGCCACAACATTAGGTTAAAAAAAAAAGTATACCATCAATTGTAGAGAGTTTAAAGCCTGTGAAGCAAACAAAAATGCAGCACCAGCAGAAGCAGGAGAAAATGACCACGATGTCCACCTGGCCCGCCTCAGAACAGTGCGAGAGCAGCATGTTTTCCCTCCATCTCTGTGTGTATTTTGTGGCTGCGCTCAGTCTTCCGTGTGGCGCATGAGCTCTGGATCAGGCGGGCTTCATTGCCCCACAGCATGTGGGATCTTAGTTCCCTCACCAGGGATCACACCCACATCCCTTGCACTGGAAGGCAGATTCTTAACCACTGAACCACCAGGGAAATCCTTCCATAGCTGTATTTTAAATTACTGAGTATATATTATTTTGTCATAAGAAAAAAAGAGTACAGAATTAAAAATACAAAATGAAATCAGACTTTCTAGCAAAGTCACATACAAGGAAGACACAGTTGTAATGATACTGAAAAAGAATGACACCTAAGCCACAGATGTTGGGAGACAAATATACAAATTCTGCAAATAAAACAAAATTTGCAAAACAAACTCTGAAAGGTCCCACATGAAAAGCAAATGCTTCATAGGAAAAATAAAATGATTTCTACACCATAACCACTGCAAACAGATCGGTTACTGAGAATAGGAAATTTTAACTGGGTGGAATTCTAGAAAAAGAATGGGGAAATGACTGGATGAACTGGGTTGTGATTTGAATCCCCACAGGCTAAGTCAATACATAAACCTCTATTCACAGATTTATCTTTTCCTTAATATACAGTTGACCTTTGAATGAACATGGGTTTCAACTGCATGGTTTCACTTACAAGTGAACTTTTTCAACAGTGAATACTATTGTACAACACAGTCCACGGTCGATTGAATTCACAGAAGCAGACTGCACAGATGGAGGCCTGGCTCTATTACACACGATTTTCCACCATGCAGACGACCGGCACCTCTAACCCCCACACTGTTCATGGGTCGACTGTGTTTTCTTTTCCCTACTTCATTTATTTCAAATAGACTGTAGATTGTTCTTTAACCCTTTTATTCTGTCCTGACAGATTATACCATTGTCTTCAGTGGCCTTTTCCAGCATCTGTCTATAACTTGTTCCAATTAAATAGGCATATGTTTACTCAAGGACCATTTGCTCCCTCAGTGTTAATGAGTCTGTCCCAGTAAACTGAAGACCTAGAAAGTCTTGTGATGAGCCCAGAGAAGGCAACGGCCCTGGGCAAGCAGGCAGAACCCTCCAGTGCTGGCCTGACCTTGCTCATGGGTCCAGGTGGAGCTCCTCCCTGAGATCACTGCCTCATCTCACCAACAAGAGTGACAGGCAGCAACCTCTCTGAAAGACTGTTTACAAGGCAGGACTGAAAGCCTATTAGGAGGAGAAAATGGGCTTTAAATAGCTAGGCAATGAACAGATGATAATCTCATGAGTTCCAGAGGAAACGCCACACTTAGCACAGAACGGTATACCCACCAGATACTCCATAAAGTCCACTAATTAAGCCAGGTAACATCTCTGTGCCTGGTTAAAAACAATCAAAGCTCTGGTATTACATACAATACCAGGGGCCCCTTAAGATGGTGTCTCATGACTTTTGTGTCTCTGAATAGACATTTCATGTAAACTAGTCATTTCCGCATCTTGAATCATTTAATAACACTTTAATTCTAAAACAATATTTCTCTCTGCTTAGGAGAGATTAAACTGCCATAATAGCTATACCAATTTTGTCTAAACATCATCTTTCAAGCACAGCATAGACATTTATTTACTTCCTAATAAAATGATGTCAGAAATTTTAAATATGAGAAGGAAAAGTAATACCTAGGTCCCATAAAGAAAAATAGGATCCTGCTAAACTACAGACATGTGGGTCTCTGCACAAAAACTGGGAGGTCACTGGTGAATTCCACGTCTTGGTAGACAGATGAAGGTGGGTTCAACAGACATGAATTAAAAGGCAGTGGATACATGGGGTGATGAGGATGACGACAATGCCCTCTCGAGCCACCTGAACCTGTATCTTGCATGTACTCCAGGATGATAACATTCCAGGATGAGTCTCCCGGAATGTTTTCCTGGGATGCACTAAAATACAAGCAGCACAATTCTGTGGTGCAGTTTGCTTAATCAACCTTCCTCTAAATGGATTCTCTTACAGTGAGGGTGAGAGCTGGTCAGAGGCAGCTGTACTACACGCAGCCTCATGCTGCACTGGAAAAGCTTTGGATTTATAATAAGAGCTACGTTTAGGTCTTGACTCCAAAAATGACCACTGTTTCCCCATAAGTAAAATGTAATTCAGTGCAATTCTACTTCACAGGACTATTGTGAAGACCAATGAGAAAATATAGGCATTTCCTGGTGGACCAGAGTTAGGACTCTACTGCAAGGGACCCGGGTTCAATCCCTGGTTGGGGAACTCAGATCCTACATAGTGGTGCAGCGTTCCCCCGACCCACGCCCCCAAAAAAGAGACAGACAGTATATGAAACCCCTATAGAAACAGTAGTGTTCACAATTTCAGTAATAAAAATTACATACCCACCCATATCTAAGAAAGGCTGTACCTTCGAGTGATAGAAAGCCAGGATGGGCCTGTTAAGCGGGAAACAGACAGAGCCTGTGGACAGGACAGCCACTGCGGGCTTCGTGACACTCAACGTGGCACCAAAAGGATAGACAAAGGTGAGAGCCCTGAAAGAAAGAAACGTTCAAGGTGTTCAATAGCAAAGTTTTTGAAGATAATCTCAGTGTTTCTTGAGAAAGTTATGATCAAAATCTTCTATAAGCTTTGGTTTATTACCTCAAAATCAGTATAGCTCTAAGTTTAATGAAGCATTTTAGGAAATGTGAATATAAATGAAAAATGTACAATCGTATGCGTAAATGATTATAACAGAAAGAAATAAAGTAGTCCCTATGGAAGAAGTGGAAGAAGAGGAGGCTTCATCTAAGAACTGAACCAGAACTACACATGAGCCTGCTCTGGGGAACCACGTCGCAGACATAGTTTTCTCCCCCTCATAAACCTGACTGGTGTTATCGCCAGGTACGAATATCTGCCACTGGAGGGGTGTGGAGCGGCTGAGGGCTTATACGAATACAGGCGTATATTTATCCCACGTTGGACACTTCTACGCAGACCAGTCTTGGAGTACCCCCTCTACTCTACACTGTTCTAGCAAAGACTGTGAGTACCCAGAGTGAATCAGTAGTTGGGCAATGTACTCCTGGAAAAGGTGTGGGACTGAGGGGCTAAGGGTGGCGTGCACACCTGGGTGAGGCCAGGCCCTGCAGGAGGAGCTAGGGTTTCAGTGAAAGAAAAATGGAGCGAGTTCCCTGGTGATCCAGTGCTAAAAATTCTGCGTTTCCAATTCAGGGGGCGCGGGTTCCACCCCTGGTCGGGGAACTAGGATCTTGCATGCTATGTGGCCAAAAAGAAAAACGAGCTCTCCAAAGTATTTGTTTGAAAGAAGTGTTCTCAGAATGGAGAGAAACAGGAATCTTAAAAGCAAAGCATATAATTAGAAACTGGGGCAGGAGGTGGGAGGAACGGGCAGAGGGAATACCCAGGAAGAGCTGCCTATGAAGATTTTAATTTTTCTTTCTTTTAGACCACTCTTTTTAGCTTAAGTTTTCAATTATTTCCTTCCTGTGTCAGTTCTCCCTGTCCCTTCAGTAAAGTCTCACCTACAGCTATGACTTCTATGTCTCATCGTGGTTGAGAAGAGGTACCTGCCCCACATTGCCCATTCTCTTCCTTCTACCCTGAACCTAACAGTATCCCAGTAAGGGGGCTACAGCCCAGGATTTCCAGAGCAGGAGCAGAAGGAAGTGAACAGTTGCCAAGGAGGAAGAAAAGGGAGAAACAGTTGTGTGTATGTCAGGGCCCACCCTTTCCCACACTTTCCCAAGTGCACTCAAGGGAGATAATTCTTAAGAAAGCAAAGAGAATGGTCGCTTATAAGATGAAAACTGTCAAGCTATTTATATGCCTCTATTTCTTTTATTATTACTAAGAAATCAATCAGACTGACATTTTGATGAGACTTTAAGTGTTAGGTCCATGAATCAAGGCAAATTGGAAGTGGTCAAACAAGAGATGGCAAGAGTGAATGTCGACATTCTAGGAATTAGCGAATTGAAATGGACTGGAATGGGTGAATTTAACTCAGATGACCATTATATCTACTACTGTGTGCAGGAATCCCTCAGAAGAAATGGAGTGGCCATCATGGTCAACAAAAGAGTCCAAAATGCAGTACTTGGATGCAATCTCAAAAACGACAGAATGATCTCTGTTCATTTCCAAGGCAAACCATTCAATATTACAGTAATCCAAGTCTATGCCCCAACCAGTAACGCTGAAGAAGCTGAAGTTGAACGGTTCTATGAAGACCTACAAGACCTTTTAGAACACTCAAAAAAGATGTCCTTTTCATTATAGGGGACTGGAATGCAAAAGTAGGAAGTCAAGAAACACCTGGAGTAACAGGCAAATTTGGCCTTGGAATACGGAATGAAGCAGGGCAAAGACTAATAGAGTTTTGCCAAGAAAATGCACTGGTCATAAAAAAACACCCTCTTCCAACAACACAAGAGAAGACTCTATACATGGACATCACCAGATGGTCAACACCAAAATCAGATTGATTATATTCTTTGCAGCCAAAGATGGAGAAGCTCTATACACTCAGCAAAAACAAGACCAGGAACTGACTGTGGCTCAGATCATGAACTCCTTATTGCCAAATTCAGACTTAAACTGAAGAAAGTAGGGAAAACCACTAGACCATTCAGGTATGACTTAAGTCAAATCCCTTATGACTACACAGTGGAAGTGAGAAATAGATTTAAGGGCCTAGATCTGATAGATAGAGTGCCTGATGAACTATGGAATGAGGTTCGTGACATTGTACAGAAGACACGGATCAAGACCATTCCCATGGAAAAGAAATGCAAAAAAGAAAAATGGCTGTCTGGGGAAGCCTTACAAATAGCTGTGAAAAGAAGAGAAGTGAAAAGCAAAGGAGAAAAGGAAAGATATAAACATCTGAATGCAGAGTTCCAAAGAATAGCAAAAAGAGATAAGAAAGCCTTCTTCAGCGATTAATGCAAAGAAATAGAGGAAAACAACAGAATGGGAAAGACTAGGGATCTCTTCAAGAAAATCAGAGATACCAAAGGAACATTTCATGCAAAGATGGGCTCGATAAAGGACAGAAATGGTATGGACCTAACAGAAGAAGAAGATATTAAGAAGAGATGGCAAGAATACACAGAAGACCTGTACAAAAAAGACCTTCATGACCCAGATAATCACGATGGTGTGATCACTGACCTAGAGCCAGACATCCTGGAATGTGAAGTCAAGTGGGCCTTAGAAAGCATCACTACGAACAAAGCTAGTGGAGGTGATGGAATTCCAGTCGAGCTATTCCAAATCCTGAAAGATGATGCTGTGAAAGTGCTGCACTCAATATGCCAGCAAATTTGGAAAACTCAGCAGTGGCCACAGGACTGGAAAAGATCAGTTTTCATTCCAATCCCAAAGAAAGGCAATGCCAAAGAATGCTCAAACTACCGCACAATTGCACTCATCTCACACGCTAGTAAAGTAATGCTCAAAATTCTCCAAGCCAGGCTTCAGCAATATGTGAACCGTGAACTTCCAGATGTTCAAGCTGGTTTTAGGAAAGGCAGAGGAACCAGAGATCAAATTGCCAACATCCACTGGATCATGGAAAAAGCAAGAGAGTTCCAGAAAAACATCTATTTCTGCTTTACTGACTATGCCAAAGCCTTTGACTGCGTGGAGCACAATAAACTGTGGAAAATTCTGAAAGAGATGGGAATACCAGATCACCTGATCTGCCTCTTGAGAAATCTGTATGCAGGTCAGGAAGCAACAGTTAGAACTGGACATGGAACAACAGACTGGTTCCAAATAGGAAAAGGAGTTCGTCAAGGCTGTATATTGTCACCCTGTTTATTTAACTTATATGCAGAGTACATCATGAGAAACGCTGGACTGGAAGAAGCACAAGCTGGAATCAAGATTGCCGGGAGAAATATCAATAACCTCAGATATGCAGATGACACCACCCTTATGGCAGAAAGTGAAGAGGAACTAAAAAGCCTCTTGATGAAAGTGAAAAAGCTGGCTTAAAGCTCAACATTCAGAAAACAAAGATCATGGCATCTGGTCCCATCACTTCATGGGAAATAGATGGGGAAACAGTGGAAACAGTGTCAGACTTTATTTTTCTGGGCTCCAAAATCACTACAGATGGTGACTGCAGCCATGAAATTAAAAGACGCTTACTCCTTGGAAGGAAAGTTATGACCAACCTAGATAGCATATTCAAAAGCAGAGACATGACTTTGCCAACAAAGGTTCGTCTAGTCAAGGCTATGGTTTTTCCAGTGGTCATGTATGGATGTGAGAGTTGGACTGTGAAGAAGGCTGAGCGCCGAAGAATTGATGCTTTTGAACTGTGGTGCTGGAGAAGACTCTTGAGAGTCCCTTGGACTGCAAGGAGATCCAACCAGTCCATTCTGAAGGAGATCAGCCCTGGGATTTCTTTGGAAAGAATGATGCTAAAGCTGAAACTCCAGTACTTTGGCCACCTCATGCGAAGAGCTGACTCATTGGAAAAGACTCTGATGCTGGGAGGGATTGGGGGCAAGAGGAGAAGATGAGATGGCTGGATGGCATCACTGACTCGATGGACGTGAGTCTCAGTGAACTCCAGGAGTTGGTGATGGACAGGGAGGCCTGGTGTGCTGGGATTCATGGGGTCGCAAAGAGTCAGACACGACTGAGTGACTGAGCTGATCTGATCTCATCTAAGTGTTAAGGCTAAACACCCACCCCCAAAACTAATACAGGACTTCTCCTAAGATGTGTGAATGAGTAAGATTAGCTGGGAAAGTGTATTCCTGGAAGAGGAAGCAGATATGTAAAGGTCCTAAGGTGAGAGAGAGCTTAGCATACTTAAGGAATTCAAACAAAGTCAGGGTGGCTACAGCAGAGTAAGAGAAGGAAAAAGACAAGTGATAAAATACACGGGGCTAAAGGACAGCCTGAGACTCCAACAGCTAAGAGATTTCAAAGCACGAAGCAGGGCTGCTTATCCACACCTCAGAGCCTCTCAAGACACGGTTCTGCTTCCGAGATAACCCAGGAAAGGAACAATCTGCCATCTGCCCTTCACGAGACTGAGGAAGTGAGACTCTGACAGCAGGTAAGTTACACGCCTCATACCTTACAAGCACTCCTGCAAGTATGCCTCGCTGGAGTTTCCCAACAGCTAAGATTCATATCGTCCCCAGTACACAGATATAGCAACTACAGCTAAGAGTCACTCTGTGCTGGGCCACCCTGCAAGGAAGGCATGAAATTGGAAACTTCTAAATCCTTCTAAATCCAAGTCCACAGTTCTTTTACTTCTTTACCAAGAATCAGATTGTGATTCTTAAATGTCCAAAAATGTTAACTTATATGTTGCTACTTATTTTTACCCTTTATGACTTTACTGTGGTTTTATACTAAGAAAGATTTTTTTTTTACTCTAAGATTATAAAACATTCACTTATCGTTTCTTTCAGTACTGTTGTGGTCTGATTTTTAATATTTATAAATTTAACCCATCTGAAATACATTTTGAGATGTGGCATGAAAATAGAAATGTTTTCCAAGTGAAAAACATTTTAGCCAAAATTATACCATTCATTCCCCAATAATCTGAAATATCACTTTTACTATAAAATAACCCTTATCTTCCATATATTTTGGGTCTAATTTTTTGTTTTTCACTAGTTTGGAATTAGTATCACAGTATTTTAACTACTAGAGGTTTGTAATATGCATTAATGATATAAAAACATTCAACTTTTATGGGACAGAATATCCCAAAGTAAAATGATAAACTGGGAAAAATACTTGCAACCAATGGAGGTCTTGTAAATGGATAAGATATACCATCAACAGGAAAACAGATCAAATGCGTGAATAGGAAATTCACAGGATAAACACAATCAGTCAATAAACTTTGAAGGCCATCCTATTCATAATCCAAGAACTACACCTGAAAATAAAGTGGTATCATTTCTCAGTAGAATATTCTATGCTGGCAAGAGAGGAAAGGGATGTTCGTAGGGACCGCAAACGCTACACGTGCCTGGAGGGTGATTTGGCAATGCACCACATTTGGCAATGCATCAACTGGAACATCTGTGACCCCGAAATTTAAACACCAAGAATCTGGCCTACTAAGATACTAGCATAAGTGCTCAAAAACTGTGCCTACAAAGATGTTCACTTTGTGCTTTGTTATTTATGACAATTAATATGAAATGGTGGAGGACAGGGAAGCCTGGCATGCTGCAGTCCCTGGGGTTGCAAAGAGTTGGACACGACTTGGGGGCTGAACAACAACAATATCAAACTGTGTATAATAAAAATAAGGAAAAGAAGTTAAGAGTCTGCCTTGGAGCAGACTGCCTAGCACCGAAACTCAGTTCCGACACTAGTCAAGTGAGCCTGGGCAACTACACTCTCTGTTAACTCGTCAATAACCTTAGAGGCTGCTGTGAAGATTAACTGAAGTAATAATACATGCCATGCCTACGACACAGTAAGTGCTCATTAAATGTTAGGTGGTATTATTAATGCAAAATGTTATAAAATTACCTAAATGTCCAGTAAGAGGAGACTGGCTAGATTAGGATACATCCAACTGAATCCAGTCATTATTAAAAGGATAAAGTACCTATCCCTATTTTTATATATGAAAAAAAAGATTTTTAAATCTAAATGTTGTTTAGAAGGATTATCTTTGGGGAGAAGGGCATGGATTTAGTTAGAGTGGAGGGTTCTATTTTCTTCCTTTTGAACTGATCAAACTGGTTTTTTGATGAGAACTGCTTTTGTAATCAAGAACGAAAATGGTTTCATTTTGAAAAAGGAAACTCTTCAAATGACAATTCTGCCCTCTTCAGGTGGCCTCGGGGAACACACTCACTGCGCGTTGTTTCCACTGCTCTCCTCATCAAGGATTCCAGGCACCGCCTTCCCTGCAGCCCGGCTAATCTCCCTTGAAGAAAAACGAATTAAAATCTAGTACACAACAACAACAAAATAAATGTAGGGATTTCACACTCCATTCATTAATATAACTTTCAATCAGATACGAGGACTGTGCAGTCAAAATACAATTCTTAAAAAAATTAAAAGTACTCCTACACACTTCTCTCTCTTCTGAAAGTTTGCAAAAGTTAATATGAAAATGTAAGAGTTAATTGCTCTTTCTTGAGTCCTGAGGAAAGGGCTCAAATATGTGTTAGACCCACATTCTTGCCTTGTATTCTAGACTCTGGATCTTCAGACCCTACGTACCTGGCAAGTTGAAGTGTGGAATGAATTGTTCTGGACACGGGGACCAGAGGGTCCTTGATGTTGCCCCTCACGCACTCAGTTCCTGCTTTCTCAAAGCTCTTACGGTTTAGGATTCAATGGATGAGAAAAAAACGAGTTTCATCTTTGGTTCCAGGGGTGAATATGACCCCGGGCCTTCGATGCCCTCTGCCACAGTGACCAGTTCATGATGAGCCTGTAGCCTAGGTCAGCTCAAAGAAACCACACCTCAGGTCTACTTTTGTTAAGCAGATTGGAACCAAGGCCTGCACTCTTGCCCTAACTCACGTAGCATGAAGATACCAATTTGGGAACCGTTAGAAGGATTCAGTCCACACACACCGGAGAGCAGAGCCAAGAGAGCTGCAGAGAAATGGGACTGGAGTCCTGATGACATTGTGATCTGTCGGTCCATATCCAAAGCACGCCCAACTTCTCAGCTTTTCAATTACATGAATCAATACAATCTCCCTGTTGCTTAATCCCATTTGAACAGGGTTTTCTGTTACTTGAAATTGAATATATTCTGTCAAAAGGTGATGTGGAGTCGGGTTTCAAAAGATGGGAGTAATATTATTTGATGGATGAGAAGTGATATAATACAATAAACAATCATTTAATAAAATAAAACAAAAAGGCAAGAAAGGAAAAAGGCTGGAGAAAACAATGTGTGAGAAGATAGAAGGGAAGAGTCACGGAGGAAAGAGGAGAGTCATCGGCAAAGTCATTTCCACTTTTGATATGCTTACCTATTCAAGACTCCATTGGAAACTAGAGCTTCTTTAGGATGGAAATACTTGTAATACACATTTCTAACCACAGCATCTTTAGGGAGAAAAGAGAAGGTGGTGCATCTTAGATTAGAAGTAAGTTTGATATTATAGACACGTACAAATTTTGACCTGAAGGGAATCCTGGAACTGTATTCCAATCACTCTCATTTCATACATGGAAGAAGCTAAGCACCAAAAAAGTGAGACTGCTGGGGAGGTCAGAATGCAGGACCGTGCACCCTCACAGCCCAGGGCTTTCTCCATTGTACTATCAGGCCCAGAGGACTACGATATAAATAATAAATAGGAAGTTACTGCCTCTAATAAAATAGTAATAATAATTACCATTATTAACCATGATTCCATATTCTTCTAGGAGAAAGTTAATGTTGGTATCAAATCTGGATTCCCCACCCTCTCCTAGCATCACAAGGATGTCTCCACCACCATCAAGGTATTTCTTTAGGATTTCAAACTACACAAAGAAAAAAAAAAAACAATCTATAAATTTATGCCAAAGACCTTTGTCAAAAACACTGTGAATAAGATCTTAACTAGCTGAAAAAGAAACACTTCCAATCTGTAAAGGCACTTAAATATAAGTTTATATTAAGAAAACATAAAACTTACTATGTTTCAATAGGATTTCCATATTTGTCATTAGCATAAAGCTCCAAAATACTCAAACTGAAACCACATTTTCCCAGTTGACTATCTGGACAGCACAAGTGGAAAACTACTAGCTAAAGGAAGATTACAAGTCACTGTCGTATAGATCCCATATGGTTTATCCATTTAACTGTTGGTGGACACCTGGGTTGCTTCTGCCTTTTGGCTGCTGGGAATGGTGCTCTCGATGAACGTGGGTGTACAAACCCCTTTGAGATCCTGCTTTCAATTCTCTGCATATATCCCAGAAGTGGGATTGCGGAATCACAGAATTCTGTTTGTCATTTTTTAGGAACCACCATCCTGTTTTCCACAGTGGCTGCACCACTTCACCTCTCCACCAATGGCACACAAGGGGTCCAATTTCTTTACATCTTCACTCATTTATGTTTGGGTTTCACATTTCTCATTCTTTGTCTAGCCATGAAACAGAGTTTAAAAATAGCTAAGAAATAGTTTAATTTTAAATGGAATTTCCTATTTTTAAAGCAAAAATATGGCAAAGAGGTATGGCTGATACTGAACTCGCCTGCACTGTCTGTCTGGCACTTTTCATGCAAAAACTCAGCCACACCACACCATAGCTGTTGTGCTGCATGAATCATCACAACTCCACGATGAAGAGAGAGATGAAGTGACCACCTTGAGGCCTCACAGGTAAGTGGTGAAGAGGAATTTACGTTCAAGATTTCAGAGCCCATTCTCCTAGCTATCTCACTACCAGTCTTCTTTACGAATATTTCTTACCTCAGCTGCGGTAAATTTTTCCCTCGGCCCAGCTGTAATCCATAGTTTCACCCCAATGAGCTTCTCAGGTGTGATTTCATCTTTTAAGCTAGAAATATGATTTTAAAAGCAAGTGTCAGATCCATGATTTAAACCAATTTATGAGCTATTTTAGCATCTAAACTGTATGGAATCAGAGGCTACAGAGGCCCAGAGATGAAGGATTTAGAGGTACCTAGTCTAGCTTCTCTCTCAAAAGTGAGACTCCTCTCTAATAGGCCTGCCCCAGAGTCATCAGCCTCTGTTCAAATATACCTATAAGCCAAAATTCTAGGTATCTTAGATTAGACTAGACCACACTAGAGCATAAAGAAGTCCCCCAACTACTAATTCAATCAGCTCTACCATTAGCTCACATGACTACATATCCTTACCCATTAAGAAAAACCATGCATACACACTCAGAGATATTTTTGGTTTTTCCTTTCCCTAAACTGAAGTACTGACCTGAGTTAAAATATGGAGAAAGCCTTTAACCTCTGAAAAACGCATATATGTATAATTAGAATAATTTTTGACTTGTAATTTGGGGGGACAACTTAATAAATATGCTAATTGCCAATTTTCAAGAGAGATGGTTTAATAATTTACTTCTGAACAATGTTTAGTGGAACCCCTCCCACCGCAAATGCCATTCTTATATAAGATGGATACTTCCCAGTATTACCAGCAAGCTGTTTTTACCGCTCAGAAGGGAAAACAATATACTCGGTCACCTCTGAATTTTCCAGTGACTCCGAAGTCTTTTCTGCATGGATTTATAGCCATTGCTCGTGGTGAAGACTTCCTTTTTGTATGCATTGAAAAGAATGGTGCTCCGAAGCTCTTTTTCCATGGTCACCTCCTTATGGGAAAAAGAAGGGACAGAAAAGGGAAACAATAAACAATATTTCAAAAGAAAGATCCTAAAAGGAATAAATGTCTATTTCCTATAATTCATTAAGAAAAGGAGTACAGCTGCAACTTACCTACAATTCCCAAAGGCTGAAAGTGAAATAAATAATCATGGCGGCAGAAACCCAAGGCAAACCCTGGGTTTCCTATCAGCCCACTCTCATGGCCCTGCCCTGCCATCACCCTGCCACATGGGGAACCATGTTTCCAACCTGATTCCTCACCCTTAACTACTGTGAAATGTGGAGTATAGTTTTCTAAATTCTTTTTACACACACACAGTTACAGTTTTATTCACAAAATAGAACCATATGCACTATTCTGCAACACACTTTTTTCATCTAACCTGTATCTTTCACATCTTTCCATGTCACTATATACCACTTTTTTTTAAGTGCTGCACAGTATTCCATTTTATGGATGTACCAAGATGTATGGCATCAGTCATATACCAATGGACATCTGTTTTTCTCCCCAATTTTTTGCTAGTAAAACAGTACTAAGAACATCATTGAACATGACATTTTGGTGCACTTTGCATATCTTCAGAATAAATTCCTGTTGAATGGCTAAGTAAATTATTTCTAAATTGCCCTACAAAAAACTAATTTTTACTTTCACTAACACTAATACATTTCTGTTTCCACACTACTCTTTTTAACTTTTTCATCTTTGCAAATAAGATAGGCAAAAAAAACCTTATTGTTTTAATCTGCACTCTGAAATTAGTAAGAAGACCATCCTTCACTGTGTATATTAGCCACTTGTATTTCTTCTGATTTTTGTGTTCACATATGCGGATCATTTTTCTATTAGGTTTAATACTTTTTAGTTGATCATGAAACAAATATTTTCAGAAGTTTGTTTTTAGACTTAGTTACTGGTAGTTTTTTTGGTTTAGCTTGGATGAATTTTGCAGGCTCTACGGATAGTTTTAAATTTAATAGAATCAAAAGTATTAACATTTTCCTTTTTGGCTTCTGAATTGCACTGTGTATTTAGAAGAGTTTTTGCCATGCTAAGGTTATAAATACATTTCACAATGCTTTCTTCTAGTACTTTTATGATGTTATAATTTTTAAGATTTAAACTTTAGTCCATTTGGAATTTATTTTGGTGTTTAAAATTACTTTTGTTATTGTTTTAATTACTAAAAAGCTGCCTGACACTAATCTATCTTTTCAATGCTGATTTAAAATACACCTTGCCTATATAATAAATCCCTAAAAATTGAATTTTATTATATATTCTATATAATCTATCTGCCTGTAAGTTCCTGCTCAGTCTCAATTATTTTAATTACTATAGTTTTATAATAGGTATGTTGGTGTTGCTGATAAAAGCTAGTCCCTCTATTACTAAGAATTTTTAGAATTTTCCTGGCTAGTCCCACATCTTCCTTCTTCAAACTTAACTTTAAAATGATTTTGACGGGTTAAAAAAAAAAATCCCCCCATGATCTTTTCATGTTCTATTTATCCACGCCCATGCTTATTTTCAGTGTGTACAAACAACATTATATCCTGCCTTCTGATTACCTTAGTGGTTGCATGGCTGCCAATAATAAACTCAATATTCATAAGCATCTTTTCTATTTCTGGCCTACTGCAATTTACATATTTCTGCTTCTGTCACAATTTTTGTCCCAGAACAAATTCCTAAGAGCAGGATTCCTGGGAAAAGGGGATGGGACTAGGATGTTACGGCACGGTTTCATGTCAGTGTTCCTTCCCACTTGGTAGGATGACCAAAAACCTTCCAGCAGGAGGCGGCGAGTCAGATTCGAGCCCCGTCTGAGGTCTGGGATCCGGGCCTCTATCTGCGCTCCTTTTTTACTTTACCCTGCTGCTGCTGCTGCTGCTAAGTCGATTCAGTCGTATCGGACTCTGTGCCATTTTCTTCTCCAAAGCATGAAAATGAAAAGTGAAAGTGAAGTCGCTCAGTCGTGTCCGACTCTTCGCGACCCCATGGACTGCAGCCTGCCAGGCTCCTCCGCCCATGGGATTTTCCAGGCAAGAGGACTGGACCCTAGTGGACCTCAGTTTTCCCTAGGATATGCCCAGCATCCTCGAGGACACCTGGCCGAGGCCCTCGCCAACTCCCAGGCCTCAGCGCCCTGGCCGGCCCACCGCAGCAGGAATCCGCCTTACCTGAGGCCCGGTGACCACCGTCTGCAACCGCCGCCGCCCAGCACCGCGCGGCCAGGTAACCGCCGCTTAGCAACGGCGGTTGGGAAACTGCCCGCTGGGAAGGCGTGGACAGGGGCGTAGCCCCACCTCGAGAGCGACGTGCCAACGACCTGGCGGAAGACGCCGCTACGACTAACTCTTCTAGGAGGCAGAGCCCCGGGTGGGCAGGGGCGGGGCTTACGCGGGACTGTACCATTATTTTGGATAGAGGGGAAATCCAGACAGAACGTGGATTAACTTTAGGCCAAAGACAAACTCACTGGATTTTCTCCTTTAATATCTAGTTTCATTAAGGGCTTATAAAAACGACTAAGATCATGGCATCTAGTTCCAACACTTCATGGCAAATAGATGGGGAAACAGTAGAAACAGTGACAGACTTTATTTTGGGGGGCTCCAAAATCACTGCAGATGGTGACTGTAGCCATGAAATTAAAAGGATGCTTGCTCCTTGGAAGAAAAATTATGACCAACCTAGACAGCATATTATAAAGCAGAGACATCACTTTGCCAACAAAGGTCCGTCTAGTCAAAGCTATGGTTTTTCCAGTAGTCACGTATGGATGTGAGAGTTAGACCATAAAGGAAGCTGAGCGCCGAAGAATTGATGCTTTTTAACTGTAGTGCTGAAGAAGACTCTTTGAGAGTCCCTTGGGACTGCAAGGCAAGTCAAGTGGTTTGGTATTCCCATCTCTTGAAGAATTTTCCACAGTTTATTGTGATCCACACAGTCAAAGGCTTTGGCATAGTCAATAAAGCAGAAATAGATGTTTTTCTGGAACTCTCTTGCTTTTTCCATGATCCAGCGGATGTTGGCAATTTGATCTCTGGTTCCTCTGCCTTTTCGAAAACCAGCTTGAATATCTGGAAGTTCATTTATGTATTGCTGAAGCCTGGCTTGGAGAATTTGAGCATTACTTTACTAGCGTGTGAGATGAATGCAATTGTGTGGTAGTTTGAGCATTCTTTGGCATTGCCTTTCTTTGGGATTGGAATGAAAACTGACTTTTTCCAGTCCTGTGGCCACTGCTGAGTTTTCCAAATTTGCTGGCATATTGAGTGCAGCACTTCCACAGCATCATCTTTCAGAATTTGAAAGAGCTCAACTGGAATTCCATCACCTCCACTAGCTTTGTTTGTAGTGATGCTTTCTAAGGCCCACTTGACTTTACATTCCAGGATGTCTGGCTCTAGGTCAGTGATCACACCATCGTGATTATCTGGGTCGTGAAGATCTTTTTTGTATAGGTCTTCTGTGTATTCTTACCACCTCTTCTTAATATCTTCTGCTTCTGTTAGGTCCATACCATTTCTGTCCTTTATCGAGCCCATCTTTGCATGAAATGTTCCCTTGGTATCTCTAATTTTGTTGACAAGATCTCTAGTCTTTCCCATTCTGTTGTTTTCCTCTATTTCTTTGCATTGATCGCTGAGGAAGGCTGAGAGTTGGACTGTAAAGAAAGCTGAGCGCCAAAGAATTGATACTTTTGAACTGTGGTGTTGGAGAAGACTCTTGAGAGTCCCTTGGACTGCAAGGAGATCCAACCAGTCCATTCTAAAGGAGATCAGTCCTGGGTGTTCTTTGGAAGGAATGATGCTAAAGCTGAAACTCCAGTACTTTGGCCAGCTCATGTGAAGAGTTGACTCATTGGAAAAGACTCTGATGCTGGGAGGGATTGGGGGCAGGAGGAGAAGGGGACGACAGAGGATGAGATGGTTGGATGGCATCACCGACTCGATGCACTTGAGTTTGAGTGAACTCCGGGTGTTGGTGATGGACAGGAAGGCCTGGCGGGCTGCAATTCATGGGGTCGCAAAGAGTCGGACACGACTGAGTGACGGAACTGAAGTGAACTGGACTGCAAGGAGATCCAACCTGTCCATCCTAAAGGAAATCAGTCCTGAATGTTCATTGGAAGGACTGATGCCAAAGCTGCAACTCCAATACACTGGCCAACTGATGCAAAGAACTGACTCATTTGAAAAGACCCTGATGCTGGGAAAGATTGAAGGTTGGGAGGACAAGGGGACGACAGAGGATGAGATGGTTGGATGGCATCACCGACTCAATGGACACGAGTTTGAGTAAACTTCAGGAGTTGGTGATGGACAGGGAGGCCTGGTGTGCTGCAGTCCATGGGGTTGCAAAGAGTTGGACACGACTGAGCGACTGAACTTAACTGAAAAATGAGAGACTCCCCTCGCCCCGCCCCTCCCACCAAGGGCCGAAACTTCGCTCCACCTGGACTGACGAGGCTAGTGGAGTCTTCCGGCGGGGAGTGCGGAAAGCCTAGCCTAGATCCCAAGGGCGCAGGCGCAGAGCGGCGGCCCGCCGGAGGGCGGAGGTTTGCTCCAGCGAGCTTCAGTAAGGGTCGCGGTACTGGGAACGCGGGACTGGAGGGTCGGCGCTGTTTTATATGAGAGTTTCTGTCTCCTGGGAGACCAGAGGGGACATCCAGCTGCAGGGCGGGCAGGTTTAATGATGAGAACGGGAATACGACTTAGTTCTTTCTGTTTGATAAGCCCCGCATCTATGAGCGCCACAGTGCCAGACTCAGGATGGGGCGGTGATCCTTTAGGGATGTTGGACCTTGTCAATCCAACCAAAAAATAAAAAATATAGGACTTCTCTAGTGATCCATTGGTTAAGAATCCTCCTTGCAAGGGAGGGGAGGCAGGTTTGATCCCTGGTAGGGGAGCTAAGTTCGCACTTACCAGGCAGCAACTGAGCCTGCAAGCCGCAATGAAAGATCCCCATTGGCGGAAACTAAGATCCTCTGCAGCCAAAACAAATTTAAAAATAAAAAATATAGACCGTTTTGAGGGAGCTCTGAGGGGCTGGAGCTGGGTAGACAGGCATCCTCGTTGAGCAGAGAAGAGAAAAAAGAATAGATCATTAAGGCCAGGGCTGGAGAAGGGCTTTTGAGCCGAAGGAATTGCGTTTGGAAAGAGCCGTCGCGAAAATGAGAAACTAGAGGGCGGTGACCACAAACGGGCCAGGCTTCTCCCCAGGGGAGCACTTGGTGGCTGCCTGAGGGAGCATGGATGTGTGTGCAATGCACCTGTCTCGCTGGCTCAAACTGATGAATGCAGAGACTTAAAGATTTTTGTTACAGTCTTCAGCAGGTGCAGAGTTTTAGGGTCTTAAAACACACACACACACACTCTTTCTTGTTGCCTTTTCTCAGCTACTGTCCCTACAAAGTTAAAGAGTAGAGAAGAGGGTGCTTGTGATTTCTCTTCCTGAGGATGCTGTCTTTCGGTACAAAATTGCGTAAATCCTGTTTGCAGTCAGTGTTCGCTAGAAAACAAAAAAAGTACGTGCCCGAAGAACTGCGCGCTCTACTGGAGACTGTAGAGAGAGCAAGGGCCCGAGAATCAGCGGCTTCCAAGTTCAATTCCTGGCTGTGCCTCGTACAGCTAGGTGACCTTGGGCAAGTCGCTTACTATCTCTGAGTGAGTGTTTATCTGTAAAATGAGATTAATAATTTCTAAATACTGGCGTAATGCATATGGTAGATAATGCATATGAAGCTCTGTGCTCAATAAACAGGTGTGAACAAATCTGATATTAAACAGATACTCATTTTTAATGAATATTCATAATTTTTTCATTTTTATTTTCTCTCCTGGTGAACATTTTGTGATTTTGCAGTCTTATAACAGATAGAACCTTTGGGTGTTTCACAACTCATAGCAAGTTGTGTACTTTGACAATACTATTTCCATTTCTGATGATTAGCGCTCTTGCTCTTGGCTCTGGGAAGTTGGGGGAATTTGGGCCTCTCTCTCATCACGTTCGACACTTGTCTCTTAGCGGACACTCTTAAGATGTAAATCAAATCAGAATGTTTCTTTCAGAATTCTCAGCACATGTCAAAGGGTAACTAGCTCTCCTTGACCCAGATTTGATTCCCAGTAGGTCATTGTGGTGTCATCGATGTGTTTTCCATGGTCTTCCAGCTTCATCCTCCATAATTCCTGGGGCAGGGCGCTGGGCAAACAAAAATGTAAGGCAAAGAGTGGGACTGAGTTAAAAGGAAAAGCCAATAAAATCACTAGCACACACTGATGTTGAAAAGAATGAAAGTTCTCCTCTTGTCCCCAGCTAATAGGACCACCCTGAAGCAGGTGATGAACTACAGTGAAAAGATTTCTTCACCGAAATAAGGCAGTATAAAATCCATCAAACAAGTGCGGAGTGTCCTGGACTCGTGTGTGTTATATGCTCACATTCTGTCCGGTCAGAATTGCTTTTGGAAATGGCTAATCACTAGGCCTGTACAGACCCTGCCTGGGCTCCCTATGGCCCTAGACTTGACAAGCATACAGAGGTATATGAGGTAGAGGTGTGTAAAAAGTGTTAGGTGCTCCATGCTACCTGACTCTGCAACTGCATGGACTGTACCCGCTAGGCTCCTCTGTCCATGAAATTCTCCAGGCAAGAATACTGGAGTGGGTAGCCATTCCCTTCTCCAGGGGATCTTCCCAACCCAGGGATCAAACCCAGATCTGCATTGCAGGCAGATTCTTTTCCATCTGAGACAGAAAAGGGAACAGAGAATTAACTTGGCAGCCAGGCTCAGACCGTGAGCATTCAATTGAATGCCTCCTCTTGGAAGACCCCGTTTCTCATTACCTGGCTTCTTCCAGCCAGTTCCTGGCTTGGCTCTGCTTAGAGATTTTGACAGCTACTCTGCTTGGACCTAACAGCCAGAGTGAGAGGCAGACCAGCACAAAGGTTACATGTGAGAGCCCCAGAGTAAGTTTATAGGGCTCCAAGTCCCAACTCTGGCCCTTATTAGCTCTGTGACCTGGCCCTTATTAGCTCTGTGACCTGGCCCTTATTAGCTCTGTGACCTCTAGGAAAGGTACAGCTTCTCTGTGTTTCTTCATGGGTAAAAAGGAGATTCCTACCTTAGGGTCATTTGGATGAAAGCTGGTAACAGACATGAAGAAGTCTAGCACAGAAACTGCATCAGTGTAGGCAGGTGTTCTGAAGCTGAGTTTGAGCAGTTAACTCTATTGACCACAGGATTTTTGCAGAAACTAACACCTGTGGCTGGCGATTTGTTTTGTAACTGATACTGATACGTCTCCTATTAATAACACGCAGGTGACAAAAGATATACTAACACGTCTCTGGTCAAAAATGGGTTAAGCAAAAGAAGGAGTGATTAACAGTATCAGAAGCTCTCAAAATCATTGGGAAAACTAGAGAGGGAGAACCCAGGATTCCCAGGGATGACACTGCAGCACGGATGTGATGAGGGAACTGGTGCTGTCAATAAGAGCATCGCTGCCACTTCTACACCAGGAACTCAGTCTTGTGGGCTTTGTTATCACAGCAGCCACATGAAAGAGAGCTCCCAGTTCCTTCCTTGAGCCAAAAATCTGATAACAGGTGCATCCTGAGGCCACATGCCTGGCCCGAGCTCCAGGGGAGGCTGGGAAAGTTAGTGTCTAGCATTTTCAGCTACGGTTAACTGGAGGAAGTGAATTGCCTCCCATCATGGCTCATAAAATAGGAGATTCCCTGACCGGGGAATAGATGCCAGGGGAATAGGCCGGGGTTCAGATGCCAGGCAGACAAACCTAATAAATGTGCAATACCACCCACCCAAAGAAAGACATCATTGACAAAGGAAAAAAAGTGGATGTTGGGTGATACCTTATAGGCTTGTTGCACCTTGGTCATTTTACACATTGAGATCAAAATCCAAACACCAAGAGATCCTCTGGTTAAGAGGTGCTGGTTGCCTACCCAACATTTTCCCTTCTCCCTTAGTGTCAGAACCCCTGCGTTATTGTGGGGAGTCATGTGCCCAGTTAATTGGACATATATCCCATCCTCCAGTGCAGGTAAGGTGGCTGGCTAGTGAGATGCAAGCAGAAGTCATTGGGTGGGGCTTCTCGGGAAGCTCTGTAAAGGTGCCCTTTTGCTCTTTCCTCCTTTTTTTCCTGCCCAGGACCCAGAAACAGTAGCTAGAGCTCCAGTACCATCTTAGGATAATATAATAATCCTAATAGTAGAAGCCACTTGCCAAGAATGACAGAGTGGAAATACAGAAAGCCTCTGATGACCTGTCGTACCAGCTCTGGATCACCTAACACCATCCTTCTTTTATGTGCTGGCGGGCGGGTGGGGGGTGGGGGGAGGTGGGCGGAAATCTTATTTAAGCCATTGTTAGTTTGGGCTTCTGTGACCAACAGCTGAAGGTAATTCCTTACAGATTTCAGGCTGGCTTTGGTGGTTTCACGGGAGCTTCTCTTCTAGCAATCCAAGATGGCATCATCATCCGGCGCATAGGAGAATCCTAGGAAGGCACTTGAGGCCCCAGAGCTGCTCGCCATGGTGTCAGGAGTGCAGCCAATGGACTTTGACACAGCTTCTTGCGTGAACTCTGGGTCAAAGTGTTTCAAGTCAGCAGGTCCTGCCTGTGAATATAAGCCAACGATGAGAAGGGAACACTGGGTCAGAGCTGCCAAAGGAGCCCAGAGCCCTGAGAGAGCTGTTAGATCTCCCCTCTGAGTGCTCCAGGGGCATCCTTCTTTAAGTGTCATTTTTTCATGCATTTACACTAGTCATCATGTTCCACAAGGTCCAGTAACCATTTACCAATTCCTCTACCTGCCTGGCCCCCTGCCTGCTCTACATCAACCCTCAATATGCTGCCGGTAGATTGTGACATGATGAAAGTATGAATCAAGAACCTAAAAATGTGCACAACAGATTCAGAGAACAATGAGTGGTTACCAGAGAGGAGAGGGGCGGGAGGAAGGGCAAAACAGGTGAAGGGGATTAAGACGTACAAACCACTAGGTATAAAATAAGTTACAAGGATGTAATGGACAGCACAGGGAACATAGTGAATAGTTTATAGTAACTCTGTATGGAGTATAATATATACAAATATCGAATTACTATGCTGTACACCTGAAACTAAAATAATACTGCAAGTCAACTAACTGTGGTGGTGGAGGTGGTTTAGTCGCTAAGTCGTGTCCAACTCTTGTGACCCCGCCAGGCTCCTCTGTCCATGGGATTCTCCAGACAAGAATACTGGAGTGGGTTGCCATTTCCTTCTCCAGAGGATCTTCCCAACCCAGGAATCGAACCTGGGATTCCTGGATTTCAGGCAGATTCTTTACCAACCAAGCAATGAGGGAAGCCCCAACTAACTATACCTCAACAATAAAAAATAAAATATATTCACATTCTTTGACTTGGTAATTCCCCATCTGGAATCCATCCTGAAATAATCGGAACTCTGGACAATTTGCAGCAACATGATGGACCTCGAGATTGTCATACTGAGTGAAGTCAGAAAGACAAATATATGGTATCGTTTATATGTGCAATCTAAAAAAATGATAGAAATGAACTTATTTACAAAACAGAAAAGACTCACAGACATAGAAAACAAACTTTTGGTTACCAAGGGGAACAGGGGAGGGATAAATTAGGAGACTGGGATTGACATAGACACACTATTATATGAAAGGTAACTAATAAGAACCTACTGTACAGCCCAGGGAACTTTATTCGGTGCTCTGTAATGACCTATATGGGAATGGAGTCTAGAAGAGAGTGGATCTATGCATGACTGTTTCACTTTACAGCAGAAACTAGCCTAACATTATAAATCAACTATACTCCAATTAAAAATTTAATTAAAAAATAACTGGACAAAGACATGAACTTAAAGTTATTAATCCATTATGATAAAGAAAAAATGGTAATAACCTAAAGTTCACCGTTAGGAACATGGTGGAATAAATTATGTTACCGACATAGGGTTGAAATATTATACAGCCACTTAAAATCATAGTCTTCTGTGACTTAGGAAAATGATGACATAGTTTTAGCAAAAAGAGGGAGGAGATGAGATCTATCTATATACATGAATTATGATCTCTGTTGGGGGAGATGATATCTGTATCTGTGTATGAACTATGACCTACATAAAAAACAGAAAAAAATATCTGAAACATGCCAGTGGTGCGTGCTTTCTCTTGGGTGGTGAGATAATACGCTCTTTCTTCTTAATGCTTTAAATTTATTTTATTTCTTGGTCGTGCTGTGCAGCACACAGGATCTTAAGTTCCCTGACCAGGGATCAGACCTGTGCCTGCTGCAGCGGAAGCTTAAAGTCTTAACCAGTGGACTGCCAAGGAAGTCCCTCTCCGTGATGATTTAAATGTCTCTGTTTTACACACTTTCTACAATAAATACATGTCATTTATTACCAGGAAGAAAGCTAAACATAGGAAAAAAAATCGTCACAGGACTCGGCTCTGTCTGGGTGTGCTCCATGACACAGAACACTTTAAAAGCTGTAAAGCGCTTTGCCATGAGGGTTATTGGTATTGAAAGTAAAGGGAGGCAACCTGGCTCCTCATAAAGAGCTGAACTGGCAGTCAGGACTTCCGGGTTCCGGACCCAATTCTGCCTCTGGCTTACAGGATAGCCTTGAACAAATCACTGAGCTTCTTGGACCCTCGGTTCTCCCATCTGTAGGAAGAGGCCAGGCCAGGATACCCTCCCCAGGTACCCTCCAAGCTTCCACCAGTCCTGGGAACCCAGAAGCCAGAACGTGATGGCCTCTTACCACATTTGGGTTGAAGGGTGGAGTCAGCCTCTTGTGGTACAAGTCATCCCAGTTTATGGGGCTGAAGAACACATGGCTCTTTATCTCAAGCTGTGGGAAGAAGGTGATCAGTAGCAGTCCTCTCCATTGGCGCTCCCACCCCACCCCACATGCCTCGGAGCTCCAACTGTATTGGCAGCCGGTTGTCTAGCCCCAAAATCTTTACTAGGAAGGTAACTTGCTGGCTGGTTTCCTGGAACAAAGGAGTGTCTGCAATAAGACCTCTCCCCTTAGCCATTATCTCAAGCCCAGACCTTTTCCCTGTAGCATCTGTTTATTCCACAGCTATTTATAGAGCACCTACCCTGTGCCGTACTAGGCTGTAGAGGTATGTCAGTGAGAAAGAGAGCAGACCCTGCTCTTGGAGGGTCCTGGGGAATCTTACTCCACTCTCTCAGTGCATCCGGACTCTCCCAGAATTCTTTTTTTTTAAATACACTCTTTTTTTTAAAGTCTTTATTGAATTTATTACAATATTACTTCTGTTTTATGTTTTGGTTTTTTTGGCTGCAAAGAATGTGGGATGTCAGCTCCCCAACCAGAGACTGAGCCCACATTCCCTGCATTGGAAGAGGAAGTCCCAACCATTGGGCCACCAGGGAGATCCCTCTTCCAGAATTCTAGACAGAGAAATAGACGAAATCAACTCACTAAGGAAGATTTGAGAAATAAAGCCCCAAGAAAAGCTGCAGTTTCGCAAAGATCCAGAATTAAGGATTCAGCCTTGGGCATGATTCATCTCTTCTTTCCTAATCCAAACTAATGTTGACAAAAACTTCCGCCTTTTCCAGCAGAGCCCTCCCTCTCTCTATGTCTCTCAAAGAATGATTCTCTAACTCTGTGTATCTGAACTCCCTGGGGAATTGTTAACAAGCCAGATCCCAACTATTTCTAGAACACCCACAAAACTGGTAACGCTTGTTACCTCAAAATTTTAAAAACTAGGTAGCTGAAGGGACTTTTTCTGAATATCCTTTGAATCTTGATCTATGGGAAAGTACACCTTATTTTAAAAATCACATTTTTTTAGGATGCAAATTTCCTCTGGGAAGGAGGGACCTGTCTTCATGAAAGCCTTTTCTTTAAACTGTCCAGGGATGGGTAGGCAAAAGCCTTAAATGTTGTTAAACTTCACGGTATCTGGCATATAGGATAGTTTGTACACTTAAAAAGCACTTTCTACATGGCAGGCACTAGCCTAAGTGTTTGCTTATGTTATTTGACCTTCATAAGAGCTACGAACTGGGTGCTGTTACTATACATGGGAAGAAACGTTAAAGCAGGGGCTTCCCAGGAGGCTCAAACTTACTGTTTGAGAATCTGCCTGCCAAGAAGGAGACGTGAGAGATCCCCTGGAGAAGGGAATGGCAATCCACTCCAGCATTCTTGCTTGGGAAATTCCACGGGCAGAGGAGCCTGGCAGGCTACATTCTCTGGGGTTGCAAAAGACTTGAAGGTGACTTACCAACTAAACAACAACAAAGAGAGCTTAAGCCATTTATCCTGCCTCTAGTGCTTGATGGAGAAAGGATCTGAATCCAGGCAGTCTGTCTCACAGTTCATGCAATCCCAACTACTTCGCTAGAAGAACAAACTTCTATGGAGAAAAGTACTGTGATCTTCTTATAAATCCAAATGATCTTTTGTTAAGTAGAGAATGTATGATTATTTTTTAAATTTTGCTCTTTTTTTTTTTTTTTTAAGCCATGAACTTATTTGGAGAACAGACTGTGAATTCTTCATCTCTCTATTCAGATGTCCAGCCTGGGTCCTGGCAAGGGGGAAGTGCTCAGATATTTGTGAAAAGCAGTTTAGTTTGCTCTCTGTACAGAAGCCAGAGGAATTTGTCAAAACTTAACCGGGAGCCTCCACTCTCCTGCTCAGCATATACTGATTAATCAATCGTCTAATTATCTCTCTCTGCCTTGCTCCTCCTGCAGGACTTTTGCACACGCTGTGCCCTGTGTCTGGGATGCCTCCTCCCAGTTCTTTCCCATCCTTCAAATCTCAGCTCAATTGTCACCTCCTCATAGAGGACCTCCCTGACCGTGCCAGTGTGAATTTCCCCCATTATTGTCTATCTCTGCTCATAGTTCATGTCTTTCTGAAACAGGCTGGAACCTGGGACCCTTTACCAGAGTGTCTCCACTTGAACTTAGACAGACACCCAGAGAACTGTCTCATCCAGCAACAGAATACAAAGAAACGATAAGGGATGAAAAAGAACTGCATGCATGCGCAGTTGGGACAAATTAAGAGCTGTAAGATACAAAAAAGCCAAAAACCAACTGCCCCTTCTGGGGTGCTGGGAGAAAAAGCAGGGTACTGTGCGTGAACCCTGCACACAACACCACCAAGGGGGTGGGCAGACCACCTAAGCCACTTCTGCCTGACCCCTAGATCTGCCCTTACCCTCACCCCATATAATGAATCAGTCCGCCCTCCTTGGAGAGCCAACAAGGGCATGTGTTACTTATTTCTGCTCCCTCATCCTACCGCACAAGTCCCAGTAAAGACTTGCCTGCATTCCTGCCTGGCCTCTTAGCATAGTCACACTCTATAATAATTTATGTTTGTTCGTCTACCTTTCCCTCATAAACTTAAGGGCAGAGACCCAGTCTAACAAATCCTAGCATTTAGCTCAAAGCCCAGCACATAGTAGGTGCTCCATAAATATTGGTTGACTAGAAGCGTTAGATTGAAGGAAATAAACAGCAGCAGCTGTGAATCTCTGAATGGGTGAACTAGCAGTGCCTGGCTTTAGGGAACTGCTAGATGTGTGACACTGCTTCTGGGCTGCCTCAGCAGGAGGCTGAGAGCCCAGCACTCCGCTGGCAGGTCACCTACAAAATCTGTTTTGGAGCCCAGCCGCTGCCTCTGGTCTTTGTGGAGCAGGGCTTGCAGGAGGTCGCAGGCAGCCACCGTCCGGCCCCCGGGAATCCGTAGAGGCTGATGCAGAATATTCTCATACATCTGGGATACGTCTTGGCTGTAAAAGGGCGGCTGGTGAGAGAGAGGCAGAGAGATGGGAGGATCATCCATGCTAAAGTGGGCACAGTTCTCAGAGACACTTAGAGCAAAGCGGGGGTGCAGCTGGAAGGATTCAGCCAGACCTGTGTCTTGTGCCATGGCTCACGTGGCAGAGTGGAGAGAGACAGAGACCTCTGGGCGTCCAGCACAGTGGAGAGGCTCCAGGGAAGGCTGAGAAGTCTCTCCCCTCCAGCATGAGGCTTGTGGACCTCTCCAGGTGCCCCCTCTATCCCACGTCTCTTAATCAAGCTTGTGCACCAGCTTCACATTTTGCAAAGTTAACAGTTTCTCATCATCATTTTATTCCAGCCTTATGATGGTTATGAGACATATTGTCATTTTTCAGACGAGAAGCACAGGCAGTCTAGGATTGGATCCAGGGGCTAGTTCTACCACCTCCCAGGACTGTGACCTCTTTGAGCCTAAGTTTCCCTCTTAGTAAAATAAGAACAACCTCATTTCCTGCAGTGCCCGCGTCCAAAGGCTGTTTTGAGGCACCAAAGGAGTAACAGATGAGATAGTATATTATAAAGTGTGGAACTGACATTATTGGAAAAAAATATACTTTATCCTCGTATTCATGTTTGCATCACCCTTTTTGAGCTTGTAGAGAAGAGGTGGCTCATTCAACAACTTGAGGAGCCTGAGGAGGCCACACAAGGGAGAGATCCACCCCCCATCTCTTCCAGAATCAGCCCTACCCCACTCACCAGGCCATGTAGCATCTCATAGAGCACCGCTCCCAAGCACCACCAATCCACTGCCCGATCGTAAGGCTCCTTACGGAGCACTTCTGGAGCCAAGTACTGTTGAGAGAAAACACACTTATTTGAAAGACACTCAGCTTCCATCTCCCCATTTGTAAACAAGGTACTTGGAGGAAAAGATCACCAGCAGCTGATTCTGCTGTGATATTTACTTAACTGTGCATGTGTTCATTCAGCATCAGTTCATCAAAGACCTGCTTTGTGCAGGACCCTTTGCCAGTGTGCTGAGGACGTAGAGGAAATCTGGCTGGACTGCCCTGTACAGATGTATATGTTGTGTACCACACAAGAGCACCAGCCAAAGGGGTAAAGAGGGTTGCAAGCCTGGCTGTGATCAACTCACCAAACCATAACCCTAGTACGACTGTATCTGGCAACTTGGGTGCACGTGTGCTAAGTTGCTTCAGTCATGTCTGACTCTTTGCGACCCTATGGACTGTAGCCCGCCAGGCTCCTCTGTTCATGGGATTCTCCAGGCAAGAATACTGGAGTGGGTTGCCATTTCCTTCTCCAGGAGATCTTCCTGACCGAGGGATCAAACCACATCTCTTATGTCTCCTGCATTGGCAGGCAGGTTCTTTACCACTAGCTGCACTTAGGAATCCCCATCCAGCAACTTGGGGCTTCCCTGGTGATCCAGTGATTAAGAATTCACCTGCCAGTGCAGAGGACACAGGTTCAATCCCTGGTCCAGGAACTAAGATCCTACATGCCACAGGGCAACTAAAACTGTATGCCACAACTCCTGAGCCCATGTGCCCTAGGGCCAGGGCTCTGCAACAAGAGAAATCACCCCAATGAGAAGCCCAAGCACCACAACAAAGAGTAGCCCCTGCTTGCTGCAACTAGAGAAAGCCCATGCGCAGTAATGAGCAGCAGCCAAAAATAAAATAAAATACAAAATAAATAAACAGGAAACATTTTATAATTAGTCTGCCCAAAGGGAGTGCCTTTAATATGCTCAAAAGCATCCAAGTGATGTCTTGGAACTAGGAAAGCCCTGGGGATACTCAAAGGGCAGTTGGAAGACTCACAGATGAAGTATAAGTCAGTGTGGCCCGTATTTGCACAGGTGACCTTAGTAACGGAGGGATGGAAAGGAGTCAGGAAAGAGGAGGTGGCATTTGAGTTCCTACTGACAGCTGAATGCATGCTATATATCTGCACCTCGCACAAGTAGAGAACCTTAGGCAGAATTGTGCTTCCTGCAGACCCAAGGGCTTGGGAACCTCTTAGGCTGGGGTCTCTACCACCAAGGAAAGAGGCCTCAGTAACAGACCAAGCCACGCTGAGACTGCATGGGTGTGGAGAGGGGCAGGGAGTTACCCAGACCTAGTCCCATGAAATTAAAAGACGCTTACCCCTTGGAAGGAAAGTCATGACCAACCTAGACCCATATTAAAAAGCAGAGACATCACTTTGCCAACAAAGGTCCGTCTAGTCAAGGCTATGGTTTTTCCAGTGGTCATGTATGGATGTGAGAGTTGGACTATAAAGAAAGCTGAGCGCCGAAGAATTGATGGTTTTGAACTGTGATGTTGGGAGTCCTCTTGAGAGTCCCTTGGACTGCAAGGAGAACCAACCAGTCCATCCTAAAGGAGACCAGTCTTGGGTGTTCATTGGAAGGACTGATGTTGAAGCTGAAACTCCAGTACTTTGGCCATCTGATGCGAAGAGCTGACTCATTTGAAAAGACCCTTATGTTGGGAAAGATTGAGGGCCAGAGGAGAAGGGGACGACAGAGGATGAGATGGTTGGATGGCATCACTGACTCAATGGACACGAGTTTGGCTGGACTCTGGGAGTTGGTGATGAACAGGGAGGCCTGGCGTGCTGCACCTCATGGGGTTGCAAAGAGTCGGACACAACTGAGTGACTGAACTGAACTGAACTGAACTGAACTGAGTCCCACTGAATGTGTGTCCCCAAACAGGTCGCTGAACCTCCAAGAATGTTGGTGTGCTTATCCCACATAATGGAACTGCAGAATCTCTCCCTAGGGGCTGTGTTAAGGACATAGGCGAGGAACTTTCTTGATGGTCCAGTGGCTAAGAGTTCTCCTTCCAATGCAGAGGACGTGGGTTTGATCCCTGATGGGGGAACTAAGATCCTACATGCTGCAGGGCAACTGAGCCTGCGTGCTGCAGCAAGAGAAGCCCCCTCACTGCAACTAGACAAAGCCCGTATGCTGCAACAAAGAACCAGCGCAGCCACACACACATAAAAAAGACACCTGCTAATATATGTGCTGGCCCTTAAACAACTGTGAACAACTGAGCAACTGTGGCGTCTCTTGTCTGTGTTCCCCGGCACCACGGCAGTGCCTGAGTCATGGAAGAGATGACCTGTTAGAGCCACATGTCTCCTACATGATCCATCTGCTCCTGGCAGTAGCCAAGGAAGGGATGGTTGGGCTGGCAGGGCTTTGGGAGGCCAGTTCTGTCCAGCGAACACCCTCCCAGACCCAAACACAGACAACTACTCCTGGTTAGAGAGGTTATCTCCTAAACCCAAACAGAGAAGGCTCAGCTGAAATCTGAGACCCAGATTCTTAAGCTTATGGGAAAAAAACAAAAGCTGAAGTCTTGGGCCATGCCAGCTCGAGAAGGCTCGCCAGCCCTGCAGCCTCAGACCCCCACCCCCGACCCAGACATCCATCCAAGCAGCTAGAAACCCCTTTGGGTTCAAGGTCCAAGGTTCAATGCTGGTAGAAGTTTAAGGAACGGCTTTTAACCCCAAAGTTGCAGGGAGGCCTTGGCAGGACAAAGAGACATGTATGAATGATTGCTGAGATTCACAAATTTTAACCCTCCAGGCTCTTAGTGGCTGGAAGAAAGAGGGAGATTGGTATCTTTACACTAGATCTTAACTGTCAGGTCAGGCCAGGGCCTCCTATGCACATAGACTTCACGCTGCAGGGCAGTGCTATCTAACACAGTAACCACTAGCCACGTGTGACTACCAAACATTTGAAATGTGGCCGAGCTAAGCTGAGAGGGACAGTAAGTGTAAAACGCATACCGGATCAAAGGCTAAGTTAGAAAAAATAAAACAAAGTATTTCAACAATTTTATGTTGACTGTATATTGGCATGATACTATTTTGTATTGCTGTTGTTTAGTCACCAAGTCATGTTTGACTTTTTTTTTTTACATGGTTTTTTTTTTTTTTTTTGGCTGCATTGGGTGCATTTGGCTGCACTAGGTCCCTAAGGGATCTAGTTCCCTAACCAGGGATCGAACCCATACCCACTGTTTTGGGAGCCCACAGTCTTAGCCATTGGACCACTGGCGAAGTCCCACATGCTGGTTTTTTTGTTTGTTTTGTTTTAAATTATCAAAGATTACAATTGTACAATATGGAGAAGTATAGAATAAAATACAATTATTGGAGGACAATTGCTCTACAATATCGTGTCCGACTCTTGCTATCCCATGCACTGTAGCCCACCAGGCTCCTCTGTCCATGGGATTTTCCAGGCAAGAATACTGGAGTGGGTTTCCATTTCCTCCTCCAGGGGATCTTCCCGACCCAAGGTTCAAACCCGTGTTTCCTGCATTGGCAGGTGGATTCTTGACCACTAAGCCCCCTGGGAAACCCACTATTTTGTATGTGTTGGGTTAAATAAAATTCATTATTAAAATTGATTTCATCTTTTTCTTTGTGAATGTGGATTGCTGGAAATTTTAAAACTGCATATATGATTTGCATTTCTGTTTCTATTTCTGTTAGACAGCCCTGTTGCAGAGGTTCACAAGCCAGGTCCCAGAAGCCCCCAGAGCTGGTCCGCCCATGACACAGATGAGGAAACCAAGGCTCTGTGTGCAGTCAGCTCAGGGGAAGTGCTTGGGGGAAGGAGTGAGCCCCTCTGCTGTAACCTGGTGGCTCCAGTCAGGAGCCATGGCCTCACCCATTTCCTGCCTCACCCCTCCCAGGAGGTTTAGCTTACCTCGGGGGTACCACAAAACGTGGATGTGGTCTCCTCGGGTTCTACACCCTCCTTGCAGAGGCCAAAGTCTGTCAGCACCACGTGTCCCTGTAGAGGAGGGAGGGCAGGCGTGGGAGGGTGATCTGAGCCAAAAGGATGACCAGGTCTAACCCTAAAGCCCAGATGCCACATCCGGGGCATGGCTGTGGGGTCTGTGTCCCTGGCACAAGCCCAAGATGGAGGCTTCACTCACTCCATGCTTCTAACTTGGATGCCAAGAACAGCACAGGGATGGGGAGACGGCATCGTACTGTCTGCCCTCAGCTCATCACCAACTCACGTCCACACCCAGCAGTTCCAGAATGTCCCTGCTGGAGGGGCCTGGTGGCAGCAGCCCCCTTAATGGAGTAGGGGGTACCCAGAGAACAGAGAGTGAACACACTTTGTGGCTGAGCAAGAGGGTAGCTGGTGGAGGTCATGATGTGAGTGGATACTGCCAGGCTCTGCCCAGATCCCCTCTTTAGGATGTCCTGCCCATCCCCTACGCTGGACCATTGCCCTCATCCAAAGTCATGCCCCTCTCAAGGGGCAATCCCCATCAGATGACTGGCCAGTACAGTGGCGCAGACGCCCGCATCCTTGCCTCAGTTTGGAACAGTTCTAGAGAGCCATCCCAGCTGGGGTGCACCCCAGCCTTGGAAGACCAGCTGAGGTCTCACTTGCAACTGCAGAGCAAGTGTGTGCAGTGCAGATGTGCTGCTTCCTCTGCCCAAACCTGCCCGTCACCCCTTAAATATGTTCCCCAATAACCTTCGGCATCCTACACTCCATTCCAGAGTCTATTTCCAGGGAACTCAGTCTAAGACATGGAAGCACTACAAAATCCTCGAGCTTCTGTGTAACACTACCCCTGCCCCACCACAGGCCTCGTATACACACTCATGAACACAAGTACATGCACATCCATGTACACACAGCAAACATTTACATGCATGTACACAGTCATAGGCACACATGCACACATACACCTGAATGCGTCCCTAGCCATATGCACGCATGCACAATGCATGCACATGCACATATATTCATGGGCACACAGCACACACGTGCAACTATGTGCATGCACACACACACACACACACACACACACACACACTAACCTGGCAGTCCAAGAGAATGTTTTCTGGTTTCAGGTCCCTGCAGACATTGAAAGAAAAGGGCACTATGATGTTGAAGCCACGCCAGCCCTCCTCCTCAGGCAGAGGACCAAGTTCACTGGGATTTCATCAGGATCTAGGGATCCACACACCCCCTGGCTGTTGGGGCAGAAGGGCCAGGCCTGGCTCTGTGCCACAGGCAGGCCTCACCTGTAAATGATGTTGAGGGAGTGCAGGTAGCCAATGGCGCTGGCCACCTCGGCGGCGTAGAACCGGGCCCGGGGCTCCAGGAACCGGCGCTCCCGCTGCAGGTGGAAGAAGAGCTGGAGGGGGAGGAGGTGTGTGAGAGGGCTCCTGGGGGGCTCCAGCTCCACAGATGCAGGGTTGGAGGCAGCTGGGCAAGTCACCCCCTCTTAAAGCTACAACACCATCATACAAGGAAGGGCATGCCAGCCATCCTACAGAGCTGGCAAAGCGTCAGCAGGAAAGGTGAATTAACAAAAATGGAGCCCCTACTGTGTGCCAGGCTCCAGCCGCACCCTAATACACCTCTACTTTTCTTTTATTCTCCTGACTACCTTCCAGGTTTCAAGTAGGAGGCCAGTTTCACGGAAAAGGAAACTGGAAGTATCAGAGCAGCCAGGTGACTTGCCCAAGGTCACGGACTATAATTGGCAGAGCCATGATTTGAACCTGAGTGGGTCAGACATGTGCTTTTCCTCTATCCCATGTGATAAAATGATTATGATGGTCAAACTGAGCCCAGGTTAGACCTGCCCCTGGGCCAGTTGCTTCTGTCTAATTTACTGGCAAAGAAGAGTCCTTCACACCTCCACCAGGGAATTTAGGGATGGAGGACACAAAACTTCCCTCTTGGCATCAGGCTAAAGAGCATGAGGTCACACAGGTTAAATCTGGGGTCACTGAGAAGGGCCATCTTGCTCAGAGAGACAGAGGAGGGAGCCCAGCTTTTCCCAGCTGTGCTTCTGGGTCACCAGGTGGCCCCAGATCACAACCACAAAGACTGCTCATTCCCATGCAGTGGTCTATGGTGTAAAATGGGTAAAATTAGAACCACTGACCACAGAGCTCCTCCAACGTTGACCTTTCCCAGGTCCACTGAAGGGATTCTGGGCAGCTTTGCGTGGGAGTCAAGAAATGAAAATGGCTGGGAGTCAGACAGACCTGCCTTCAAATCCTGGCTCTGCCAAGTGCATGCAGGGTAGCCTTGAGCCAGTGAGTTACCTCCCCGAGCCTTGGTCTTTTCAGCTGCAAAACGGGTCTGTGGTAAGGATGAGGGGAGATCATTCCAGAACCTGGTGCACCGTGGGTACATGGGATGCGCTCGGGTCACCCACCTCTCCCCCGTTGACGTAGTCCAGCACGAAGTAGAGCTTCTCGGGTGTCTGGAAGGAGTAGCGCAGGCCCACGAGGAAGGGGTGGCGCACATTCTTCAGGAGCACGCTGCGCTCTGCCATGATGTGGCTCTGCTGCAGAGTTACGAACACACACACACGCATGCACATGCACACACACACACACACACACGGGTCACGTTACCACCCACGCGCCCACCCTGCTCAAATCCCCACCATGGCTTCTCACTGCCCTCAGGCCCAAGCCCGGGGGGCCTTGCCCAGCATTCAGGGCTCGAGTGGTCCACCTCATCCCCCACCAGTGCAGCTGGGTGCAGCTCCAGCCCTGGGTCCAAATTCCCTGCCCCCTCACCCCAGTGCAAGTGTTAGTTGCTCAGTCTTTTCTGATTCTTTCACCAAACCCCACGGACTATAGCCCTCTCGGGCGCCTCTGTCCATGGAATTCTCCACTCAAGAATACCGGAGTGGCTTGCCATTCCCTTCTCCAGGGGATCTTCCTGACCCAGGGATTGAACCCAGTCTCCTGGCATTGCAGGCAGATTCTTTACCATCTGAGCCACCAGGGAAGCCTCAACAAAGCTGCAAGATGACTGAATAGATGAGTTCCAAGGACAAGCTCTCAGAGAAAAGAAGGCAGGCACTATGCACATCCAGGCCTCTGTTCCTGTTCCCCTGCCTGGACGCCTCTTTTCAGATCATCAAAAGCCTATCTTCGAGGCTGCCTCCTTCACCAAGACCTGCCCCGTGAGCTCCTTTTTAACCTTAGTTCCCTCTCCTGAGTCCTCTGACTTAACATTCCATCCTTCCTCGGGTCCTGTTCTGTCTTTCTCATGGAGTTGGCGTTAGAGAGACTCAAATCAGTGGAAGCATCTAGAACTCCTGGAAGGCTGTGGCCTGAAGGGCCTTTGGCGAGCCTGAAGTGCGACCCCCACATTGCACAGGTGGGGAGGCTGGCACTAACAGGGCTGAAGACTGGTTCGCCATGGAGCCCTGGATCTTCAGGGGAAGGCAGAGGGCCGGGCCGGGGCCACCTGCAGGCCCACCAGGCGAGGCGGTTAGCCTGCCTTCCTGGAGAGGGGCCAGCATCCCACCCAGCCCCCCTGAGCTGGACCACCTCTATGCTCAGAGTTGGATCCATCATTGGAAGCCACCTGAGGCTGGGGGTCAAGAGGCAGGAGAGGAGATGCCTGGGCCCAAGCCCTGGTACCTCTTTCTTCTTTAAGATGGACTTTTTCTGCAGCACCTTCACTGCGTAGAACATCCCGTCGGACTTGTGCTTGGCCAGGAGGACCTGAGCAGGAGGACAAATGCAGAACCCGCAGGTGACTACTCCTCTGGGCTTTGGGTTTCTTGATGGTGGTGCAGACCTCCAGTTCCAGCCGTGTGCCCATGATTCTGCAGGTTGTAAGCTCCCACTTTGCACACGCGAGTGACAGCAGGGGGTGGAAGGGGCCGGAAAGGGGGGAAACCCAGGCTTCCCGTGCTCGCAGGTCACTCACCTTCCCATAGTTTCCTTTGCCAATGACTTTGAGGAAGTCAAAGTCCGTGGGCCGGGCACTGGGGCAAGAGGAAGGGACACGGGTCAGCATTTGCCAGCTCGGGAAACCAGGTACATTAGTTCAAATCAGGGCTTCTCTTTAACTTTGAAGCTGGAGAAGGCCATGTTTTTCCAGCCAAGAGGGTCTTCTCAGACTGGCTCCTGCCTCTGAGGATCTCACAATGGAGTAAAAAACGGGCAAGAAATGGAAAAAACCAAACACAACCACATAGAAGGCAAGGACTCTGGCCTCCAAAGACAGAGAAGCGCCTGGAGGGTGGGGGGCTGCTAATAATTCAGGCTTCAGGGGGATATTCCAGCCACAGGGCTCAGCATGAGAAGAGGCTGGGGAATCAGTGGGAAATAAAGCTGGGGGTTGGTCCTGGGCTCAGATGGCAGAGGGTCTTGATGCTGAATCAGAGAACTTGGGTTGTATTCCCAAGGCAAGGGGAGCCAGGCAAGAAAGGGATTGAGAGACTGGAACTCACTTTGGGTTGGCAGAAGGCCCCAGGTTGATATTCCCGTTGGCCCTCGGGGGCTAAAGACATTTAAAGAAAGAGGTGATTAAGATCAGAGGGTCCCGACTCCTTGGCCTCCTCCCTTCCCCCTGGCCCAAGCCCTGCTCCCTTTTCCAACATCTCTGCTAGCGTGCCTGCCTTCTTTCCTGCGTCCCTTTCTCCTTTCCTTCTTTCCATCCATCTACCAACCCACCCAACCATCCACATCTCACCTGCTTCTCATGATAGCCTTGGGAAGCCACTGGCTGTTGTACCAAATGTGAAGGTAAGAAAACTGAGACCCAGCAGAGAGCCGTCGGAGGACTTACAGGCAGCCGTGCTGGCACAAGAATACAGGTGGCCTTGGGGCCAATCCCATAATTTTTCCACCTCACTTACTTTTTGAAGCTCTTGACCAAGTATCTTTTCTCTTTACCCTGCAAATGGCCTGATTCCATGGGCTCACAGTGATATCGGTGGGCATCCCAGTACTGGGACCATTCACCTGGCTGACGAGGATCTCCCTGGGTTTCCTCGGCCTTGGGAGGAAGGAAGCCCCATGGTGGTGGCTGGGGGAACCAAGACCCACCTACCTGCGGACTGGGGGTCCCAGCTGGGCTTGAGTCCATGCTGTAGCAATGATCAGGCACGCTCTGGGGACGCAAGGAGGAGCAGGATAAGGGAGGTGCTGCTGGGGAATTAGTGTCGCCTGTATAGGGTGTTAGGCACTGCTGCTCTGTCCTCCCCTGCCTGACTCCCTGCACCTGCCCTAGGCCAGCAATCCCTGTCTGGGACAAGAAATGATGTCCTCTGGGCCCAGCCTCTCTAGTCAAACATCTCAGGAGGGAAGGAGGGAGAATGGTCAGGGGTGGCCCTTCCCAGGCTGAGTCTTTTCAAGCACTGGGGATGGCCAGGGCAGCTCTGATGTCTGGGAAGGCCAAGGCTGGAAGGACTCTTGCAGGGCATAAAGTCTGGACTCTTCCTCCCATTTCAGAGGCGGGGAGCCTGAGGCCTTGAAAGGGACTTGCCTAGGGTCCCACAGCTTGCGAGGGGCAGGCTGGGCTCCCCTGGACCCTATACAGGCATGTTGCCACCCTGGATCCCTAGAGAGAGCCCTGGGTTGGGTGCTGTGTTGACTATCATGTCTCAGCCACAAGCACTTCTGCCTAATGTCCCTGGAGGGGCAGCTGCCTTGGGGACCTTGGGCCAGAATCATGAACAGACCCATGAGCAAGGAGCTAAGACACTTCAGTCGTGTCTGGTTCTTTGCGACCCTATGGACTGTAGCCCTCCAGGCTCCTCTGTCCATGGAACTGTCTAGGCAAGAATACTGGAGTGGTTGCCATGCCCTCCTCCAGGGGATCTTCCTGACCCGGGGATAGAACTCGCATCTCTCACATCTCCTGCATTGGCAGACGGGTTCTTTACCACTAATGCCAGCTGGGAAGCCCCTGGCTGTGTCTGTTTGAGATAAAACAGTGGAGAGTGTGAACAGCGGTCTGTGTTACCAGGAGCAGGTGGAGGACGCTTATATGTCCAGGCCCTGGCTTGGCAGGCCCAGGACCCCACAGCCCCACCCTAGACTGGAAAGTCAAGAGCAGAAACTGAGATTGCTCTTGGGGATTGCTGGGTACTGCGCCTCCTGAGATCACAGCTTTGGCCTGCAGTGGGGCCCGGGCTGCTGTAGAGACCACTCATCTTTACAAGGGGGCCCTGGAGCAACCACCCCCTGGTCTTCTCGGGAGCTGAGAAAGTGACCACAGGGGAAGCGAGGGAATTTTACCTGTCCAGGCTGCTCTGGGAGGCCCAGCCCCATGGAGCTCTGAGAAGGCGAGCTGCAGAGCTGCCCAAATACGGAGCATAGCCTGGCTTCAGCCGAGCCCCGAGTCCGTGCTCCTGCAGCCCACACCCCTCCTGGCCGGGCCCTGACAGCCGCTCTGCCAGGCCCTTGCCTCCCCGGCCCCACGTACCTGCACAGCCTGCAGAGAGGCCGCTGGGAGAAGCCGTGGTGGGAGCCGGAGGGTGGACAGTGGACAAGAAGCCCTCTCTGTTCTCCCAACAAGGGCCGAAGTGTCTGTGCCTGGCGCTGGCCCGGCCCCGGCACTCAGCTTGGAACTCCCGGCCGCGGCGAGGGAGCTGTTGATGTCACGCGGGAGCCAGCAGGGCTTAAGAAGGGACCGAAGTCCTCTGTTCCCTCGGGGACATCGCCTCCCCCTGGGGGGTGTGGGTAGAAGGGCGTGAGCAACAGCTGCAGGAGAGCTGGGGTGATGCTGGGGCTTGTTGGAATGCACATGAGTGTGTGGGGTGCGGGTGTGTGTGCAGGTGTTCCATGCAGAGATGTGTGTCTGTCTGTCTATCTGGTGTATCAGTGTGTCCCTGCGTGTCAAGGTGTTTGTGCAGCAGTGTGACCACGTTTGTGTGATTTTGTCGGTGCGTCTGTACATTGGTGACTGGTCTGTGTGTCTATGTGCTTCAATGAGTCTCTGTGTAGTGTAGTGTGTGGACACGGCAGTGTGTACCTCTATACATGTTAACATGTTGTGTCCATGTGTGTATCTATGAATACATATGTGTGACAGTGGTTTTTGTGGATTGTGTTCGTATTGGTGTTTATCAGTAAATCTGTGTGTGTGTGTGTGTGTGTGTGTGTGTGTGTGTGTAGGGGGCCTGTCTGGGAGGACATATGCTCCCTGGGGCCTACCCTGGCCCACTACAGACCATCTGGGGCTGAAGATGAAGTTCAGAGACCTGGGAGCACTTTGGCTCCCAAGAACCTGCAGGTGCTTCAGGTCTGGGTGTCTGGTTTGATCAGCCTGGCCTGGTCTTTGCTGAACACTTGGACTTTGGGGTCCTTCCCGATGGCCCTCCAGGTTCTGACTGCTGTCTCCAGAGCAGGACTGGGAGCTGGCACTCTTTGCTGCAGTGCTGCAATGCTTGCACCTGGACACACCTCTCCTCTAGCAGCAAAATACAAAGAAACTGTATGGGGCTAAAAATAACTGTGTGCATGGGCAGATGGGGCAAATATCTGAACCCAAAGGATACAAAGAAACCAAAAAATCCAACTGCCACTGTTGAGGAGCAGGGTGCTGTGCATGCCTCCTTCACTCAATACCACTTAAGGGTGGGGGCAAGATACCTAAAGCTACTCTTTCGGCCTGACCCTTGGACACACCCCTGTGCTGTGCTTAGTCGCCCCCTTACATCCGATTCTTTGCGATTCCATGGACTGTAGCCCACCAGACTCCTCTGTTCATGGGGATTCTCCAGGCAAGAATACTGGAGTGGGTTGCCGTGCCCTCCTCCAGGGGATCTTCCCAACCCAGGGATCAAATCCAGGTTTCCCGCATTTCAAGTGGATTCTTTACTGTCTGAGCCACCAGGGAAGCCCAAGGATACTACAGTGGGTATCCTATCCCTTCTTCAGGGGATCTGGCCAACCCAGGAATCGAATTGGGGTCTCCTGCATTGCAGGCATATTCTTTACCAACTGAGCTACCACGAAAGCCCCAGACACACCCCTACTCTCACCCATACAAGGAACAAGCTTGTCCCCCACTCAGGGAGTGAGCAAGCAAGAGGATCTATTGTTTGTTCTTGCTCCCCCTGCTGCAACAGGGGCCCCTGTCTGAATTTCTTGCCTGGTCTCTGGTCAATTTCTATCATTGTGAAGATCAAGAACCCTGGTCAGTATCACCAGGAAGCAGGGTCCCAGCAGCACCCTGGTGCATGATGGCCTGGTGCAATAATCAGGTACTCACAGGGTATCTCTCAAGGAGGTTATACGGGGTGTTCTGGGGAATGAAGGAGTTGACAGGGCCTGACACGGCCCCTGTTCTTCTGGAACTTTCTGTGTGGCTACCACATGCCACACTCAGACCTCTGTAATTCACCACAGTGTGGGGATCTATGGAGCTGGGGCCAAGGGGGCTCATCAGAAAGGGACTTGAGCCCATTGGCCTTGGTGGTGGGGGGGTTCTCTGTAGGATTTGATGTAGGTGGGGGCAGTTATCCAAGAAAAGCCCAAGTGAACAGTATCAGAGCCTTTCATTTTTAAAGAAAATGGAAATGTTGAACCAACACACAGATGGGCAGGATATTATGTTGACAAAACATAACGCCCAGAACAAGGTCATTTCTTTTCAATGACAAGACCCTGATGCAGCCTTCATTTAGGAGCACTGCTTAGAACAGGAAAACAATAATGAAAATAATAGTAACCTCAAGGGCCAAGCGTAGGGTACATCAGAATACTCGCTGACCGTAATAGTTCCCTCTCTGGGACTTACATCCTGAGAGACTGTCCCATTGATAAGTTCCCTTTTCAGCTAAACTCCTTGGAATAGTTGTCTGGACTCAGTTCCTATTCCCTCTTCCTTTCCTCTCTTGGAGCCGTTCCAAAGAGGCTGTTATCCCAACATGCCCCCAAAAGAATAGACCAGTAACCTCCACGTGCCACAGCCAGCTATGAACTCTTTGTTCTCATGTCATTCAGTGTCCTGAGGATATGACCCCCTCTTCCCACTTGGCATTAGAATCTGCTGGTTTTCCTCCTACTTCACCAACTGCTTTTTCTCCATCTTTTCCACTGCATTCCCTCTTTTTTTACCCTGAAACACTGGCCTGGCCTTTCTCTATACTTGTTCCCCAGTTGACAGCAACCAGTTTAACAGATTTAGGTGTCGACTAAACTCCACAATTCCCAAACTCATCTCTCTAGTTCTGATACACTCCTGACTCTGGATCCTCTGACACTTCACCAGTTAGAGGTCTAGAGGCACCTAACTCTTAACGTGTCCAAAATGAAAGTCCTGACTTGCATTCTTTCCACTCTCCCCAGCCTGCTCCTCCATTGGCATCTATCCCCGAAACGGTACTTCCTCCTACTCAAAGGTTCGAACCAGCAACTAAAATTCATCCTAGAAACTTTGCTCCTTCACCCTGCATCCACCACTACACCATAAAATCACCTTAGACTTTACCTTCAAAATCCCACATATATGTGGGATCTAGAAAAATGGTACAGATGAGCCTATTCGCAGGGCAGGAATAGAAACACAGATGTAGAAAATGGACATGTGGACACAGTGGGGGAAGGGGAGGCTGAGATGAATTGGAAGATTGGGATTGACATATATATACTGCCATGTGTAAAACAGAAAACTAGTGGGAACGGGCTATAAAAAAGCATAGGAAGCCCAGCTTGCTGCTCTGTGATGACTCAGATGGGTGGGATGGCGGTAGGTAGGAGGGAGGTCCAACAGGGAGGGGATGTATGTACGCATATGGCTGATTCACTTCATCATACAGCAGAAACTAACATGACACTGCAAAGCAATTGTATGCTAAATAAGTAAATAAATGAAACTAAATATATCCAGACACCACTGCTGCAACCAGCTGGCCCTGAGCCACCATCATCACTTGCATGGATTATCCCACTCACTTTCCCACTGTGTTCCTATTTCTTACTTGACCCTCTACAGTCTTTCTTCACCAAAAACCAGAGTGACCCTTTAAAACTGGAAGTCAGATCACGTGACTTTGTTGCTCAAAAACTCCAGTGTACTTGCCACCAAATTTAGGATTAAAATCCAGTCTTTACCACAGTCTAGGAGATTCCACGTGACCTGGCTCCCACTCCCTCTCCTCCTTGGTCTCCAGGCGCTTCCTTTCTCTGTGCTCCAGCTCCTTCTTTGCTGTCCCTCAGAAACACGGAGCACCCTCTGACCTCCTGCCCCTTGCCCTTACATTTCCCTGTGCTTAGAATACCCTTCCTCCAGACATCTGCATGATCGCCTTCCACTCATATCACAAAGCTCTCTGCTCAAACATCACCTCCCAGAGAGGCCCTTTCCATGACCGATTGTCCTGGTTAGGGGTTTCCCGGGATGTGAGACTTTCCATGTTTCAACCCGTACAATCCTGGGCAAACCAGGATGGTTGAACACTCTGCAATACCAGTCCCACCCGTTCCTCATCCACATTTTTTTGCTTTATATTTTACTGTATAACACATCACTCTCTGACACCTTATCTTACAATGCTTTGTTTATTTTTTGTCTTGAACTTGAACATTGGCTCTGCAAGGGCAAAGACTACTCTCATTCACTCTGAATCTCTATCATCCAGATCGGAGCCTGGGATAGGGCTGGAGCTCAGTACATATGTGACTAATGAATCAAGGGATGAATTGATAAGATAAACTAGAGTACATCTATAATTTGGAAAATCACTCACTTAAAAAATGACATATTGGCCTATGTAAACAGAAATGGGAACATATACGCGAAACAATGTCAAGGCAAAAAAGCAGGTTTCCAAATGGTAGGTGACCAATGGTAGGTGACTTTGTTAAGAAAATAAAGACATAATGCACATAACCACCAAAGAAAGGCTGGAGAGACATGACCCAAGGTGACAGTGGGGGTAGGTTATCTTAGTTATCTTTTTATCTCTGTACCATTATGTAAAAATTCTCAAGGTGTTGCTGTTCATTTACTACTTGGGTACTAAGTCCTGGTGGGAACTTTGGCTCATTGCCCACCACCACACTGTCCCATGACCTTGACTGTGGTGCCCACACCTGAGCAGTTCTCAGCCTCTTTCTCTCCCACACCACTGCCTTCTGATTTTCCGACCAGAGGTTGAATGAGCATCAGCATTTTCTCCCAGCTCTTTAGACCTACAGAGACCCCTGCAAACTCTCAGGAGGTGGTCCAAGTTCCCCTGAGAGCCCTCAAGCCTGTTTCTTCCTCTACCTTGCCCCAGCCTAGATGTGCACCCTTCTGCGCCATCACTCCATGTTCCTGCCCTCATCTTCCTGGACATGTTGGATGCAGTGGGAATGGGGTGGTGGTGGTCACACAGTTCCCTCTTTTTGGAACACTCTCTCAACCAACCGATCAGGTCTGCTCCGCTAACCCTTTGCATCTGTCCTCACCAGCCTTTCCCATAAGCTTCACCAGACCACCCCCAACCCCATGAACCCTACTCCCTTCCTTGTGCCCACTTCTGTTACTACACTGTCTTCACTTTACTGTCGTTTATTCATTTGTAAGCCTGCTTGCCCAGTGCCTTGCAATGACATACCAGTGACATTACATACCACTTTGGCCTTATTTTGTTTCTGCAGTGCCATGGGTTAAGAACTATCATCATTCTTGTTTTGAAAAGGAAGAAACAGGCACAGAGAGGTGAAGTGATGTGACTCAGACATCTAGGCAGCAAATGATATAACTGGGATTTGAACCCAGCCAGTCTGACACCAAAGCCCATGGCCTGGAATTTCAGGGAGAAGTTAGGAATTTAGAAAAGGAAGGAAGGGGGACTTCCCTGGCGGTCCAGTGGTTAAGACTCTGCACTTCCAATGCAGGGGGTGCAGGTTCAAGCTCTGGTTGGGGAACCAAGTTCCCACATACTGCGTGGCACCGCCAAGAAATTAAACAAACATTAATTTTTTTAAATTAAAATAAGGAAGGAATGAAGTTATTTGGAAGGAAGCAAGGATGAAATGGATTGGTTAGGAAGGAAGAAAGTTAGGCAGCACAGGTAGATGATTAGTTGAGAGGGAAGGAAGGAAAGAAGGGAAGAAGGAAGGGAGGGAAGTGATAGGAAGAAGAAATGAAGGAAAGGAGTTAGGGAGGAGGGTGTCGGAAAGGAAAGGAAGTCAATACGGTAGTTAGGAAGGAAATCAGCTAGGTAGCTAGTTTCCCGTTTTGGCAGACGAACACGTTGGCAGGCAGGTGTCCTGCTCACGGTGGAGTCACTCACCTGAAAAAAACTAGGTCCCAGCTCAGGTCCTGGGCTGCAGCCCCATACCCAGCTCTGCCTTCCAGTCTCTCTGCATGGTCCCTCTGACCCACAACCCAATCCTGACTGCCCGAACAACCTTCCCAGGCAGTAGCGACCTGTCACCCACTCTCTCAGGCTCCCAAACCAGCTGAAGTTCAACCTTCAGCCGTGCTGGCTGGGCACTGGCTACCGGGCTTTCCGGTTACTAATTAACCGCTGGACCTGAATCATAATGCTGGCGGTGCTCACTGGCTCCTCCACTGAGCCCTGCCCTGGGGACCGTCTTTTAAAAGGTACAGCACAGCTTACGTTATGTGACCTTGGGCAAGTGACTCCAGCTCCCGGAACGTCGTGTGAATCTGTGATGATGCCCAACAGGGAGGGGCTCTGAAGTCCCTTTAATGCTGTCACATTTCACTCTCTGAAATCTTGCCCCCACCAACCCCACCTCCAAGCCCTGCTGAAATCGCAGCCTTCCCTGATTCCATTAGCAGAGTCACTATCCCTTTTGCTTAGAGTCTGAGAAATTGACCAAGGAAGGTGCTTGTTCTGCACAGTTCTCACTAATGGGGACCACCAGCCTCTTTGATTAGCCCAATCGTGGATCCGTCTGGGGAGGAGCAGCTCATTTGCCCACTGTGCCAGCCTGACCACCTGATACTCCTGGCACTGTCTTGTGTTGAGCCAAATCCTGGTTCCAGAGCTCACTTGCCCCGGCACTGCCTGGGCACCCATGTGGGAGGAGCACCCTGTCTGAGTGGAGACCCGTGCCCCACTTTTCCCTTTGGAGAACTGAGATTCAGGAACCAGGGCTCAGCTCACCCCAGGCTTTGTCCTGTTTGATCGGTAGCTGCCCAGACCGAGTGTTCTAACTCAGGGCAGGGGTGGAGCTTGGATTGCTGGACAGGTGAACAAAGCTTTGCCCTGTGTCCCTCTTCATAGCAGGGAACTCAGAGTCTGACTGCCATGCTGCCTCCTTTGCTGCCTTTTTTTTTTTTTTTAATTAAAATGTCAACAGGCCTTCCCTGGTGGCGCAGTGGTTAAGAATCCGCCTGCCAATGCAGGGGACATTGGTTCGATTCCTGGTCTGAGAAGATCCCATATGCTTTGGGGCAACTAAGTCCTTTGCCACAACTACTGAGCCCAAATGCCTAGAGCCTGTGCTCCACAATAAGAGAAACCCGCGCACAGCAACAAAGACCCAGTGCAGCCAAAAATAAATTTTTAAAAATGTCAACAACTTCCCAGTCATTCCAGTGCCTTAGAAACTGGTGAATGTGCTCTCGACAGCTCTGCATGCCTCGCTCCTCCACCAGCACACACGGCAGCAGTTGCCTGGCTTTGGCCCAGAGAGGGGCAGCGGCCGGCTCTAGGGCACTGAGCAAATCAGGGCAGAGCCCAGGGTCCTGCCCCTTTCCTGGGCTGAGCTGCTCCTCCTCTGCCAACCTCCTCCTCTCTTCCAGCCAGTTTGAAAAAATCCCACAAGATGGTATTGCATAATCAGTATGGAAGCATTCCAACACACTGAAGACCTTGAAATAAAAAGTGAAAACTTCTCCTCCAGCCTATCTTCAATCTCATTTCCAGAGATAACTGCTATTAACTCAAAGGTGACTTTTCATCCAGACTTTTGCCTACACCTTCATTTGCATATCTCATCCATCCCACCCCCAAAAATGGACTATACTGTACATATTGTTCAGCAACTCGCTTTTTCCCCTCACACACAGCTCTCTGTGTCAACACATGTGTGCGTGCTGCATGCTAAGTCACTTCAGTCATGTCCAATTCTGTGTGATCCCATGGACTGCAGCCTGCCAGGCTTCTCTGTCCATGGGATTCCCCAGGAAGGAATACTGGAGTGGGTTGCCATGCCCTCCTCCAGGGGATCTTCACCCACTCAGGGATGGAAGTCTACCTGCATTGGCAGGTGGGTTCTTTACCACTAGCACCATCTGGGAAGCCCATGTCAACACATACAACATTTTAAAAATATCTGTATCAGGGACTCCACACTCCTCCTGCAGGGAGCACGGGCTTGTCGGGGAACTAAAGATCCCGCATGCCTCGCTGTGTCACACTCCTAAAGGTGGGATTAATTTCCCCACTACTATTTTCCGTCCTCTGTTCCTTTGCTGATGGACACTCAGACTGTTAACCAAAATCACAGTAATTTTAAGGAGGCTGCAGAGAATATCTCTGTTAATATCATGTGACCTTGGCAAGTGTTTCTCCCTGGTAACTCCTGCAAGTGGGAGTTCTGGGTTCATTTTGACCTACCTACCAAGTTACTCTAAAAAGTTGTACCAACTGACACGCTATCAGCGGTGGTGCTTAAACTTGCCCTTTCCTCTCAAAGATGCTGCAGAAAATGGCCAAGGACACTCCTGCCCTGAGGCCATGGCAGGAAGGCATCCCCCGTCCCCCCTTCATTTTCCTTTTTCTTTCCCCTCCCAACCTCCCTGTATCCTCTCTTTCAGCTGGCTGGCTTCTGTAGCTTGGATGTGATGGTCAAAGATTTGTTCTCAGGGATGAGAAGGGGAAACAGTCTGAACCAATGGGAATCCACCTCTGTGAACACTCCCTCCACCTTGGAATCCCTCGGCCCACTTTTCCCTGCTTTATCTGTCCCGCCCCATCCCTACTCCCGCCAATACCCCCACCTACACATACCCTCTCACACCTGCAGATTCATCCATAGGCAGAGGGAACTCAGGGGTCAGAACTGAGAAGCCTGTTACCCATGTGGATTGAGTGCAAGACCCTTGGGTCAACAGAATTCACACACAGGCTAGAGATGAGGCCCCCCAGCTCCCGCCCCACTTACTTTTCTTTTAGAAGAAAAAGATTTTCAGAAAGTGATAAATGTACAGAATTTTAAAAGTGGAGCTGGACTATGAGGCAGATAATGAGAAAGGTCTGTTCCCCATCTCCTTCCTCATGGACAAGGAATGCACTTTAACTGCTTCCTTTGGTATTTTTTAAAATGTATTTATTTTTAATTGAAGGATAATTGCTTTACAATATTGTGTTGGTTTCTGCCACACATCAACATGAATCAGCCATAGGTATACATACATCCCCTCCCTCTTGAACCTCCCTCCCACCTCCCACCCGATCCCACCCCTCTAGGTTGTCACAGAGCTTCCTTTGGTGTTTGCTAATACTTCCATGTATCTAAATAGCATGATTATACTGAGATTCCCTCCATCTGTCATTTTTTAGAAGTTCTCAAGTGGTTTCCTTACAATATTTCCATCTCGCCCCTTCAAACATTCACCTCTGCTTTTTCTAAAATTAATTGGTCATTGTCTCATTTGATTGTTTGAAATATTCAATGAATACGTCTGCATATATTGTACACCTGTACAAACACACATGCAAATCATTCTCAAACTCTTTGATAAAGCTGAAAATAGCCTCCTAATGCAATAATATTGGGTTAGCCTAAAAAATTCAATTGAGTTTTTCTGTAATATCTTAGGGAAAAACCTGAATGAACTTTTTGGCCAATTTCATTGGGTTTGTTTGTTTGTTTTTTCTCATCCTTCCTGGAGATTTTCATCCTTCTCTTTTCATCTGGACAACTGCTCAGTTGTCAGCCTGGCCCTTCTTTTTCCATCACTCTGGAAATCCCCTTTGTCTTTCTCCTTTTAAAAAATTAAAAAAAATTTTTTTTGAGTGTGCCATGTGGCATGCAGAATTTTATTAATACTTCCACGTGCCTAAATAGCATGAATTAGATGAACCCATGCCCCCTGCAGGGGACATGTGGAATCTTAACCACTGAACCATCGGAGAAGCCCTTTCTTTGTCCCTCTTCTTGTTGGATGTCCTATTTCCTGGATCCTATGAGAGTCCTCTTTTTTATTCTTAACTTTTAAAACTGTGGTTAAATCTATGTTGCCATTTTAATCATTAAGAAGTGGACAATTCAGTGTCATTAAGTACGTTCAGTGTTGTGCAATCATCATCAGTATCTCTTTCCAAAACTTTTTCATCACCCCTAAGCACAGCTCTGTGGCCATTAAGCAATAACTCCCAATTCCCCCTTCACCCAGCCCCTGGTAACCTCCAGTCTACTTTCTGTCTCTATAAATTTGCCTATTCTAGATATTTCATGTAAGTGGAATCATACAATATTTGTCTTTTTGTGCCTGGCTTATTTCACTTAGTGTAATATTTTCAAGATTCATCCATGTTGCTTAGTCCATTTAATGGTGGAATAATATTCCACTGTATGGATAGATTTACCACATTTTGTCTATCTATTCAAGGATTCCCAGATGGCGCCAGTCAATGCAGGAGACATAAGAGATGTGGGTTCAATCCCTGGGCAGGGAAGATCCCCTGGAAGAGGGCATGGCAACCCATTCCAGTATTCTTGCCTGGAGAATCCCCATGGACAGAAGAGCCTGGCGAGCTAGAGGCCACAGGGTCGAAAAGAGTCAGACACGAATAAAGGGACTTAGCACACACGTCTATCTATTCATCTATATTTTGTCTACCTATTCATCTATTAATGGACTTTTGGGTTGCTTCCACCTTTTGAACACGGTGAATAATGCTTAAATGAACGCTGGCATAAAAATAATCTGTTTTCAAATCCTTTAGATGTATGAAAAGTGAAAGTGAAGTGTCCGACTCTTTGTGACTGTAGCCTACGAGGCTCCTCCACCCATGGAATTTTCCAGGCAAGAGTACTGGAGTGGGTTGCCATTTCCTTCTCCATTTTATATACACACTTAGGAGTAAAATTGCTGGGTAATATGTGCTGTGTGTGTATTAAGTCATTTCAGTCATGTCCAGCTCTTTGCGACCCCATGAACTATAGCTGGCCAGAGAACATGTAGCTGTCCATGGGATTCTCCAGGCAAGAATCCTGGAGTGGGTTGCCATGCCCTCCTCCAGGGGATCTTCCTGGCCCATGGATCAAACCCCCTGTCTCTCTTATGTCTCATGCATTGGCAGGCGGGTTCTTTACCACTAGCGCCACCTGGAAAGCCCACTGGGTAGAATGGTAATTCTATATTTAGCTTTTTGAGGAGCCAAACTGTGCCAAACTTTTCACAGTGGCTGCACCCAACCAGCAGATTCTTCACATCCTTTCCAACAATTATTATTTTCCTTTATTTTATTATAGTGGTCCTGGTAGGTGTGACATGGTAGTTCATTGTGGTTTTGATTTGCATTTTTCTAATACTAATGCTGTTGAACATCTCTGTGTGTATTAGCTATTTGTGTATCTTTGGAGAAATGTTCAGTCAAGTGCTCTGCGATTTTTTTATTTGGATGGTCTTTTTGTTGTTTAGTTTTTAGGAATTATTTATATATTTAGATATTAAACTCTCATCAGATATGTAATTTGCACATATTCTTTCCCATTCTGTAGACTGTTGTTTCACCTTTTTCATTCAATGTACAAAAGGTTTTAATTTCGATGAAGTACAACTTGTCTGATTTTTCCTTTGTTGCTTGCACTTTTGGTGTCATATCTAGAATCCACTGTCAATTCCAAGGTCATAAAAATTTACCTCTACGTTTTCTTATAAGGGTTTTATGGCTTTGGCTCTGCTCTTTGGGTCATCGATCCATTTGGAGTTTTCTATAGAGTGTAAGATAGGCATCCAACCTCACTTTTTCACAAGTGGAAATCTCAGTGTCCTGTTCCTTCCCCATTGAATGGACTTGACACTCATCAAAAATCATTTGGCTTTAAACAAAAATTTAAGAAAATCATTTGGTTGCTGGGATGTCCCTGGAGGTTCAGTGGTTAAGATACCATACTTCCAATACAGCAGACACCAGTTCCACCAATTGCTGCTATAGAGGAAACAGGATCCCACATGCCGAGCAGTACTGCTAAAGATTAAAAACAAGTCAATTGGCCATGAACGTACGGATTTATTTCTGGACTCTCAGTTCTATTCAGTTGTTCTTTATGCCTGCCCTTATGCCAGTATCATCCATTTTGATTACATTACCTTTGTAGTAAGTTTTGAAACCAGAAAGTCTGAGTCCTCCAACTTTGTTCTTTTTCAAGATTTTGCCACTTGCAATTTCATACAAATATGAGAATCAGCTTATATATTCCTGCAAAAACATACACTGGAATATTGATAGAGTTTACACTGACTCTATAGATCACTGCAGGCAAGTACTGATGTTTTAACAATGTTAAGTCTTCCTACCCATGAATATTGTCTTGCCATTTGTCATGTTGAGGAAGTTTCCTTCTATTTCTAGTTTTCTGGCAGTTTTTATTGTGAAACGGTGTTGGATTTTTGTCAAATGGCTTTTCTGTTAATATATCAATCGAGATGATCATATACTTTCCCATTCATTCCGGTAATGTGGAATATTATATAGATTGATTTTCTTATGTTGAAAAGACATATCTTCGAATTTCTGGGATTTTTCTCTTTTTTGATTTACTCTTTTCATTTTGATGGAACACATTGTCCAGTGGCTTTCTGAGGAAAGGTGCATGGGAGGTAAAAGTTTGAAACCTTGAATGTTTGAAAATGTTCTGCTTTCATATTTGATTGACAGCTTGACTGGGCACAGAATTTTTCTTTGAAGTTGTGAAGACATTGCTCTCTTTTCTCTTGCTTCCAGCATAGCTATTGAGAAGGTCAATGCTACTGTACTTAATGTTCCTTTGGATATGACCTGTTTTATTCCTCTGGGAGCTTTTAGCTCCCCTTTGTTCTCATTATTCTGACATCTCACAATAATATAGCTTGGTGTCATTCCTTTTACATCCACTGGCCTGGGCATGTAGTGGGATCTTTCCATTTCTGTGAAATTTCCTTTTTTATTTTAAGTTCCTTTTTATTATTATAATTTATCTGTTCTCTATTAATGGCATTTCTATTAGTCATATATTGGATTTCTAGTTAGTCCTCTAATTTTCTTCGGTTCATGTTGGGGGCCAGAGTGAGGTACTCCGCCCATGGCAAAGGTCATGAGGAAGGAGGCTCGGCATACGCAAAGGCGGGATCGAGCCTCAGGAGTCCCCCTGGAAATCCTCGAGCGTCTACCCCCATAACCAGAGCCTGCCTACTTTACTACTTTGTGCTCTTACCTACACCTCTGACTTTACGGGGGGCTGTCCCCCACGACCTCTTTCGGAGAAGGAGTTAACCTAGAGCTCCAGTTAATAATAATTCCTGGGTGTGATAAGAGTGTTTTAACCTACAAACTCCTCTGAAGGTTCTCTAGCCTGCCTGACAGGCTTGTCCGGCCACATGTGATTGCTCACAGCCTCCCAACCGTGAGAGGCACGAGATGCTTTAAACCTTCTAAAAACAGGTTCCTTAGAAAAGTTAGAAAACTATTAGTATAAGTATAATGGGCTGATTAGAAATTGTATTGGTGAAGGGTTTTTCATTTGTTGAGCCAATGTTTGTTGCTAAGTCTCCACATCCCCTGCCCTTATACACATTAATGAATATATAGAAGAAATAAGTATTAACCTTTGATATTAATCACGTTAGACCTTAGGCTAAGTAAATTCTTTCCTTAACTAAAACCCACTACACCCTCACCCTATAGGAATGTAACTTTATTTGGGTGGCGTCTGTTTTAAGAATAATCACCCCTGGAGAAATAAGTGTCCTGGTTGACTGACCGCTGTCACAAGGAGAGGGTCATAAATTGTCAGCAGGCCCCCCTGGCCAGAAGATGATGTAACACCCCTAAGACCTCTGTATACATTTGTATGAAGCACCTGACTTTGATAAAAGTCAGGACTGCTGACCCCGCGTGACTTTTGCATAACATCTCAGTGTATAAAAGTAGACCATGGAAAATAAAGAATTGGGATCAGTTTCTCGAAATACTGGTCTCCCCATGTCGCTCTCTCTCTCACTCTGGTTGAGTCTCCATCTGGAGCGCAGAACCCACCATGCTTACTAATTATGCCTGGGCTTCTAAGATCCGACCGGGGAGGCCTCAGTGTCTCCTCTCCTTCGGGAGAATGGAAGGACGCCTGCGGCCTACGTAAGTGGTGCAAACTTCTTGTCTTGAAGTTTTATTGGTCTCCCGCGTAAACCAAGCTTCTCAGCCTCTTTTCTCCACTGAATTTTCCTACTGAGCTATCCTCATCCTATTACTCTTTATATCTTTGATAAATATTTAAATAAATAGGTTGCCGACGCTGTCCCCGCTTCGAATACCCTGGATCAGCCGGGGCAGGACCCCGGCAAGTTCAGTTCAGTTCAGTCTCTCAGTTGTGTCCGACTCTTTGCGACCCCATGGACTGCAGCACGCCAGGCTTCCCTGTCTATCAGCAACTCCCAGAGCTTGCTCAAACTCATGTCCATCGAGTTGGTAATGCCATTCAACCATCTCATCCTCTGTCATCCCCTTCTCCTCCTAATTTTCTTACTCTTCCCGATTTTCATCTCTTTTTCTATTCTACTTTTGGGACAATATCAACTTAATCTTTCAACCCTTGTGCTGAATTATCTCTGCAATCACATTTGAAATTTCCAAAAGTCCTTATTTGTCTCTCAATACCATTTCTTTTCCTTTTATAGCAGCCATGGCTGGTAGATGGTTAACTTCAGACAAAGGGAAGGACCAGTTCTTCCACTGTGATAGGCAGGAAAGGATGGATGCAGGTAGGAGGGAACTGGCATATACGGTGGCAGGAAGGTGGGGTATTCCTTCTGATGACCTCCGTTTTCTCTGTGACATAGATGGTGAAGACATTTACTGAGACAAAGTGAAAGGTAATGCGGTAGGAGGTTTGAGGAGCAAGGTAAAGGGAAGTCAAAGTTAATTCACCCCCGCCCCAAATTCCAGTTGCTTCCTGGGCAGCCCTAAGTGTTGAAGCCAAAGAACATCAGTCCACCATGGTTCCAACTTGCTCAATAAGATAAATTCCTGGTTAAAATGTGGGAAAGATGGGCTCTTAGGCAGCTCCATGGTTGGTATTCTTCTAGCCAAGCAGTCTGAAAGAGTAGCAGAGCCAAGGAATTAAGGGTGTTGCTGGCGTGATGTGATGGACTACTGCTGCCACTTCCGCATCTGCTCACACCATCTCTGGGAACTTTAACAAATTCTAACTGTTCACCTTGACATTTCCCCATCCCTCAATTAGAGGTCATTTAAAAAAACTGGAGGGACTTCCCTGGTGGTACACTGGATGAGAATCTGGCTGTCAGTGCAGGGTACACACACCAATCACTCGTCTGGGAGGATTCCACAAGCCGTGGTGCGACTAAATCCGCGAGCCACAACTACAGAAGCCCGTGCGCTCCAGGGCCCGTGGTCTGCAACAGGACGAGCCACTGCAACGAGAGCCCCACGCACCACAACTAGGGGTAGCCCCTGCTCGCTGCAGCTAGAGAAAACCATGCACAGCAACGAAGACCCAGCACAGCAAAACAGAACAGAAAGCAAATAACAAAAAAAAACCAGAAAACCTGGAGGCTTTATTGAATTTTCCACTCTTGACCGTTTATAAACTATCAAGGATCAGGTCATTTTCACACTATGCTCAGGGGTTCCCATTGTTTACATTATGTTGACTAATACAGCCATCTATCTTTATCCTTTGTTTCTTATCTTTTAAAATAGAATAAAAATCAGATGCTTTAGGATCTCTAACAGCTTATTATGTTACAATAAAGAATGCTTTATTCTCTCCATTGATGGAACGGTAATTCATTTTGTGCTTTCTGGATCTCTGACCATGAAAATAGAAAGACTCTGACAGCAAACCATCCTGGTCTTCAAGTTTATTTATGTTGTTTCAACACACTGACAAAATACACCACATTTTATTTGTAAATTTTTCTCTCTCAAGAGTGACTTTATCTTTAACCAGAAGATTCTCTTAAAGAACACGCACGCTTGCGTGCACGCATGAACACACACACACACACAGGCACACTCTCACAAGGCAAGTACAAAAAAACATAACTCCACCAAAGTGCGTGTGAATGAAAGTGCAAACAGGCTTCATTTTCCAACTCTAGGATCATTCTCTCTGCTTCAGAAATTAAACAGAAAGCGTCTGGCTGTCCTAAGCCAGGGCAAGGGCTGGGAGAGGCTGCCAGGGCCAAAGTATGGTGGTTTTTTCTGCTGGAGAGCAGGTTGGAGGGCACAGGACAGGGGTGCCAACTCCCTCCCTCCACCCCTCACTGTGTGCCCAGGTCATGGTGTAATGATTTCATTTGGGGAAGGGAGGGGGTGAAGAACCAGTGGGGTGGACAGAAGGCAGATTTCTTATCCCCTCCCTTTTTTTTTTTTTTTTATGATTTGGTTTCTTTCCCGGTAAGACAGTGCTGAGGCTCAAAGTTCGGGGGCCTGGGGGCCCTTTTCTCCAAGGCCCCTGGTCCATCTTGTCTTTCCCGTAGACAAGGGTTAGGACAGTGGAGGGCAGACCCACGTGGCTCAGCCGTCCCAGCTGTGCTCCTTAGAAGTGGAGAGGCCCCACAGCACGGCTGTGTGTGCTTGCTGTCTTCTCACGCCAGAGTCAGCGAGCTCTCTCTGCAGTCTCATGGGGGAGCAGACGAGGCCATGGAGCTGGTGGGCTTCAGTGACACCCGAGCAACCAGGACAGAGAGGCTCAGACGGGCTCCTCCTTACTCCTGAGCAAGGAGACGCTTGTGCAACCTCGGTAAACCCAGCCCCCTGCCCAGGGCAGGGCCGGGCCAAGCCTTCCCGGGAAGGTGGTGTCTCTGAGGTCCGTCCACAGCCCTGTGGCAGTGCAGCAGGGGGCTGAACGGCTGCCCTGGTCCAGCTACCCGGGCCTCCGTGAGAAAGGGTCCTCTCGGGCTGAGGCAAGTAATCAACAGAGCTTTGGGTTTCCCAAAGATAAAGCTTCATATTTTCACAATAATAGCCCTTGACACTTTCCCACACCAAGCTTCATGTCTGCACCCTGACAAGCACATCTGAGAGTGTCCAACGCACATCTGCACGTATGCATCATGTGGCGGAGATGAGGGGTCCAGGGGAGGCCCCGGGCTCCACAAGAGCCTGGCGGTGGCACCTCACCTCCATGTGTGCGGCCTCTGCCCCCTGCCCCTGTAGGCTGGGAGGCAGGTTTGGCAGGGGCTCAGTGGAGCCACACTTCGACAGAAAGGTCAAAATCCCAGAGCCATGGCAGGTATCCGGCTGGCAATGCAAGACAGATGGAGGGTGGTAAGAGAAGCTTAAGGGACATGGAGAATTCAAAGCTAGAGGAATTCATCTTCTTCCCAAATCCCACTTTTTAAGAGTCTTCGTAAGACTTCCCAAAACCAAGACATCTAAGAGACAGGTTGAATGTGACGCCACGGGGGGGAGGTGCATGCCAGGCAGAGTGCATGCCAGGCAGACATTCCCATGGCAAAAGGCCTGGCAGGCATGGGGCCCTTACCTCCTGGGCAATACACTGGCTGAGACCCACGGCGGCAGGGAAGGATGCTCTGCTCTGCTTTGAGAGCCTCCACGTCTGCCGGCTACCCTGCAGGCCCATGGCCCGGGATTATCTGATGTACCCGGGGGCTGGCCTCGGCTACCTAGCTGGCCAGCCTGCCTCCTCTCCACAGTTGACGCAGGGGGTGTGTGGGAACATCTGGGGAACCTTAGCCTCTGCTGCAGAAGCCAAACAGGTTCTAACCACCCTCTGCTGGAAACAAGACAGGGCATGGGGGACACTCAAATACCAAGTGGTCCAGAACTGGGACCTGAAGAAGGTCCCAGAACTGGATGCTGAAGGCATCCTGGCTCAGAATCCCCACTTCTGGGCAAGAGACAGAAAGGCACCCACAGCCCTCAGTGGATGCTATGAAGACATACCTCTGGGAATGTCTAGGAAAACCAGACAGCAGAATGAGGGCAACAAAACCAGCAGACAGAAACAGGCGAGGTGCTGTTTTGAATAAATGTGTTTGTGGCAGGGTGGCTTCCTGGAAGGAGGAAAGGAGATGGTGGGGTCGGGGCGGGGGTGGGGGGGGGAAGCACAGAGAGATGCCGAAGAGAGAAGGGCCTCAGGCTGAAGGACTCCCGTTCTACCAGACTCTTTTTTAACTGCTGAGAGAAAGACCCTTTGGTGATGAAACAGGTCGCTGGAGAGGTGGGGCCATCACGGGTGGGGCACCTTCAACCTTCGCCATCAGTAACGCTCCAGTGGCCCGCTCACACCCTCACTGGTGTGCCTGGTAGTAGATGAGCTCCAGGACTCAGGGGGCTAGGACTCCATCCTCCCCAGGGCTCCTCTGCTCCCCTGTACCTTGCAGGAAGTGGCCCCGGAGAGAAGGACCACCCCGGTTAAGGGCCAGAGGGTGGGTGGGGGGGTCCACAGGTGGGATGGTAGGAACTCAGGTTGGGAAGGAAACATCAGCTGCAGAGGGAGGGCCCAGCCCTGAGGCAGTCACTTTAAGGTGTCATCGGCGTTTTTGAACATGAGAATGGCGTTATAGATCTTCAAGGCTGGGCCCAGCTTGACGCTCATGATCTTCACAATGTCCGCCTGTGTCAGCAAAAGGAAGGCCTCGCCGTCAATCATCTGAGGGGTCAAGGGAGGGAGGTGGAAAGCGGAGAGGGGAAGGAGGAGGGTTGGGGTGATGCGTGGGGGGTGGGAGGGAGAAAGAAGATGGACGTGAAGGACAGGTGTGGGGAGGGGCGGCGGAAGGCGAGGAGAGGAAGGAAAAAGGAGAAAGGACAAGGAAGGGAGGGAGGAAAAAAGGAAGACAGCGATGGGGACAGAGAAGGAAAGAAAGACATCCACTGGCCTCCCCGTGTCCACACACACACAGTCTCTCTCTCTCTTCTGGTTGGCTGGTCTGGATTTCAGAGTGTATTTGCAAACCACTCTGTGTCCTCACTGACAGGGGCTTCTAAGAACCCATTGTTGCTGTCCTCATATAAACCCACGAGTCTATGAGAGTGCTGTGAATAGTAAACCAGCAGACACAGCGGGCAATCCCATGTGATGTAGGCTAAGCTCTACCTTGTTACCTGTGAGCTCTTTTTGAGAAGGAAGGGCAGGGTGGGGAAGGAAGAGAGGAAAAGAGAGAGAGATCTAACTTGAATCTAACCAAGCCTCTGCACCCGATGTCCAGTTTATAAGAAACACAGGGGAGAGTGGAATTAGTTAAATGACACCTCGAGGAAGCAATGAGACAAGTCTAGAAGTTCACATTCACCAAGACTGTTGTCAGTGTTGTGAAAAAAGAAACAAACAGAGGGCAACTATTCTAGAACAGAAGATATTTAAGAGACGTGATGATCTAGATCAACTGTGTGAACCTTGCTTGGGTCCTGGCTCAAAAATACCAACTGCAAAAGATATTCCAGGCACGAGCAGGGAAATCTGAATACAGCAGAATACAAGTGATATAAAGCAGCTATTGCCCGTTTGTTCAGTGGGATGACAAGGTGGTGGTTATGCAGACAAAGACTTTAGTCTTTAAGAGATGTGTGCTGAAGGGCTCAGGGCTGAAAGGTCATGATGTCCACTCTTTACTTAAAGCTACTTCACCTAAAAATAGGTGAAGCAAATATGAAAGCGGTTGATAATTGTTAATTCTCTGGGACAAGGTTATAAGTAGAGACAGGGAAGGGGAAAATCTGTTAAGGAGGAGGGTAGGATTTGAAGAGAGCCAGAGAGGGAGGAAGGTGGGGCAAGGAGGGGGGATGGTGAGTACAAGGGCTTTGTCTCTTGGCAGGTGGGCTGGGCTGGGCTAGCAAGCCTCTGGCAGGAGGGCCACAGGGCTCCTGGTCCCACCACTGGCTTGAAGAACCCCCTCTTCTGAGGCTAGGACCCCTTTATCAAAGAGGCACCATCCCTCCTACGGTTCTTCCCTAAACATCACGGCAAACACAACACGACTATGGTGTTCCTTATGAGCCCAGCACTCTTCTTAAACACTTGTGGTGCATTAACTGATTCAATAATCCTCACCACACTTCTCGGAAGCAGTACCAGTATTACCCCCATATTACAGATGAGGAAACTAAGGCAGAAAGACTAAGGAATCGGCCCTCAATCACGTTATGCTGGGCCAGGCACATACAGATATCAATAATTATTTGGTGAACAAATACCCAACAGTTACCATAAAGGGGACAAAGAGAGGACTGCGCAGACTTTCCCTAGGACCACCGGTGCTGATCACCAGACTGGATAGGCTACCCATCAGACCACTGATCTGAAATTGGAGCAGATCCAATTTCTCACTCATGAAGCATTCCTCTAATGACTGGTCTGTCCCGACTAGAACGAATCCTGACTTATGTCCCACAAAGCATCAGTTCAGCCAGAGAAAGCCCATTCCTTGGAGCAGCATCCTCCTTGGGGATGACAGATGATGTAGACCAGACCCCGGAGAAGGCAACCCTCAGACCTTGCAGAAGTCCCCGTCTACCCTGGGTAGACTCTACTGGATGCCAGTGGGCTACCAGCACACTGTTCCCCCTTTGGCATTGCTTTTTTGCATCACAGATCATGCTGAACCGAAATACACAGCAGATGCTCAAGGGAGAGACAACTCCTCCTAAAAAGCGGAGAAAGCCCGAGGACCAAACTCCGGAGTGATTGGAGTTAAGTGGCTGGCTAAGCCTCTTAACTCAAAGAGCATTGATTTACAACCTGTCATCACCCAAAGGAAGATCTCTAGTGGGTGATACATCTTGTGCTCTGTCTCACTAAACACGTGCAGAGAAGACTTGGTGGAAGATAGAAGGCTTAGTACAAGTTGTCTAAGGATGGGAAGCCTTATTAATATTAGACATGACAAAATTCAAGCTTTAAAATAATGAGACTATGAAACCAGCAAGAGATCATTTAATAGGGATACATAAAGTTTTACATTAAGGCTAATACAAAAAAGAAAACCCTCCAGCAGTACAAGTAACACACTGGAAGATTTGGTTAGACTATAGTCGACAATTGACAGAAGGGGCAACCTGGGGGCTTTCATGAATTCCAAGCTGGTATGACGTGGCTATAATAAAGCTCGTGCGAACTATTGCCAACAAAAATATAGGGTTCAAATCTGGACAAGAAGAAAACTACCCAAATGTCCATTAACAGGAGAACTGTGGGATATTCATAAAACAGAGCACTGCTCGGGATAAAAAGGAGCTGACTACTAGCTACACATAATGTGGATGAACCTCCAAAACATTACACTGAAAAGAGACAAATGCAAAAGAGTATATGTTGTATGATTCCATTAACATGAAGTTCAAGAACAGGTAAAACTAATCTATGGAGCTAGAAATCAGAACAGCGGTTGTCTATGAGAGCTGACAACAGGGGTCAAGAAAGAACTTTCTGGTATGATGGATGTTTCATATCTTGATTGACATATTGGGTTCAGGGTGTATACATTTCACAAAACCTGTAGAATCATAGCTTTGAGAAGTATAATTATATATGTGTGTGTACATTTCACTCCACGCATATTTCACCTCCACTAAAAAAACCTAGGTGTAGGCTCATCAGGTGTAACCACTCTCTTGGGGACCACTCTCATGGGGGATGCTGATAATGGGGCGGGGGTACACGGGAACTCTGCACCTTCCTCTCAATTTTGCTGTGAACCTAAAACTGCTCTGAAAACATATAAAATCTTTTTAAAAACAAAAGGAAAGACCACCCAGAGGATCAGCAGCCCAGTGCATTCTGTGTTGATCAGAGGGCATCTGAAACACAGGGCACAGCTCTGAACACACACAGTCCAAGAAGAAAATCACGAACCAAGAAGGCAAGCACTCAGATGGAGAGGAGTTCGGGAGGGCCACCGCCCAAGGGTCGATGAAGAAACTGGCCGTGCTGGGCCTGGATAAAGAGATGCTTCCTGGGAAAGAGGAGACTTCTTTCTCTCCGGCACCTCACCTGGAAGCGGCATCTTTGGGGAGCTGAGACTATACTCTCTTAGGTGGAGGAGGTACGTGTAGTCTTTGGAAGGAATTCCTAAATAAACTCAAAAGGTCTCTTCCGATTTCAAACTACAAATTAGGAGAGTCATGATAAAGCTCTTTGTTGAAGGACAACTACACAGTGAAAGCCAGAACCACCACTGACCGAGCCCTCCCTATCTCGGGCCTGTGGCTGTATACAGACACTAGTGATGTAGTCACACTTGCCGTTCTGGTACCAGGACCCACTCACCAATTCCAGTGCTCGCGTGGCCCTGCAAGGTAGTCATCATTATACCCATCTTCTCTCTATTTTACAGATGAGGAGATGCAGACTCAAAAGACCTCTAACCGGCAGAACCAGGGTTCACACCCACCTGCCCACGAAGCTAGTGGTCTTTCACCTACAACTCACTGCTTCTCATCTTTGGTAAGCTTTTGGGTCTTAATTTTAAGTGTGTGTTAGCATCCTTGCAGTAAATAGCGATAGTCGTGTCAGTCAAAATACATTTTAATTGGCTGCCATTAGGGAAGCTAAGTTTGCACAGAGAGCAAAGGAGTGAATGGAATCGTGTTTCTGGGACAGTTTCTCTTCCCGCTGACAGTCTGAACACAGAGGGTTGGGTTCCCAAGCTAGGCCGTGGTCATCTGTACCAGATTTTCCCCAAAGACGTGGGTCACTGTGACTGGTACCCCCTGACCTCAGGTGGGACAACAGAGGCCCTCCCCAGCTGGAGGCAGTGCTCATGCCCTGCCATCTCAAGGACCGTGACGCTGCTCGGTCCCCACCCTGCACCGAGCACCCACCTCATCCCTGAAGAGCCGCGCTTGGTCCTCACAACCTGTCAGGGTCTGAACGAAGCCGAAGACCTTGGAAACCAAAGGAGACGTGTTGCCAAGGGCATGGGGCTCTGGAGAGGAGGGAGGAGGTGGCCCTGCCTGGCGTTGGTGCCTCCTGGGCTCTGACAATGTAATTTTTCTTAGCAGCCCCAGAGGATCCTGACTCTCTGTGCCGCTGGGGGCCCAAGGTGAGGCCCCTTGCTCCCAAGGCCTTGGGTTGAGCCGGTCTCTCCTGCCGGATTAGAGGCACGCCCCCCTCCCCACCCCCAGGACGGGCCTATCAAAGGGTGCTCAGGCAGCCCCACTGGGCAGCTGGGAGAGGCTGTGGAGGGATGATGAGTCAGGAGTGGTATGGGGCTCCACCTGATGGGGCCCTTTCCTGAGCCCTCCTGCCAGGGTGCAGTGAGGGCAAAGGAGGGGCAGAGGAAGAGGGACGGGTCCCTGCCCCTCACCTCATCGATGGTCCACTTGGCGACTGTTGAGGCCGAGATGCCCGCCACACCGGGAAGGAGCTTGCAGTGCTGCTCCCAGCACACGGACAGCGACCGGTCAGGGTGGGCCGACAGGGCCGACATGAAGAGGGACTGGTGTGTGACATCGGTGGTCAGCGCTGCAAGGCAGAGGCAGAGGCTGGTGGCCAGGGCCAAGGACCAACCTGCCTCCCTCCAAAGCCCGCTCGTCCCCAGGCCACCTGGGAGACTAGCTGGCAGAGGACGCCGGACCGTGGCCCCTTTCAGACAGCCCTGCAGAGCCAAGGGGGTGAGGCAGATCCCCCAACTCCTCACCGAGCACTTGGCCCTGATGTTACAGACCGTGTAGGAAGACCCCACCCTCCCCCGAGGCTGTGGCAGCTGGGCCCCGCAAGGATGCTCTTTTCTCCTGGAGCTGCAGCAGCATCCTGGAAACAGCACTCTCTGGAGACCCTGCATCCACACGGCCCCTGATATCCAGGCCACCTCAGTGTGCTGTGTGCTCAGTCGCTTCAGTTGTGTCCGACTCTGTGATCCTACGGCCTGGAACCCGCCAGGCTCCTCTGTCCATGGGATTCTCCAGGGAAGTATACTGGAGTGGGTTGCCGTACCCTCAGCCTGGACATCGAATGCCCATCCTGTTTGCCCTTCGTTTGCTAAGTCCTTTTGGGCCCTGACTGTTGCAGCCTCAGGGGGATTCTGTTTGAGGTGCAGTCAGACTTCCCAGGGGACTTCCCTGGCGGTCCAGTGGCTAAGACGCCACATTTCCATGAGAGGAGGCATAGGTTTGATCCCTGGTCAGGGCACTAAGATCCCCGCATGCCGTGGCGGGGTGGTGGCGGTGGTGGGGAGAACCAGCCTGCCCCGTCTGAAGTGAACCCCCCAGCCGATGCCACTGCTTTAAGTTTCTCTCCTCCTCCTACGTCCCCAGCTGAGTCTGGTTCATTCCCTGCATGCCTGCCCCCCGCCTACTCTGGCACCTCCAGGATGATCCCTGATCCACTCGCCCACTCACACTGCCTGCCCCTCTGCTTCATCTGCTCCTGGAACCCCTGGCTCCCAACCTCCAGCCTCCAAGCGGCTCGACCTTTTGGTGAGCAACCCTGCTCTACCTGGCTTCCTCCTCGGCCGGGCTTGGCAGCTGTGTACTTGGGCTTCGTCTGCTTCTGGGGACTCTGGCAAACCTGGCTTCTGCCTACCTAACCTGCCTTGGCTGGCCTTTGGCCACGTGGCCACTGTCCCAGGGGGCTTGCCCTGCTTCTGCCCAGAGTCCAAGAGAGCCGGCTCTATCCTATTCACTTGGTGCTAATTCCAGACTCTCGAGCACGCGGCACCCCGCTGCCCTCTTCTCCAAGGCCCACCCTGCTCATCACCGTGTCCTTCCGTCCCTCCCCTTCACTTCAGACTTTTGCCCTGACTCCTTGGACCTCACAATCATCCTCAGAGCCTCTGGGATCCTGGTTCCAGCCTCACTGATGGTTCTTCTCTAACTGCCCGCCTGCTGTCTGTCTGCTCATTGGCCCGAACCCAGGCTCCCACCCACACCCTGAAGAGCCCCAGCCTTCAGGACAACCCCAGAGCTTGCAACTGCTGCACAGCCCAGTCAGCCCTTGCAGAGGACCCGTTTAGGGTACAGCCTGGATCTCCCGTGACAGCTGCTGCTGCCGGCACTTGGCCTCCTGTCCCCGCAGTGTCCCTCTTCAAGGTCCACTATCTGGTGCTCCACGTATCCTGGCGAGGAGTCTGGGGGCTGAGCTCCTTATCTTTCTTCCCCAGAGCACAGGACAGAAGCATTTGTAGGCAGCCCGCAGTATCTTATCTAACTGCAAAATATCTAGTGTGTGTGTGTGTGTGTGTGTGTGTGTGTGTGTGTGTGTTAGTTGCTCAGTCTTATCTGACTTTCTGAGACCTTATGGACTATAGCCCGCCAGACCTCTAGTCCATGGGATTTTCCAGGCAAGAATACTGGAGTGGGTTGCCGTTCCTTTTTCCAGGGATTGAACTTGAGTCTCCTGCATTGCAGGCATATTCTTTACCATTTGAGCCACCAGGGTGGTATCTTATCTAACTGCTAAACATCTATTATAGCTCCTCTTTTTTTTTTTCTTTTGCTTAACAACAGAAATGTGTTTCTCATAGTACTAGAAACTGAAAGTCATCAAGGCACCAGCATACTGGGTATGTAGTGAAGGCCTACTTCCTGACCCCCAGGCTGCCATCTCCTCAATGTGTCCTCACATGGCAGAAGGGGCAAGGGGTCTCTTAGGAGGGCACTAATCCCATTCATGAGGAGTCCATCCTCATGATCTAATCACCTCCCAAAGGCCCCACTCCAAATATCCTGACATTGAGGATGAAGTTTCAACATATGCGTTTGGGGGGTTACAAACATTTAGTTGAGAGCATTATTATTAGAAGTTAGCAACTCTGTGCTGAATAGGCACTGTGGAAACGTGAGGGCAGGGAAGAGGGGGAACGCAGTATAATAGAAACCACAAATTGGACTTGGAATCAGTTCCTTACTAACTTGTTTTTTTAATGCTGGGCACCTCACTTAACATGGGCCTCAGTTTCCCAACTTGAAAACGAACTGATTGAGGGGACTTCTCTGGTGGTCCAGTGGTTAAGACTCTGAGCTCTCAATGCAGGAGGCCCGAGTTCGATTCCTGGTCAGGGAACTAGATCCCACATGCCACAACTAAGAGTTCACATGCTACCACTAAGACCCGGTGCAGCCAAATAAATTTTAAAAAGAAATAAAAAGAAGATGAAGCAGTGTGTAAGGAAATCACAGTGGTTCCTCGTTCTTTCCAAGAACTGACACTCACAGGTCCTGGAGGGCCCCATGAGCACCATGAGCACAGCCAAGTCCTGAGCTCTCCAGGCAGGCAGCTTTCCCCAGGGAGCTGTTTTCCAGCAGATCCACACTGAGGAGGCCTACCCTCGGATGCGTGAGAAGGAACAAAATCCAGAGGGACCAGTGTCCCCTCTGCGAGAGCCAGCCAGCTGATGGAACAGGGAAGCCCTGCCCAGAGGTCAAAGGCCTGGGCGCTGTCCCTTGCCCTGTCCCTGAAGTGTCTCAGGACTCGGGTGAGTCCTTCCCAGTCTAATCCGGAACACAGCCTTGTCCATGGAAAGACTTCCCAAGTTCTCAGGATAATTCTGGAATGAACACAGCAGGCAAGCGCCCTCTGGCAGTCAGAACACGGCCTTACAATGGAAGCTGACCAGGTGTACAACATCTATGTTGCAGACCGCTTGTGAGCGTTAGCGAGACGGTAAAGATAAAGCAGCTGAAGTGGTGCTTGGCCTACAGCAGGTGCTTGGCAGTGCAGTAGCCACTATTTTTTCAGGTAACTGACACCTGAAAGGCAGGTATTATTCATGTTTTCAAGTGAGAAAACTGAAGCTCAGAGCTGTGACTTGCTCAAGGTCACACAGCTAGAAAGTAATGGCCATGACTTCCCTCCCGGGAAGCCAAGACTGAGAAAAGCAGAGCTGGGGCATCATCCCGCCTCACAGGGGGTGACCAGGAGCCCAGAGAGGCTCTGCATCTTGCCAGCAGACTCACAGCAAGGCCTGAGGTAGAAAGGGGCTAGCATCTGAGGCCGTTCAAGGCCCCATGCTGTGTCTCGGCACTGCTCTCTATCTCCAAGTATTGCGACACCTGCCCCCCAGCCTCTCCCACTCTGTGTCCCCCTGGTGACTCCTCCCACCAATAGCTAAGCTGTCACAGTGAACACGGTGGAGGACACAGGGAACAAATAACCCAGGACTCACTCGGAAAACCTTCCTGTGGGATCTTCCGGTACTTTGGAGGGCGCCCGATCCTGGAGAGAGAGGAGCCGGGCCCATGGCAGGGACTCAGCGCCTGCTCTGGCCTCGGAGGACTTGAGGCTCCGCACCCTTGCCCTCCGCACCGGCCGTGATGGCGAGGCTTCTTCCTTAGGGAGAAGCCCGAGAGGTTCCTCTTACGGGCTGAGGCCTCCGTGTCCGACAGCTCTGCCTTCAGCCGGCTCTGGTTCCTCTCGGCCAGGGGGCAACCTGAGAGGCAGTGGTGAGCTGTGAACTTGCCGGTGACGTGGCCAGAGCCATCACAACCAGGAGTGGGGCACTTCCTGGAAAAGAAGAAGGTTTGAGATGAAGCTGCTTGGTCCCACTTGGCTCTTCCCAAGCCTGGCTCCACTGGGAGAGCAGACGGGTGGGCCCTGGTTGGCCACCCATGGTGGGTACAAGACAGACCCCCTCTGAGCAGTGCCTGAGGGTCCCTGAGCGGGAGCCCTTCACTCACCGGTGGTGAAAGCTGTACTTGGAGGTCCTGGTGTGTGGCAGACTCCGATAGCTGAGAGGGGGACAGCCCGTGGGGGAGGCAGCACTGGGCTCTCTGGATTCTGGAGGAGCAGGCAGAAAAGGGTCAGCATGGGGTCTGGGGGGTGGAGGTGGGCCTGGGGGAAGGGACATGGAAGGTAGGGAAGGTCAGCACTAGGAACCAGTTCCCAGGTACAGGGGCCATGAGCCAGGCTGGGACGCCACTTCCTGCGAATGGACATCAGTCCCTCACGGGGGAATGGGGGCTTGCCTCTCATATACACTGTGGAAACCTGTAGGCCATACCCTCTGTTTCTGGAAAGAAGAGCACCCTCGATCACCTTGGGGCTGGTGTGGACACAGCTGCACCCAGAAGCTACATCAGCCAGATTCATGTTATTCTCGTTTCTCAGTTTCAACCCCAAGACTTTGGGGACTATTTTTTTAGTCTCTGTCTATGCTTGGAGAACAGTTGAGAAGGATCCATGCCCCGTATGAAACAGATGCGGGTGACCTCCAAGCCCTGCCGGCAGCGGGGAGCAGGATCTGATGCAGGGAGCCACGATGCCTTAGCAAGCACTGCGCATGCTCTGCGTGGCTCTGCTGGACGCTGAGAAGACTCCTCAGGGCACAACTACCTCCGAAGCATCTGCTCCCAAGTGAGCTTGGCCCTTCACACCTCCAGGTCCCCCACCCAGCAACTGAGGAGGCCAGAAGCACTGCTCAGTGTGACAGAGACCCTCCCCAGGGTGGGGAGGATGAGGGATCCCAGAGTTTACTGTGGGCATACTATAGAAGGGAGGTGGTGCCAGAGCTCGGGGGCAGGGTCAGACATCAGGAGGAAAGGGTCAGAGTGCCCCAGGGGTACACACGGAGAGGAGGTTGCAGGGGATGTCCCGTCTTGGAGCACCAGCCTGCCGGGTGGATGTCAGGGTGGTCAGCATCAATCCAGAAGTCATAGGTGTGACTCCAGCCATCAAAGTGGAGCTGGGGAGGAGAGAAAGGCCCGGGAGGTCAGGTGTTCCTCATGGAGCCCAGCTCGGCCGGGAGGTCCTCCAGGCTCCAGGAGGCTCTCCCCATCCCTGGGGCCTGTCAGAAGCAAGATCCTGAATTGGAAGAACAAAGGAGCCAACCTCACAATAATCCATCTCGACCACCACACTTCCCAAGGGTTCCACCTATGAAGTTACTGGCATGCATGCATGCCAAGTTGCTTCAGTCATGTCCAACTCTTTGGGACCCCATGAACTGCAGCCTACCAACCGGGCTTCTCTGTCTATGGGGATTCTTCAGGCAAGAATACTGGAGTGGGTTGCCATGCCCTCCTCCAGGGGATCTTCCCGATCCAGGGATAGAACCCGTGTCTCCTGTGGCTCCTGCACTGCAAGTGAATTCTTTACTGCTGAGCTACCAGGGAAGCCCTGAAGTTACTGGCATCTCCCATCAGTCCGGTAGGACAAGGATTCATGGGCCCATCTGATAGGCTCAGAGAAGGGACGGGATCTGTCCCGACTCACAAAGGTTAAGTCGCAGATGAGACCTGACTGAGACCCAAGATCTTCCGCCTCAAGTTTAGAGCTCCCTTCCCTGCAACATGCAGCTTCCCTGCAGTCTGGCTCATGCCATGCCCTTGACCTCAGCCCCGTCTACGGAAGTCCTGCCCCATCGGCCTGTCCACTCCCCCAGCCCGAGGGGCCCAGAGCCACCTTTATCCGATGATCCTCCACATCCTCCACGCTGGCCACACGAATTAGGGCTGGGTTCCTGCGGTCCACGGCTTCCAGCTTCATGTTGACCAGGAAGCTGTGTGGGGGTCGCTACAGGGGGAGAGTGGTCTTCAGGCTAAGGCCCTGCTCGGCAGAGCTGAGGCCCCAAGAGGGATGCCCAGGTGTTGTGCTTGGGGAAACTGTGGCCAAAGTGGGAGGCCGGGGCCCTGTCCTGCCTGACCGAGGGCTCCACACTTCCCTGAACTCAGCTCTGAGGGCAGAGAAAGCCAACTCACCACCTTGAAGGCCCAGGCAGGCACAGCAGAGGCACCAGTTTCTTCCAGATATTTCTCCCAACAGAAGCTGTCAGGGTCTGGGTAGTCTGGAGGAGAGGATGAGGGCAATGTCTAGGCCGGGTGTAGCGGGGAGCTCCTCCCCTCCAAGCAGGGCCAGGGGTGTGGAAAGGACAGAAGCCCGTGGACAGAAATCCCCGTGTCACAGCCTGCTCCTTGCAGGGGGCTCCTGAAGGGGAGGGGTGCCGGGCAGAAGCAAGCAATTTAGTTGGTTATCTGGGAACCCCAGTTCCCAGTCCTCTCCTTGGCTCTGTTGCCTCGCTCCAGCCCCAGTCCCATCTGAACCCCTAATGTATGTTCTGAGTGCTAAGTCGCTTCAGTCATGTCCAGCTCTTTGCGATCCTATGGACTGAAGCCCATCAGGCTTCTCTGCCCATGGAATTCTCCAGGCAAGAATACTGGAGTGGGTTGCTATGCCTTCCTCCAAGTGATCGTCCTGACCCAGGAAGCAAACCTGCATCTCTGACGTCTCCTGTACTGGCAGGCGGGTTCTTTATCACTAGTGCCAGTGTAACACCACTGACAGGGAAGGATACGCTTTCTTCACTCTGGATTCCTGTTCCCTTACTGACAGGGCTCAGCTAACTTTCGTTTTGGTTTTTTTTTGGCTGTGAGATCTTAGTTCCCTGACCAGGGATCGAACCCATGTCCTCGGCAGTGAAAGGGCAGAGTCCTAACCCCTGGACCAGGAATTTCCTTTCAGCCTCAACAGAGTCAGGGTTTAACAGTACTCTCCTAAGATCAAAGGGTTCTCAGCTCTCAGGCAAAGAAGCTAAGGCTCCAGGCTACACGTGTGCCCTTGGCCTGCCCTTAGAGACCCAGCTAATGAGGTACTGGTAAGGACCGGGGAGAGAGGGGTGGCTCAGGCTGCAGGGTCACCTTGTGGAGGGGTGAGGGGCTTTCCTTGCTTCTGGCACCAGCCCACCGGGTGGATGTAGGGGCTGCTGGAATCACACCTGAAACCCAAGAATTCTTCACTGTCTCAGGTGAGACTTCGAGGCCTGGAGCCCGCTGTCCTGTGACATCACGGCGACAGGGCCCACCCTCATGTTACTTCTGAGGGAGAGTCAGACTGGTGACTGGTGAGGGAGTCAGAAAATTCCAACAGTAACTAAAAACTCTAATACCGCCTTAATATCTCAGAGAAAGTCATGGGTCACGGAGTCTGCTTGTTTTAACCTCGGTATTTTTAGATGAAACATTTAATTGTCATAATTACTAAATGATGCAGATCCGGGTCCCCAACCTCCGGGATCTAATGCCTGGTGATCCGAGGTGGGGCTGATGTAATAAGAACAGAAATAAACCGGACAATAAATGGACTGTGCTTGAATCATCCCCGAACCATGCCCTCACCCCCGGTCCTTGAAAACACTGTTTTCCACGAAACTGGTCCCTGGTGCCAAAGAGGCTGGGCCCCTGTAGATGAGATCTACAGGGCAGTCGATTGTCCCCTGAGCAATACGAATATCAGGGCTGAGCCGGGCTGCCTGGCGCATCCCATGCCCACCGTCCCTCCCCTGCCCCTGTCCCCGCCCCCTGGGGCCAAGTCTGGGCCCTCCCACTACCAGTAGTCGTAAGTGTCATCCCAGTTGTCAAAGTGCACCAGGAAGCGGCTGTCCACCACGTCGGTCACGCTGGCCACGCAGACAAGCGACGGGTTCATGCGGTCCACAGCTTCCAGCTTCATGCCCACCTGGAAGCCCAGGGGTGGGGGACTCTGGGGGCAAGAAGAGGGGCTGCCACGGCCAGGCCCAGGCTGGCTTGTGCTGGCCCAGGACCCACTGGCAAAGGAAGAGGAATAGGTTCCCTGGGGGTTGTGTTTCTGCTGGGTGGGCATGGGCAGGGAGGGTGGGAGAAAGAGGCTGAGGAAGAGGGTCTCTCCAGGGAAGAATCATACCCGCCAGCCCTGAGCCCTCAGGCACTTCTGGCCTCTGAGGGGTGCTCAGAGGAAGCCTCACTGTGGAAGTGTCACTGACAGGAGGCCACTCACTCACCCAAAGAGCCTGCCAGGCTGAGCACAAGCCTCCCCTCCCCAGACAAGCCCAGCCCAGCTTGAGCTGAGAGAGCTGGGTCCACCACGGGGTGGCGGGGAAAGACGAGCTGACATGTGAGGCAGGCGGTGGGGAGAGGGGGCAGGGAGGCACCTGCCATGTGTCGGACATAAGCTCCAAAAGCCATCACCTCCCTCAGTCTTTACAACAACCCTAGGAAGATGGGTATCATCGTCTCCATTTTTGTAAGTTAAGTGACTTGCCCAGGACCACAAAGCTGGTCAATGGTGGGGCTGGGACTTGAACAGTTTGACTTAAAATCTGCATCCCTTGTCACAAGAGCTGGTAGAAGCCCACCAGTCACCTGTAAGTATGCTCTCTGGGGCAGGAGCAGGGTAGGTGGTACCTGTCCATGCCCGAACAATATGGGGCAGTCCCTGGCCCACGGGGACCCGGGACTTTCCAGACGGTAACATGTTTACCGGGCTTCCCTGGTGGCTCAGTGGTAAAAGAATCCACCTGCCAATGCAGGAGACACAGAAGACTCAGGTTCTATTCCTGGGTCAGGACGGTCCTCTGGAGAAAGAAATGGCAACCCACCCCAGTATTCTTGCCTGGGAAATCCCACAGACATAGGAACCTGGTGGGCTACAGTCTATGCAGTTGCAAAGTGTCAGACATGACTTAGCGACAACAATAACTTGTTTACTGGGAGTTCCCTAGATCTCTCAGGCCTCTGGTTTGGGATTAGGAGATGCTTTAATTGTGGGATAAAGTTGCCAGTGGCCTCAAACAGAAAGAAGGACAAGAGGTGAAAGTTGGGACCACATGGGAGAGCTTCAATGTTGGTCAAAAGGATGGAAAAAGCTGCTCCCAGAATAAAGGTTTGGACCTGACGACAAGAATTTCAGGGAAACCCAAGCAAGAAAGAAGGACACCTCAGTGCCCAGGCTCAGAGGTGATGTGTGGAGGAGAGGATTTCAGCAGTAGGGAAGAGGGGGGAAACTGGAGGAAACCCAAAACTTCTTTCCTCTCTGGCCCTGGAATTGCTCAGGGAGCCCCTCCCGTTCGATGAGGACCAGAACCGAGCTGAGAGCACCCGTAGGTAAGTGCTCGTCTGCTGACTCAGATACCCTGGCCGGCTGCAGTGACTGTCCTGGGGGCACTCACGTGGCTCTGGCTCACAAACAGGTGCTTGGGGGCAGCCTGGGCTCTTGTGCTGCGCAGGTACTGGCTCCAGCTGAACTCCTCCTCCTTGTAACCTAGGCCCCTCGGGGGGGACGAACAGAGCGCCGTGCAGACAGAGGCTGGGCTGTGGCGAGGGCACCCCACATGGAAGCAGCAGAATCAGGCAGGCCTGAGGACCCCACAACCCTCAGGAACCTGCCCAGGGACCCCCCTGCCAAAGCAGGACGCAGCCTGGGTGGACTTCTCTCAAAGGGCAAGGGCTGAGCAGAAGCTCTAAGGCCGAGTCATAGCAGGATGGGACGCAGAAAGGCTGGTTGTACAACGGGAACAGGGAAGGGGGGAACCACAGGGAAGGAGTCAGGGAGGGTCTGGGGGCTCACTGCTTCACTGGGACCAACCCAGCCAGGCCTTACCTTTGGGGGGCTGCAGCTTGTGCCCCGTCTTCTCGAACCAGCCAGCCGGATGAATGTCAGGGGAATTGGCATTGATCCAGAAGTCATGGCACTCGGAATACCCATCAAAGTGCAGACGTAGGCGGTAGCCACACACCTGACCCCATAAGGGGGAAGCACAGGGACTCCGATGCCAGCAGACACCCTGTTTCCCTTCCCTCACCACTCCTCGTCCAGCCTGGTAGTCTCAGGGGTCTGCTACTAGAAGGTTACCCCCTTCACCCCTCCTGACTCCTAGGTTTCCCTGCATCCTGAACTTTGCCATACACCCTGCCATCCTACAAGGAGCATAGCTCATGTGCTAATGAGCCCTGAGCTCTGGGCACAAGACAGGAGATTCTAAGACAACCTCTGGCCGCTTTGAGCCCTGGACAGATCCCAAAGGCACTGACCAAAGCTCAAGGCCCCCAAGGACTCTTCCTTCTGCTACCTTCTCTCGCTGCTCAGACCTCAGCCTGCTAATGGCAGTTCCATGAACACAGTGCCCTTGAACGTGCTGTTCCATGGCCCAGTGCCTTTTTCTCACTTTGCTTCTTGTGCCTGGGACATCCTATTCACCTCTCGAGACTCAGCAATGGAGGCTCTTCCCCTCTGAAGCCGTTCCTGCCCCTTCAGTGCCCCCCTGCATACAACTGTCATCACCCCGAGGGGTATCACTGTTTATCTGGCTGATGCCCACACAACTGTGAGCTCCTAAGAGGATAAAGACCTTGTTGGACTCATGCCACCATCCCTGCCCTTGGGAGTGCTGCTCCTCAGTAAACTCACCATCTCAACCCTTCTCCTGCTTTTTGTTTGTATTTTAGTTTTCCTCATATTCTGCCTCAACCCCCTATTAGGTTGGGGGCTGTCTGAATCCAGGCCCTCCGTGCCGTTGGCTGACTCCTTCAGTCTATCCCGAGGGGAGTCACCAGGATGGGGGTGCCAGCCTCAGCTCACCTCGGCCACAGTGAGGATGAAGTACATGCTCGGGTGCTGAGGGTCGATGCCTTCCAACTTCATGCCCAGTCTGAAGCCATTCTTGTTATGAGTGACTGTCTGGTACTGTTAATGCACAGATGGGAGAGGATCCAGCTCCCCTCTGGCCATTATCCTAGCCTAGTGGGCTGGGGGCGAAGAAACTACCATAGGGGCCCACCTGCTTAGCACTACCAAAGAGGTAACTTATTTGGGGAACTTTAGTGCAGGGATCCAAAGCAGGATAGACTAGCCTCCAGCTCCCTTGAAAAGTGGACTTCAGGGCTCCATCTTACCCAAGTCAGTGTGTAGAATTAAGTAAAAGGCAACAGAATTCAAAAGTCTGCAGGCCCAGTGATGGGTAAGCCTGGGTCTCACCTCCTATTTCTTCCCACCCAGGAAGTCCCTTATAGTGAGCCCAGGAAGTCCCTTATAGTGACCCTTATAGTAGAAAAGGTCTCTAATCAGTCTGCCCCCTTCCACCCTGCCAGTCCTTTGAGGGATGTCAGACACAGAAAGCAGCAGAAGGCCTGAGTTTGGAGGTGAGTCCCTGGACTGGGAGACAAGCTCTTCATAACACAGAAGTATCCAACTCACATCCTGGAAGAGGCTGATGGGGGCAGCGATGGCCTTCTGCTCCTCAAGGTAGGATTCCCACGACCAGCCTGGTTTCTTCTCCTCTGAGGCTGTGGGGAGGAGACAGACAGGCTGACCCTTCAGGTGGTGGTTGGTGGTTTACTCGCTAAGTCCTATCCTGACTCTTGCAACCTCATGGACTGCAGCCCACCAGGCTCCTTTGTCCCTGGAATTCTCCAGGCAAGAAAACTGGAGTGGGTTGCCATTTCCTCCTCCAGGGGATCTTCCCGACCTGGGGATCAAACCCACGTCTCCTGCATTGCAGGCAGATTCTTTACCAAAAGAGCCACCAGGAAAGTCCTAGGCTACTTCTTAAATACGACCTTCCTCAGTTCCCCCAACCCAACTCTACCTTAACCTCCAAAACAAACCTCTGCCTATGATCACATGCTGCCCTCTGATTCCACTCAGCCATGAGGGTGCCAGACACACAGGGCCCAGGCGAGACTCAGTCTCAGGTGAGGCTGCACCAAATTCTGCCTGCCCTGCCTGGCCCTCACCCCTAGGCCATTGTCAGCAAAGGCACTCTGGATTATAGGCCCACTAACAGAGGTTACAAAGTCTCAGCCACAGAGGGCCAGAGCTGTGTGACAAGTCCTGAACCAGAGGACTGAATCACAGCACCACCTAAGCTCACTGGGAAAGAAGAGGAAAAACAGAAACGAAGAGAGGAAAACATGCAAGGAGGAAGAACAGAAGAGACCACACAGAGGGTTTCCCTGGTGGCGGAGCGGTTAAGAGTCCACCTGCCAATGCAGGGGACACAGGTTAGATTCCTGATCTGGGGAGATTCCACACATCCCAGAGCAACTGAGCCTGTGGGCCACAACTACTGAAGCCTATACTCTCTAGAGCCAGAAAGCTGCAATTACTGAAGTCTTAGTGCCCAGAGCCTGTGCTCTGAAACAAGAAACCACCGCAGTGAGAAGCCCAGGCACTGCAAAGAAGGGTAGCCCCTGCTCTCAGCAACCAAAGAAAGCCAACAGACCCAGCACAGCCAAAAAACCACCTCAATGAGCTATAACTTCATACCCACTAGGATGGTTATAATAAAAAAGACAGAGGGACTTCTCTGGTGGTCCAGTGGCTAAGACTCCGTGGTCCCAATGCAGGGCACCTGGGTTCGATCCCTGGACAGGGAATTAGATCCCATATGCTGCAATTAAAAGTCAGGACAACTAAATAAATCCTTTTTAAAAATAAAAAAGACAAATTTTATTTATAACAAGCCTTGGTGAGAATGTGGATAAACTGGAACTTTCATACGCTACTGGTGGGAATATACGGTGGTTTGGCCACTTTGGAAAACATTCTAGCAGTTCCTTAAGAGGCTAAACATACGGTTACCATAGCACCCAGCAATTCCACTCCTATGTATATACCCAAGAGAAATGAACACTTATGGCCAGACAAAATTTGTGCACAGATGCTCATATCAGCATTATTCATAACAGCCCCAAAGTGGAAAAGAACACACATACCCATCAGTTGATAAAGTGTGATATTTCCTACAATGGAATATTACTCAGCAATAAAAACGGATGACATACTGATACATGGTACAACACGGATAAACTATGAAAACCCTGTGCTAACTGCAAGAAGCCAGTCACCAAGGCCCACATGCTATATGATCTCATTTATATGAAATGTCTAAAACAGGCGGATCCATGTATACAGAAAGTAGATTGGTGGTTGACTAAGGCTGGAGGGGAATTCGCACTTTGGGCAGAATGTCAGTTAATAGATACAGGGTTTCTTTTTGGAGTGATGAAAATGTTCTAAAATTGATTGTGGTTATGTTTATACATTTCCATGAATAGACCACAAACCACTGCATTGTATACCTCAAATGAGTAGATTGCATGTTTTGTGAATTATAACTCAATAAAGCCATTAGAAAGCCATTTCTTACAAAAATATGTATAAAGCATTAACTGTAAAAAAAAATGGATACGTTAGACACAGATTCTCTGCACACGCAGGACACATGAGCAGCCCTGACATGCCCACTCCTACTCCCAGATTCTTCTGCTAAAAGGTCCCCAAAATGAGTGAAGAAAGATTTTAGCCATAAAAGCAAACTTCTGTCTACTGACAAGGTTTCTTCCCTTGAAAAAAGGCAGAAAGGAGAAAATGTCCAGGAACTAATGCCACACAGTAATGTTCACAGTTGAGATGGTGAAACGTACAAATCAAAAGATAACTTCAACCTGGTCAACAGGACCCAGCAGAAAAAAATGCTAGTTTAAGAAAGTACATTCTTAAGAAAGACAGAGCAGTGGAGCCAATATATCTATATATCTATAGTTGCTGCTGCTGCTGCTAAGTCGCTTCAGTCGTGTCCGACTCTGTGCGACCCCATAGACGGCAGCCCACCAGGCTCCCCCGTCCCTGGGATTCTCCAGGCAAGAACACTGGAGTGGGTTGCCCTTTCCTTCTCCAATGCATGAAAGTGAAAAGTGAAAGTGAAGTCACTCAGTTGTGTCCGACCCTCAGCGACCCCATGGACTGCAGCCTACCAGGTTCCTCCGTCCATGGGATTTTCCAGGCAAGAGTACTGGAGTGGGGTGCCATTGCCTTCTCTGATATCTATAGTTAGATATATATAATATAGTTAGATATATTAACTCCTGCCTCTATTTAAGACTTAAGAGGACATAAACCAGAATTTTCCTGGTGGTCCAGTGACTAAGACTCCATGCTCCCAAAGCAGGGGGCCCAGGTTTGATCCCTGAGGAGGGAACTAGATCCCACATGCCTTAACTAAGAATTCGCATTGCCTCGACTAAAGAGCCCACATGCCACAATGAATATCAAAGATCCTTCGTGCCACAGCGAAGACCTGGTACAGCCAATTAATTAATTAAAAGAGGACAAAAACTAATGAGAGCTAAGACTTTGGCTTCTGATGTGACAGCCTTGGGTGAGAAAGAGAGCCATGAGAATATGGTTTGGCTAAGATAGGCAGAATATAGACTACTATAGTGTTTGATGCCCTGGACACAGATCAGGTTCCTCTGACTGGCAATGGGTTCATCAAGGGAGAAAGATGTCCTAAAACTGACCTCACTCTCTGGCTCTCTAAGAAACAGGAAAGACAGTGACTCATGCAACAAGCCATAGTCCAAAAGGAAACACCAGTTCAGTTCAGTTCAGGAAACATCAGTTCAGTTCAGTTCAGTCGCTCAGTCGTGTCCGACTCTTTGCGACCCCACGAATCACAGCACGCCAGGCCTCCCTGTCCATTACCATCTCCCGGAGTTCACTCAACATACAACTCCTTTATTCATCCACTGAACAAACATTTATTGAGAGTGTACTCCACACCAGCCTCTGGGCTAAGGACCAGGGATATAATGACTAGTAGAAGAGATTCAGTTTTGAGGAAGGCAGAGAGACATTGCTACACAGTCTCTGGGTGATTGTGTGATAAACTCTACTTGGCTCCAATTGGCTGCTGTCATGGAAAGTGGAGATGGTAATGCAGAAGGTCTGAGGGCCACAGCTCGCTAATAATGATCTTTGTTCCATTTTTCTTAAAACCAAAGGATTAGAATGGAGGCCCAAATAGCAAGGTCAGACCAGTGACCAGTATGGACTTGCCCACACCACCACAGGGAAGCAATACCATGTGGTGCCATTAAAGTCTGCTCAAGTCTTTGGATATTATGAGGCCTACTCACAACTGGCTGCTGCTGCTGCTGCTAAGTCGCTGGATAGTAGAGGATAAACAAACACATATTAGCCTCAAGAAGATACATATACCATGGCACAAACCAAAACCACACTCTGTCACACACGCACACATACATGCTAACTTAGGGTCATCTATTTACGTACAATACACCATCACAATGGTAACCTGCACTCCCAGCTTCACACCTCCAAAGGCATACACACATGGTTCATGAATATATATACACAGGCCATCATACCAGGCTGGCTGCTGTTCCATTCGTCACTTTCTAGGGTGTTAGTGGTAGGTTGTCCCTCTGGATCCTTTCCTTCTTCTTGCTTCTCCTGTAGAAGACAACAGATCCCAGCTTCCTGTCTTTATGAGTTGGCGTGAAGCCCCTATCTCTATTCCTGACCCAGGCCTAGCTCTCTGGCCACACGGTGTTCTGCTCCCAGTGGGTGGATATTCTTCTAGGCTACCAGCAGGAACACAGCTCTGGCAGACAACCCTTTACCACATGGGCACAGTCTCATACCCCCTAGTTTACACAGCCTGATTACAGTTCTCACTCCCAGGTGGGGAAACTGAGGACACGAATACCTGCCCTGTGCTCCATGGCCTCCAGCCCAGAGATGGGGCCCCAGTGAGGAATCTTTCCATCTGCCTGCAGACCTACTTGGGTGCTGGTTCATGTCAAAGTGACAGCCCTGCTATTAGACTGAGGTGGGGGCTCTAGAAAAACAGGAAAGTTGTTTATTTATTTCCCTGAAACCAAGTACAGGATCTGACTCCAGACAGGACCCAAAAATACAATGAGTGAGTTATTATGTGTCTTCTGTGGCCCAGCCCCACCATCTGAATTAATGGAGGGAGTGGTGACAACTGAGGTACAACCTCCCCCTGCCCTCCCAGTTGTCCGCTTCCTACCATGGCCTCTGGCTCAGATTCGTTCTCGGATGGGCTCTGATATTCCCTGTGCTTCCTCTTCTTCACGGGTTTGAGGAGCTCAGAAGCGCTGGTGCAGTTGTTCTGGCCTGAGGAGTTCTCCACTATGACTGACCTGAGGGACAGACAGCCTGAGGGAAGGAACCACCCACCCTGCACCATCCACCTCCCCTCAAAGATCGGAACAGGAGTGGGGCCTTGGGGCCGGAGAAGCCCCAAAGGGGCTTCAGGGCCGGAAAGGCAAAGAAGTGGGGCTTAATTCCCTCCGGCTTACCGCTCCTGGAAGCGCTGAGGGCAGCCATCATTGGAGGAACTAGGATCTGGACCAGCGCCTTGCTGAGGCCCACAAGCCTGGCACGGGCAGGTGCCATCATCCTCTGGTGGGTCTTGAGGCGGACCTTCCGGAGGGTCCTGGGGGAGGTCCGCTGGGGGAGACCAAGGCACCTCAGGCCGCCCACCCAACACGTCCACACTCAGGCTCCGCCCACCTCGGAGCCCACATGGGGCCTCCACCTCGGTCCCATTCCCCACTTCCCCCACTGGACAGCCCTGTCTCCCTCGCCAGAGCCTTCTCCGCCCCCAGACCAACCCGCCGGTGGGGGCACACCCGCCGGGACCCGGGCCACGCCCCCTAGGGCCACGCCTCTGGCTTCGGCTGCCCTGCGAGTTCGGGGCTCTCCCAGCCTCCGCAGGGGCCCAGCTCCGGGCCTGGGGCTCCTACCCGGCTGTTGGGGGTCCGCGCCGCCACCCCCCGCCGGGGCCTCGCCATCTTCGTACTCGGCCACGCCTTCCCGCCGTAGCTCTGGGCTTGGGGGTTGCTCTGCTCCCACCATGTTCGGCGGCGCGTACTCGCTTATCCGGAACTGTACCGTGGAAGGGTCAGAGGGGCACGACTCCTGGCCCTTGACCCACCCCCAGTCAGCATGGTCCCCCCTCCCGCCGCCTCACTGCAAGCCACGCCTCCAAGGCTCATTCACCGTAAGACAGGCCCTAGAACCCCCCCGCAACTGTCTCGTCTTGGGAGCCCAGCACTTCAAGCCCCGCCCCCAGAGTCCCTCACCTCAAGCCCCGCCCCCAGAACCCTCCCCCTCGGCCAGCTTCCCCACCTTCCGCCTCTGGCCCCGCCTCCGGGCCCTCAGGCCCCGCCCCACAGCGGCGGCTCGCTGGATCCCGCCAATCCCCACAGTTACTGACCCGCAGGCCACTCCCCGAAGGCGGGGCTGCGGCCTCGGTCCACTCCAAGAGCCGCACCGTGCTGGCGCTGGGGCTGGCCGCCGGCCCGGTGCTCAGCTGCGGCAGAACTGTGGCTGTGACAGGTACGCTGCCGGCCGCTCGCTCCGGGGTGCCCACGTGGATCGGCTCCCGCGGAAAGCAGGACACATCCAGGGCACTGCTGGGCAGACCCAGGGCGGCCGAGCTGGCTGCGAACAGATACATGGACAGATACGACACAGGTGAGCCTGACGACCCTGCTCCAACACTGCCATGCAAGTGCGGAAGCAGGTGAAAAATATCGTCTCCTCCCCAGGACCCACATCTGCTTGGGCATGGATGTGGATTCTCCTGTTCCCCTAGACCCCTGGCTTGGCCCACCTGGAATGATAAAGGCAGCAGTGGGCAGGTGAGAACCGGAGCCTGGACTATCTCTGGCCACCAGGTGCACGCTGACCTCCCCTGTGGAGGGTCCCTTCAGTGTCCTCAGCATCTCCATTTCAGCATGCCCCTCCATCCTGGTAGGCCTACAAATGGAACACAGCCCCCAAGGGGATCAGGCGGGTAGGGGGCCTCCATGAGGAGGAGTTGTCCACCCTCAGAGAAAAGCCTCAGCCATGAGGGGAGTAAGGTATTTTAGGAGCCCAGCATAAAGTTTGGCTCCTGGCTCTATCCAGGTCACCCAGGTGAGAGCTCTGGCCAGACCTTGCACCTCCCCCCATCCCTGTAAGATGGGCATGTGTGAAGATGCTCTGTAAACTGCTGTGCAAACTCTAGGGAGTCTCAGAGAGTGTGTCTTGGGCCAAGGTTCTGTCTGGTCAGCTATCTCATGGCACAGCCCAGGCCAAGTCCAAATTCCCCTCTTTTTCAACCTCCACCTCCACCCCCAGTAGAATCACTCCCTTCTCCCTCTGGGGATTCAGAACCCTCAAGTACCAGATTCTCCTTCACTCATAAGGTCATTTTCCTGGGAGGTGATCTTTCCTGATGGTGCTCTTTTATGCCTCCTGCCCACTACTTCCTCCAATCCCAAGCAAAGAGTGGGCACTCAAACATCTGTTGAGGGGACTTCTCTGGTGGCCCAGTGGTTAGGATTCCAAGTTTCCACTGCAGGGGGCACAGGTTTGATCCTTGGTTGGGGGAACTAAGATCCCACATGCAAAAAAAAAAAAAAAAAACAAGCAAAGAAACATACACATACAAAAACAAAATAAAAAACATAAACACCCTATAATCTGAAGAGCAAAGAAGTAATGTATGAAAATGCAGGCAGTGCAAGATTTTGCTTTAATAAAGCAAAGGGAGTAGAGACATTTAATAAAGGGTCAAACATGTAAATATATGGGAAAAAGACCTAGTGACATAACAAATATGCTTAATACCTATCATTTACTTAACTCCTTAAATGTGCCGGCATGCAGCAGGTGCTGTGTTGGATTTCACTAATTTGAACTTGTTAATAAAAAGCAGTATAGGGAATTCCCTGTGCTTCCACTGCTGGTGACTCGTGTTCGATCCCTGGTTGGGGAACTAAGATTCTACAAGCCGTGAGGCATAGCCAGAAAAAAAAAGCAGTGTATGAGTAAGTGATATTTGGTTGCTTTAAGGTGTCAGCAGGGCTTGACAATGGCTTCTGGCATAAAGGAAAGAACAGAGATGTAGGCTTAAATTAGACTTAAGTCAGTTTGAATTTCAGATCCCACCCCCCGCCTTAAATGTCTGTGATTCTAAGTAGCTTTCTTTCCTTGAGCCTCAGTCTCCTCATGTGTAAAATGAAGGGGATAATGGTATTTATCTCAAAGCTCTCTGATGAAGATTAAATGGAAAAAATATGTAAAGTCTTGATACTAGCTGGCCTTCAACAAAAAACAACTCACTCCCTCTGAACAGAGATTTTGAGGAGCTTGGCAGCTCCACTAAAAATGGGAAAATCAGCTTGTAGTGGTTGCTGTCTTTCCCAACCTCCACTCCTCTCTCCTCCTGTTCTTGTGCACTGATATATCTTCCAGCTTTTCCTCCCTAAAATACACAGGACACCCCATATAGTATATCAGATCAGATCAGATCAGATCAGTCGCTCAGTCGTGTCTGACTCTTTGAGACCCCATGAATCGCAGCATGCCAGGCCTCCCTGGCCATCACCAACTCCCAGAGTTCACTCAAACTCACGTCCATTGAGTCAGTGATGCCATCCAGCCATCTCATCCTCTGTTGTCCCCTTCTCCTCTTGCCCCCAATCCCTCCCAGCATCAGAGTCTTTTCCAATGAGTCAACCCTTCACATGAGGTGGCTAAAGTACTGGAGTTTCAACTTTAGCATCATTCCTTCCAAAGAAATCCCAGGGCTGATCTCCTTTAGAATGGACTGGTTGGATCTCCTTGCGGTCCAAGGGACTCTCAAGAGTCTTCTCCAACACCACAGTTCAAAACCATCAATTCTTCAGCACTCAGCCTTCTTCACAGTCCAACTCTCACATCTATACATGACCACTGGAAAAACCATAGTCTTGACTAGATGAACCTTTGTTGGCAAAGTAATGTCTCTGCTTTTGAATATGCTATCTAGGTTGCTCATAACTTTCCTTCCAAGGAGTAAGCGTCTTTTAATTTCATGGCTGCAGTCACCATCTGCAGTGATTTTGGAGCCCCCAAAAATAAAGTCTGACACTGTTTCCACTGTTTCCCCATCTATTTCCCATGAAGTGATGGGACCAGATGCCATGATCCTCGTTTTCTGAATGTTGAGCTTTAAGCCAACTTTTTCACTCTCCACTTTCACTTTCATCAAGAGGCTTTTGAGTTCCTCTTCACTTTCTGCCATAAGGGTGGTATCATCTGCATATCTGAGGTTATTGATATTTATCCTGGCAATCTTGATTCCAGCTTGTGTTTCTTCCAGCCCAGCGTTTCTCATGACGTACTCTGCATATAAGTTAAATAAACAGGGTGACAATATACAGCCTTGACATACTCCTTTTCCTATTTGGAACCGGTCTGTTGTTCCATGTCCAGTTCTAACTGTTGCTTCATGACCTGCATACAGATTTCTCAAGAGGCAGATCAGGTGGTCTGGTATTCCCATCTCTTTCAGAATTTTCCACAGGTTTATTGTGCTCCACACAGTCAAAGGCTTTGGCATAGTCAATAAAGCAGAAATAGATGTTTTTCTGGAACTCTCTTGCTTTTTCCATGATCCAGTGGATGTTGTATAGAGAGTGAATATTCAAGTAGGCAAAGGCTTAGAGATATAACCTGATTAATTAAGGCAACATTCAGACCAAAGTTCGGGGACTTCCCTGGCGGTCCAGCGGTTAGAACTCGGTGCTTTCACTGCCATGGGCCCAGGTTCAATCTCTGGTTGGGGAACTAAGATCCACTAGCTGCTCAGCGTGGCAAAAACAAAAACCCAAGGTTTGTTCCCCCTTCTCAAGTGGCTCAAGTGGTAAAGTATCTGCTTGCCAATGGAGGAGAAACAGGCAGAAGACGTGGGTTCAATTCCTGGGTCAGGAAGATCCCCTGGAGGAGGAAATGGCAACCCACTCCAGTATTTTTGCCTGGGAAATCCCATGGACAGAGGAGCCTGGTGGGCTGCAGTCTGTGGGGTCCTAAAGAGTTGGACACCATTGAGTGTGTCACACACACGCACACACACACACATGGTTTGTTCTCCCTAGTACTTCCCCTTTAAAAAAATTATAAAATAGCCTTCTCTAAATTCAAATTATTTTGCTTTGCACAGCTGATATAGTTGTACCATTTTAATTCCTTTTAACTAATCTTTTTATTCAAAACATTGGCAGTCATTAGGAATGAATATGGTTACTCGTGAAAGAATTCCATTCTGTCTCAAGATCTACTAAGGGAGGGTGGTTGAGAGAACTTCCCTTCTGTTCAAGTTTCTGTCCTTTTCCCAGCAGACATTGGTGGACCAACTGGGAGTCAGCAGCATCATTTTGTGCCTTGGGAATAGTCTCAAACAAGAGAAAGTGCTCTTATGAAGCCTACATTCTAGAAGTAAGGGATACAGTGGAGGCTGGAGATGTAAATTTAAAAATCATCCTGTACAGATGGCAGGGAAAAATCATAGAACCGAGTATAAAGAAAAAAGTGGGAGCCTTGGAGCTCATCAAAATAGGTTGGGAAGAGGAAGAAGATCTAGCCAGAGACTGAGAAAGAGCCTGCAATGAGATGAAAGAATATCCAGAAGCATCTGAGCTTCTGGAGGAAAGTTTCTAGTAAGTGGGACTGCTCAATGGTGTTAATACCACTAGCAGATCAAGTCAGATGAGGGCTGAGAGCTGACCATTTTAGCAATAAGGAGATTATGAGAAATCTCGACAAGCATCATTTCAGAGGAGCTGTGGACATAAAAACTTGATCAGAGTGGGTTCCAGAGAGAAATCATCAATTAGTTCAGTATTTATTGAGCATCTAGTATGTATCAGGCACTTTTCTATGCAATTTGTAGTGAACAGAAGACACAGAGGCCTCTGTTATAGAGTCTGCATGCTAGTGGGGAAACTGACAGTAAGAACTGGTCCTTGTCAGGGGATGGGAGAAAAGGAAGTGGAGACTAACAGCTCTTTCAAGGAGTTGTGATACAAAGAACACTGATGTGGGGGATAGTATTTGGAGAGTGATGAGTTCTCAAGGAAAGGATGTTGGTTTTGTTTTTTATTTATTTATTTTAAAATTTTATGTACTTATTTATTCCTGGGCTTTGTATTTGTTGCTGCAGACTTTTCTCTAGTTATGGTGAGTGGGAGCTACTCTAGGTGCGGAGTCTGGGCTTCTCACTGCCGTGTTGGGGGTCTGTACTGCCACTTCCCTTCTCTTACTGCAGAGCACAGACTCTAGTTCTGGGAGCTTCAGTAGTTGTGGCACTGGGGCTCCAGAGCACTGGCTCAGTAGTTGTGGTGCACAGGTTTAGTTGCCCTGCAGCATGTGGGATCTTTCCAGACCAGGGATCAAACCTTTGTCTTCTGCATTGGCAGGCAGATTCTTTACCACTGAGCCACCAGGGAAGCCCTGTTTTGCTTTTTAATATTTATTTATTTAGTTGCAGCATGTGGGATCTAGTTCCCTGACCAGAGATGGAACCCAGGTCCCCTGCATTGGGACCACCAGGGAAGTCTCCATTTTGCTTTTTTAAAACTATTTTAAAAAAATTTTAATTAATTAATTAATTTGACTGTGCCAGGTCTAAGTTGTGGCATGCGGGCTCTTCAGTCTTAGTTGCAGCATGTGGGATCTAGTTCCCTGACCAGGAATCGAACCCAGGTCCCCTGCATTGGGAGCTCAGAGTCTTACCCACTGGACTACCAGGGAAGTCCCCCATTTTGCTTTTTTAAATAGAAGATGCTATACAGCTTGTTTGTAACTGATGGAAATAAGCCTATAGAGGGAGGAACTGACAGAGCAGGGGAAAGAGAATAATTCTAGAAGACAAGTCCTTGCCAGCACAGGAGGGGAGAGGCTCCAGGGCACCTGTGATGTTTGAGACCCACTGCATGTGGCTGTGGGTTCCTAGCTAGCAATACCAACTGTGTTTTTCCCCAGCTAGATGGTTATTTTTTCTGAGACCTGGGAACTACTTTCTCTGTGATTTGAATGCACTTCTCTTCTACCACTGCTGCTGCTGCTGCTGCTAAGTTGCTTCAGTTGTGTCCGACTCTGCGACCCCATAGACGGCAGCCCATCAGGCTCTGCCGTCCCTGGGACTCTCCAGGCAAGAACACCAGAGTGGGTTGCCCTTTCCTTCTCCAATGCATGAAAGTGAAAAGGGAAAGTGAAGTCGCTCAGTCGTGTCCTACTCTTAGTGACTCCATGGACTGCAGCCCACCAGGCTCCTCCGTCCATGGGATTTTCCAGGCAAGAGTACTGGAGTGGGGTGCCATTGCCTTCTCCGCTCCTCTACCACTACCAACCCCCAAATCTGCAGCTCACACAGCATTTTCATAAGCTTTGTCCCACTAGGTCCACAAAGCAGCACCACCAATCTGACATGGCTCCCAGGCCTGAGCCAGATACCAGGAATCCATCCACTCCCCCGCTGCAGTCTGGTCACACCTTCAGAGCACCACTTTTGTGGCCTCTGCAGGTGCTGATTCTTCTGCTTGGTCCATTTCTACATCCCTTATGTCTGGAAAATTATTGATCATCCTTCAAGACTCAGCTTGAGTGATACCTTTTTTCTGAAAGGCCCAGAATCCACATCCTCCCCGCACCCCAAACAAAGTTAACACACAGCTCTCTCTGCTGTGCTCTGCTGCTGCTGCTAAGTCGATTCAGTTGTGTCCAACTCTGTGCGACCCCACAGACGGCAGCCCACCAGGCTCCCCCGTCCCTGGGACTCTCCAGGCAAGAACACTGGAGTGGGTTGCCATTTCCTTCTCCAATGCATGAAAGTGAAAAGGGAAAGTGAAGTTGCTCAGTCGTGTCCGACTCTTCGTGACCCCATGGACTGCAGCCTACCAGGCTCCTCCATCCATGGGATTCTCCAGGCAAGAGGACTGGAGTGGGGGGCCATTGCCTATCCACCACAGTCTATCTATGCATTAACTTGTCTCTCTTCCACGAGACAGAACAAAGCATTCAAGAGCCTGATCCAGAGACTGCACTCAAAACTAGTCAGTGAATGAATGAATGAGAGATGTGGGGACTTCCCTGGTGGCCCAGTGGCTAAGACTCCGTGCTCCCAATGCAGGAGGCCCAGGTTCAAGCCCTGGTCAGGGAACTAGATCCCACACAGCTGCAACTAAAGATTTCACATGCCCCAGCTAAAGACCCGGCATACCATAACTAAAATCTCGTGCAACCGAAAAAATAAATATTTCTAAAAAGAAAGAAAAAGAGGTGGGAGTAAAGAGTGATCAATAACATAAGAAACACAGGTTTCTGAAACCCATAAATGGCTTAGACATTCTTGCCCTAGGGGCTAGAGTACTGTTTCCTCCTTCTGTGTCTCTCAGAGGCTGGAAGAGGAGGGGATACAGTGAAGGTTGTCACTGGCAGCCCTCAGCTGTCATCTCCTCTCTGAATTGCCCTCAACCAGGGGAGCTGCCTCGCCCAAGTGCCCTCTCCTGGACCCGAGGTATAAAGGCCTTGCCCCCTTGCCTCTGTCTAGGGCATCTCAGCAGAGCCATCTCCCCTCCAGAACTTCTTTTGGGACAGGTGGAGGCCTCTGTTAAGACTGCATCAGCAGTTCAACGTTCTCCGCCCAACCGCCCTGCTATCTTTCCTCTCCTACAGGTGACAACACCAAGGGCACCCTAATACATCTCCACTCAAAGCTTCTCAGAGTCTTGTTTCCAGGGAACCCAGCCTAAAACAACTGTTGGATCCCCAACCCAAATTGGTGTCTGGCATATAGCAGATGCTTAATAAATATTTACTGAGTGAATGTTTGTCTCTTGGTCTGTCTGCCAAGACTTCCCGTATCCCTTGCCCATCAAGGTCTCGTATACAGCAGACGCTCAATAAATGCTCTTACTCTAGGTGTGGAAGGTGGGGCGCTATCGCCCCAGACAGATAATCCCCGACACACACTCAGAACCCCAGCAAAACTGAGCGCCTCAAACTTGGGGCCTCGGCCCCGCCCCCCCGCTGCAGCTGCGGCTGGAACGCGGGAGGGATGGATGCGGTCTCCAGGGTTGGGACCGCCGCCCGCCTTCCGAGTCCTCCCGGGACTGGTGTAGACGGCGGCGGGCGGGGCGGTCACCGATCCGCCAGCCCCGCAGAACGGTTACTTTTTAAAACGCCAAAATGGCGGAATTCTTTTTTATTTTTTCCCTTTATGGCAAAATAATAATTCAATTTTCCGTTATAAAAATTGGAAATCAACGGTAGGAAAGAGAAAGTTTGCCAAATTACCCATTTCCTAAGAAAACCAAACCCTCGCCCTCCACGCCCTCTCTTTTATTAATGAACAACTCTTAATTGATTGCATTTCTCTAAAAACCAAGCCGCCTTCCTCCCTACCCTCTGGATTGCCTCCAACAGCAGCACGGCGGACGCGCTCGCCTCGCCTTCGAGCCCCGCGACCGCCCAGATCCCCTTGCACGCCGGCTCCCCGAGCTTCCTCCCGGGCTTGTGCACCCCGCCTCGCGCTCGGGAGGAGCAACGCCCGGGGGTCCCAGGCCCCAGCACTGCCTTGCGGGGCGGGGCCGGGCGCCGCGGAGCCTCGTACCCCGGAGTCCCTACCTGCAAGGCCCGCGTGCGGCCGCCCAGCGCCGAGCTGCGGTCCGAGCGCCGCGCGGCGCGCGCCTGCGCGCACAGGGGGGCGGGCCCGCCTTCCCGCAGGACGCGGGGCGCAAAACGCGCACAGAGCAGGTTTGGGGAGCGCGGGCCGGGGGCCTTCCTGCCAGGCCACGGCTGCGTGGGCCTAGTGTCCTTTAGCCCCGGGGCTAGACTGCTGCGCGGGCGAGGCGGGTCGAGATTCTCCCGGTCCCCAACTCCTTACCTCACAGCTAGCAGCACGCAATGGGGACAACGGAGCCGGCAGAGGCTGGTGGGTTCCTGAACTGAGTGGTCAGTGACAAAAAGCGAGGTTGCACTCCCCGCGCGCACCCCGGCTGGGTCGCTTCGTTGTCCAACGCCTTCCCTCGGCGCCTGCTCCTCACCTGAAATAGGCGAGCCAGAGAACATCGGAAAACCATCTCAGGGAGGGTGAAGGGAGGGTGAAGGGAGGGCCGTGCCACCAGAAGAACGGAGCCCCCTGCGAGGTGCGGTTCCGTTCTTGGCTCTCATAGCCTAAAGGAAAGCATCAGCGGCGCCAGAGTTTGGATGACCTGACCCCATTGCTATTGGCTTGTGGTGTGACCTGGGGCGCGTCACTTAATCCTCCTGGTCCTCCATTTTTCTATTTGTAAAGACTGTCACCTACTTCACCGCAAAGGGTTTTTGTTTGTTGTTTTTTGAATGGGTTACTGTTATGGTGTTGTCTTGCGCAAATCGTTGCTTCTCTGTGCTTCAGTTTCCTTAGCTCATCGAACTAATCAAATCTCCGTTATTGGTTTTTGCCTGGAAAGTCCCATGGATGGGTGAGCCTGGTGGGCTGCAGTACATGGGGTCGCTAAGAGTCAGACACAACTGAGCGACTTCACTTTCACTTTTCATTTTCATGCACTGGAGAAGGAAATGGCAACCCACTCCAGTGTTCTTGCCTGGAGAATCCCAGGGACCGGGGAGCCTGGTGGGCTGGCGTCTATGGGGTCGCAGAGTCGGACACGACTGAAGCGACTTAGCAGCAGCAGCATAAAACACCTTTTAAACATATGGCAGCTATGACTTCATGAACATTTGTGTAATTGAGAAGTTAAGAGACTGCAAGCTCTAAAATGGAAGGAAACACGATAACCTAGGTGTATCCCTAACACCTGGTACAGAGCTGGACACTCAGTGAGTGCTCAGTAAATGTCTGTTGACTGATGGACTGCATGCAGAGGAAAACAAGGATCCTGGTACAGTCTGGAGTTGTGTCCACTCCCTCATTAATCTCTTACTTTACAGAACAGGATATTGAGGTCCATCTGGCCTAAGGTCACAGTTAAAGGTCAGGCCACCAGGTTCAACCTCCAGTGCAGAGGAGAAAAGGGTTCCTAATTAATTGTAGGCAAATTCCACAAATTGTTGTGATCCTCAGGTTTAAATTTATGCAGACTTTATTCCGGTTGCTACACCAACGCATTACATGTGTTCTTCCTCACTGCAGTGTCAAATTTTAATTAAAACTCTTATTATTGGGAACAGAATTGCATCAGTTGAGGATGCTGGTTGCCATAACAATGGAAGTCTCTTTATACACACCAACAACACCCCCATCCACTCATTTTTTTTCTTTCATCTTTACCCAGACTGCTTGTTCTAGATTCCAAAAGGTTTATTTTAGGTATTCAGAAGTCTAAAAGAAAGTGATGGGACCACACAAACACATACCTTCTCAATCAGGAATGTACCTTTTAGACTAATGGAATCTGAGCCAGTGGGATGTAGAAATAAACAAAGAATGCAGGTCTGAGTTGACAATGTATTTTCTGCTCAACAGTATTTTGGTGGTCTTGATACTTTTGGTGGGCTTGCTTCCTTGAACACATTCAGGGATGGAGAGTTCTTCCAAGTAGATGTGTTTGGGGAAGGTTCTACCTCTAATGTAACCATAGCTTGCTCTGCTGGTCCAGTCTGCCCTCAAGAGAAAGTGATGAAGTCCTATTCTTCCCTCAAGTGACAACCCCATATTCTACAAGTTTTAATAGCCTTCACTATTTTCAAGTTAACTCACTACTCAAGAGTGGACTGTTGTTCAGTTGCTAAGTCATCTATGACTCTTTGTGACACCATGGACTGCAGCACGCCAGGCTTCCCTGTCCTTAACTATCTTCTGGAGTTTGCTCACACTCATGTCTGTTGAGTTGGTGATGCCATCCATCTCATCCTCCGTCACCCTCTTCTCCCTCTTGCCCTCAATCTTTCCCAGCATTAGTGTCCTTTTCAATGTTGGCTCTTCTCATCAGATGGCCAAAGTATTGGAGCTTCAGCATCAGTCCTTCCACTGAATATTTAGGGTTGAAAGTCTGTAGTCAAGACTGGATGGACCTCGAATTTTTTGAAATATTGGTGAACAGAAGCAGAGAGAAAACTATTGCTAGTGAGCAGCCCACACCTTTCTGTCCCTACAGATTTTAATTCATCGTTGGGACAGTGCACTTATTTTAGGAAAATGCACCCTTTTAATAAATAGGAAAACACTTCTGGTTCCAACGGTATGGCACATTTTGCTAATAGGGAGCACTTTCTAGCATAAACACACCCAAATCCTGGATAAAATATTACAAGCAGAAGGACCAAGCAAGCCAAGAAGGAAAAAGAGTAAATTTATGGCTGAATTTGCAAGAGCAATCAGGAGCCAGAAACAAAGATGGAAACAGAGGAACCAGGGGATGGCCTGACGTCTCTTGTCCTGGAGGTGGTTACTGGACAGGGATTTGGGTTTCATCACACACACATTGCGAGCGATGGGATCTTGGGTCCATGCAGTACTGGGAGTTTAAACTGAATCCCTTGCATAAAGACTGGACACCCCTGACCACCTGACTATATAGTTGGGGGTCCCATTGTGGAAAAGGCAGGGGAGGTCCAAGTTTCCAAATATAATTGAGTCCTTCTTTCCTTCAGGTCCTACTTTTCCCCCTGGACATAACGTGTATGGGTGTATGCTTTCCAAAGAATCGAGACTGACAAAATTTACATTTTAGCTTTGTAACTGAAGCCTGTATTTGCAAGCATTAGGAAAATTTGTCTCTGTGTGGGCCAGAGCCTCAGCTATTTCTGTTACTCCAACCCTGCTAAATATCTTTTGTTCTCAACACATTTGGTAGAATTCATGTCTCATGCTGCTGCTGAAAACCCAATGGGGGAAAAGAACCTCTGAATTAAGCTTATTAGTTTTTAACTGCTGCAGAACCACCACCACAAAGTGGCTTAAAATGCAAATTTATTATCCTTTAGTTCTGGAAGTCAGAAAATCCAAAATGGTGATGCTGAACTTTTATCTTTTGCTTATCCCTAAAACTCTTTTATCTTTCCTTCAAATTTCCTTCTTAGTTGTAATTTTTGGTTGTGCTAGGTCGTCACTGCTGCCTGTGGGACTTCTCTGGTTGTACTGAGTGGGGGCTACTCTTGATTGTGGGGCGCAGGTTTCTTACTGCAGTGGCTCCTCTTGCTGCAGTGTGCTGACTTAGCTGCTTACAGCACGTGGAACCTTCCTGGACCAGAGACTGAACCTGTGTCCCTTGCGTTGGCAGGCGGGTTCTTACCACTGGACAACCAGAAGTCCCTCTCCTTCAAATTTAAATGATCCCTCGCTGGGTATTCCTGATTGTAGGATTTTTCATCAGCCAGCAGTGAAAGGACGGAATCCTAACCACTGTTGACTTGTGGGTCCCACAGCCTGTGGGATCCTAGTTCCCTGACCAAGGATAAAACCCACGTCCCCTGCATTGGAAGATGGATTTTCAATTACTGGACCCCCAGGAAAGTCCCTGTACTGTTTTACAATAAAAGCAGCTACTATTTCACAAGTGATTGTGCCAAACGCTCTGAAAACAGCATTTACTACCTACAGTATTAGAAGACACTTTTATAGCTGAGGACACAGCTTGCTTTCTATTGCATATTCCTCTCATGTATGTAAAAGTTACCTCCAGCTCCTTTTGGCCCTTGGCCAGAACCACCACTGTCCTACTTTCACAGCTATTAAGTACAAACTGATGTAGTTCAAGCTCTCTTCAGCAACGTTCTCAGACTCCAAAATGATTCAACTTCCTCTTAAAAACCAAACACCCCTTCTTTTCTCCTGACCTTTAAGGCTACCCCCCACACAAAGCACCACCTTAGTGAAATGCCAATGAACAGAACTTAGAAAATCGACAAATGTTAACAGTGGGTGACAGTTTGAAAGGAACTGGATATTTAATAGGCTCTAGTTACCTCCCACAAATTACTGATCATAAAGGGAAAAAGTGACTTTATATAAGTGACTCGGGTTATTATTACAAGGTACCACTAGATATACCGAAGACAATCTCATTCTTGTGATATTTCTGCCAAAAATGCAATCATGAGGAGACATCAGACAAACCCAAATTGAGAACTTCTACGAAATAATCATCCCTTACTCTTCAAAAATGACAAGGTCAAGAAAGGTTGAGGACCTGTTCCAGTTTAAAGTCATGACAACAAAAAGGAGCAAATGATCCTAGGCCAGTGGAAATACATATAAAGGACGTTATTGGACAACTGACAAAACATAGTGGAAAAGACAAGATCATATCGAAGCTAATTTCCTGGTTTTGATAAGTAGACA